>NC_140926.1:16075392-16533266 GCF_045865225.1 Trachurus japonicus | reverse complement strand
GTCGTCTTTTTAAATTCACCTGTTTGGTTTTTGGTCATTTTCTCCAACACCACCGGCCCGATTTCAACCAAACCTTCTGCGTTGGACTCCCCTCGGACCCCCAGATGATATATCCGAGTTTGGAGAAATTTGAAGAAATTTTAATTTTTGGTCAAAAAAAAAAAAAAACGTAAGCCGCGTGCCTGTCGTCTTTTTAAATTCCCCTGTTTGGTTTTTGGTCATTTTCTCCAACACCACCGGCCCGATTTCAACCAAACCTTCTGCGTTGGACTCCCCTCGGACCCCCAGATGATATATCCGAGTTTGGAGAAATTTGAAGAAATTTTAATTTTTGGTCAAAAAAAAAAGAACATAAGGCGCGCGCCTGTCGTCTTTTTAAAATCGCCTGTTTGGTCTTTGGTCATTTTCTCCAACACCACCGGCCCGATTTCAACCAAACCTTCTGCGTTGGACTCCCCTCGGACCCCCAGATGATATATCCGAGTTTGGAGAAATTTGAAGAAATTTTAATTTTTGGTCAAAAAAAAAAAAAACGTAAGCCGCGCGGCTGTCGTCTTTTTAAAATCGCCTGTTTGGTTTTTGGTCATTTTCTCCAACACCACCGGCCCGATTTCAACCAAACCTTCTGCGTTGGACTCCCCTCGGACCCCCAGATGATATATCCGAGTTTGGAGAAATTTGAAGAAATTTTAATTTTTGGTCAAAAAAAAAAAACATAAGGCGCGCGCCTGTCGTCTTTTTAAAATCGCCTGTTTGGTTTTTGGTCATTTTCTCCAACACCACCGGCCCGATTTCAACCAAACCTTCTGCGTTGGACTCCCCTCGGACCCCCAGATGATATATCCGAGTTTGGAGAAATTTGAAGAAATTTTAATTTTTGGTCAAAAAAAAAAAAAAAACGTAAGCCGCGCGCCTGTCGTCTTTTTAAATTCGCCTGTTTGGTTTTTGGTCATTTTCTCCAACACCACCGGCCCGATTTCAACCAAACCTTCTGCGTTGGACTCCCCTCGGACCCCCAGATGATATATCCGAGTTTGGAGAAATTTGAAGAAATTTAAATTTTTGGTCAAAAAAAAAAACGTAAGGCGCGCGGCTGTCGTCTTTTTCAAATCGCCTGTTTGGTTTTTGGTCATTTTCTCCAAAACCACCGGCCCGATTTCAACCAAACCTTCTGCGTTGGACTCCCTTCGGACCCCCAGATGATATATCCGAGTTTGGAGAAATTTGAAGAAATTTTAATTTTTGGTCAAAAAAAAAAAAAAACGTAAGCCGCGCGCCTGTCGTCTTTTTAAAATCGCCTGTTTGGTTTTTGGTCATTTTCTCCAAAACCACCGGCCCGATTTCAACCAAACCTTCTGCGTTGGACTCCCCTCGGACCCCCAGATGATATATCCGAGTTTGGAGAATTTTGAAGAAATTTGATTTTTGATCAAAACAACTTTTTTCGCACCCCAGTTAGAATTTTTCGAAAATCGCCTTTGTGGTTTTTGGTCATTTTCTCCAAAACCACTGGCCTGATTTCAACCAAACCTTCTGTGTTGGACTCTCCTGGGTCCCCCAGATAATGTATTAGAATTTGGACAAATTTGACTTTTGGCCAAAAAAAACCTTTTTCGACACCCCTGGGGGTTAAAATTTTTCGAAAATCGCCTGTGTGGTTTCTGGTCATTTTCTCCAAAACCACCGGCCCGATTTCAACCAAACCTTCTGCGTTGGACTCCCCTCGGACCCCCAGATGATATATCCGAGTTTGGAGAAATTTGAAGAAATTTGATTTTTGGTCAAAACTACTTTTTTGGCACCCCAGTTAGAATTTTTCGAAAATCGCCTCTGTGGTTTTTGGTCATTTTCTCCAAAACCACTGGCCTGATTTCAACCAAACCTTCTGCGTTGGACTCCCCTGGGTCCCCCAGATAATGTATTAGAATTTGGGCAAATTTGATTTTTGGTCAAAAAAAACCTTTTTCGACACCCCCGGGGGTTAAAATTTTTCGAAAATCGCCTCTGTGGTTTTTGGTCATTTTCTCCAAAATCAATGAACCGATTTCAACCAAACCTTCTGCGTTGGACTCCCCTGGGTCCCCCAGATAATATATTCCAATTTGGACAAATTAGATTTTTGGTAAAAAAAAACCTTTTTCGGCACCCCCGGGGGTTAGAATTTCTCGAAAATCACCTCTGTGGTTTTTGGTCATTTTCTCCAAAATCACTGAACCGATTTCAACCAAACCTTCTGCGTTGGACTCGCCTCGGACCCCCAGATGATATCCGAGTTTGGAGAAATTTGAAGAAATTTGATTTTTGGTCAAAACAACTTTTTTGGCACCCCAGTTAAAATTTTTCAAAAAATGCCTCTGTGGTTTTTGGTCATTTTCTCCAAAACCACCGGCCCGATTTCAACCAAACCTTCTGCGTTGGACTCCCCTCGGGCCCCCAGATGATATATCCGAGTTTGGAGAAATTTGAAGAAATTTTAATTTTTGGTCAAAAAAAAAAAAACGACAACCCCACGGGTTAAATTTTTTTCAAAATCGCCTGTGTGGTCTTTGGTCATTTTCTCCAAAACCACTGGCCCAAACCTTCTGTGTTGGACTTCCCTCGGACGATATATCCGAGTTTGGAGAATTTTGAAGAAATTTGATTTTTGGTCAAAAAAACGTTTCCGACACCCGCGATTAAAGATTTTCGAAAATCGCCTCGGCCATTTTCTCCAAAACCACTGGCCCGATTTCAACCAAACTTCTGCTTTGGAATCCCCTAGGCCCCCCAGATGTCATATGTTCACGAAACACCTGGCCTCAGTCCCCGGTATCTCGTGTTCTCATGTTAAACTCCACACAGGAACCAAACACCTGGCCTCAGTCCCCGGTATCTCGTGTTCACAAAACACCTGGCCTCAGTCCCCGGTATCTCGTGTTCACAAAACACCTGGTGTGTGTGTTGAGTAGTTGGATGTTGAGTAGAAAAAGATAATCTCCAAGATGTGTGGAGTGACAGTGACAGCAAACAAAGTTAACATAAGCTATTTATTTTACCATTTATGGCAATGTTACTTTGTGTTCGTTTGCACTATTTGCACCATAAAGTGCTACTTTTAATTTTGTGTTTTGAGATCAGCTTTCTGCACAATAAATGCTCTAAAAATTACATTATTGCTTTCTTTCCTTTTTTTATATCAATTTATCTTTGCAAAGGGACTACAAAACCAATTCAGAAACATGTCCATTATAATTTTTACATTTAAATTTATACTGCGATATACCATTACAGTGAAGGGATTCGATTTATACTGCGATATGAATTTTAGGTCATACCGCCCAGCCCTAGTGGAGAGAGTTTGTTCAGGAGAGATTCTTTCCTTGGACCATGCCACCCTGCTCCGCTGCTATAGGCTTGGAAGTGGAGATGTGGGTTCTGCTGTCAGTCATCATGGGAAATGTCAGCTCTCTGCCCAACAGGACAGGAGTGATGAGATATTGGTGTAGACTCAGAGAGTAGACATTTTTTCAAATCATATCATAACTGCTGAATCTCCATAGTTCTCCATGAAGTCGTTGATAGGATATCAGGAGCTCTTCAATCATGTTTCCCTGATGGATTCACTGGGAGAGGGGAGGGGGGGCTGGTGGAGAGATGTACACTCAAAGACGGTTTATAGAGTATATATTTGGTACACTTCGGTGGAGGCCATTCTGAACAACTCTGGGGGTGTCGAAGAATGGCATTTTGGCCCAAAATTAAAATTTCTCCAAACTCGCAAGGCATCTTTATTTATATAGCGCATTTCATACCAAGGCAACTCAATGTGCTATAAAGACAAAACTTTTTTTTTTTTTTAAAGAGAAGCATAAAACAGAATAAAAACAAACACTAAAAACAATGTTAAAAGCAAGAGCAAATAAGTAAAATAAAAGAAAATAGATAAAGTTATTAAAAAGAGCGCACATGAAAAGAGATATGACATCTGGGGGTCATCTGAATCAGATCAATCAGCCTGGAAATGGCAAAGAGGTTTTAATAACAACATTTCAAGATTCTACTAAGTTCAGTGGCACGGGTTGATTTAAAAATTAAAAAAAAAGGCAACGAAAGCGCCACGACATCATTACGTAACCGGAAACGGAGCAAATAGTCTGGGGTAGCGTTTTTCACCACCACACCACCACTACCAGCAGCAGCAGCAGCTAACGGGCAACGGCAGAGGAGCAGTGCGAGCAACCGAGTCAACACGGAGCAGCCACTCTCAACAACACCCCCGTGTTTGCACGATACGTGGGGCATTTAGCGACACGCTAAACCTACGACAACAAGCCACCACGTCTATGTAACCGCACATCGTTGGGTTGTTTTGGGGTTTTTTTTAGATGTTGCCGGGGCGTATGGAGGAGTTCACGTTGAAAAGGTCGGTGAGGTGTTGTGCGGACAAGAGATCATCCAGCTAATGTTAGCTAGCCGCAGCCAGCCAGCCGCGGATCGCTCGGTGTGTGGACCTGAGAGTGGAGAGGCTCGGTGCTGCTGCTGCTGACGGACTGGGACCGGGACCGGGACTGGGACTGGGGACTGGTACCGACCTAAACAATGGGCCTCATATTCGCCAAACTGTGGAGCTTCTTCTGTAACCAAGGTGGGTGTCGGTGAAATTGTCACGGCTCACTAACCTCCCGCTAACTACAAGCCGCTCAACCGGGGATAACGAGAGCTGTTAGCCCCGTTAGCTTGAAGTGAGCCACAAAAGCCATAATAACAGATGGAGGAGGGGGGGAAATATGTGACTCGAGGACCGTGGCTGCTGAAGCTCTGCTCGTTTCAACTGTCTTTTGTTCAACTTGTGAAGTGAAAACAACAGGCGTTTCAAACGGCAGCCTCTCTCCATACACCACAAACCACTTCTAGTACGCAAATCTCTTTATCAGTTTCACAACTAACATGATTATCTTAAGTCACCGTAAGCCTGCAGGAGCGCATTCATCGACTTGTCAATCAGCTTTAACTTACTTTTCAGGACACATTGCATCACTTTCCCCACCGACTTGCTGGAAAGCTTGTTTAATGTAAACAGTCTAAAGTCTCCGTTGAGAAAGTCGCTTTACTCACTAATAAGAGTTTCATAGATTTCTTATACAAACATCTACTGAGTTGACATCGAGTCAGAAAGTTCAAACTATAGGGTCGGTAAAAATAACACTGGGTAGGACTGTTTCTGCAGATGTTGCCTCGTGTTGGGAGCATAGGGAGTAATGATGTATGTGTATGTTTGGGGCTATGATTGTATTTAGTTGTTGGTAAATTGAACTGAGTCTTATAACTTTAATAGTACAGGGTGTAATGCTTCCCACTGCTCTGTGTTTTTGTGTGTTTGGTAAAATTGTAATCAATATACCTAAATGGGAAATAGTTTTTGAACTGGACCGAGATTCACCCTGAGTAAATGTTCATCTTCAGGCTGAAGTTAAAGCAGCAAACATTTCTAAGTTTGTTCTGCCACAGTGGTTGTTATTATGAAGGGATACTGAACTTCATATGACCGTATTCGTGTCCCATCTCTGCATGGCCTCTGGGATGTGAGAGAGGGACGTCTGCATCCAGTCCCGGATTCTGAATTTAACTGTTTACAGAGTCAATGTCAATCCTCCTTGTTCACTTCAACAGATTCCAGTGATTCTGAGTGAATTTATTCTACACTGACTAGAAGCTAAATCCATCAACATTTACATATTTTATTTTTCTCATATACATGATAGTATATGGATCTATTCACTATTCTTGGACCAACTGTAACATAATGTAATTTGACCCCTGATCAATAAACTTTTCTTATCCTGGCAATCAACAGGTTTTAATTAACAAAAGTAACTAAATCAAACCAGAGACATTACAACTGACCATGTAGTTGCATTTAATAATAATATCACCATGTCTTTGATCCTGAAACCTTTTGGTATGTGCTATAAAAACATGATTAAATACACATTTAAAAGCCTTCGGTCCAGCTCAGACGTTTCCACAGATTGAATCTGGAGAAAACGTCTTTCCCCTTGAAATCTTTTATGATGGTAATGGCAACGTGTCAGTGTAGTTGTGTAGGGTTATCACAGGGTAGCTCCTCTTTAAGGAAGCAATAGACATCAAACATCCTCTAAAAAAGCCAATGTGGTTCACAGAGACGGTCGAAACTGCGAACCCTCTGACCAGACTTCCTTCCTCCCCGACATCCAGAGAGGCCTCAGACGGCCGGAAAAAAGTCAAAACAGTAAAAGTGGGATATTTTAACATGTACGTGTCACCTCTGATTCTGCGGCGAGCTGGTGGTGTTTGCCTGCTTGACAGTCCTCAAAGGCCTGCTAGCTGGTTTTATGAATGGTTAGGATTTACTGCGGGGTCAATGACGCCTGGAAAAAATGAAGTCAGGAGGTTTTGAGGAAGGAAGGAAGGAAGGAAGTTCAGTCTTTATGGTTTTGGAGCAGCAGTCAATGCCATGAACAACAATGACACTGTATGGACTGAAACTAGATGTGCTATACGACATACATGCATCTTCTTCATAATGTATTTTCCCACAGATGAGTGATTTATTGTGTCTGTTTTGCAGAGCACAAGGTGATCATCGTTGGACTAGACAACGCAGGGAAAACCACTATACTCTACCAATTGTAAGTCGCGCCATATTGTCGAATTCCCGCCTCGTTCGCTCGTTTTGAAACTTGCAGAAAATTCACTTCATGATTCTGTCCTATGAAGCCTGATGAACGAGGTGGTCCATACGTCTCCCACCATCGGCAGCAACGTGGAGGAAATAGTGGTGAAGAACACGCACTTCCTGATGTGGGACATAGGAGGACAGGAGTCCCTCAGGTCCTCCTGGAACACCTACTACTCCAATACAGAGGTGAGAAATACAAACGTCACCGCGTCCTTCTCGTCGTGCAGAGCTCAAGTATTGTCCGTTTTCCTCCTCCTGAGCGTGGCAGCTGGTGTGTGTGTGTGTTTGTTCAGAGCACAGACGGCAGCAGGGGCCGCCCAAGTCAAAGGGTTAGGGTTAGGTCACCCTTTCACAAAGGGGCCCGTCTGAAAAGCAAAGCCGGGGTCAGACTCTTGCTGCGGCGAGGAAGAATAAGAGAAACACAACAGAGGCAGATGTGTGGCAGATTTGAAAGAAAGCTCGCCACAGAAGCACGAGCGCTTCACTTTGCTGATGCAACATCTGCCAGACACTTTTCTTTCTTTTTTTACTTCGGTCTCACAGGCAACATGTAATTTTACTGATTGATGCATCTTCCATACAAAGTCCCTGACAAAGGATACACAACATGGATATTCAGAAGGACGTTACCCTGTATTTGACCGTTCATACACTACACAACAGGTCCCGTCCATTTAAACAAGACCTGACCCCTCAGATCGAGCTCCGTTTCACTTCTCTGCCCCAGAGCAGCGTGAGGTTTTAGTGAGAGATGACACAACAAGTCAGTTACCAGGCAGTTGTGAGAAATGATTAGTGGTCGTTGTGGTATTTCTGAGGTCCAGTTTGTCAGTTGTGAGGATGTGCTGGATATCTATAATAAAGTAATCTATCTATCTATCTATCTATCTATCTATCTATCTATCTATCTATCTATCTATCTATCTATCTATCTATCTATCTATCTATCTATCTATCTATCTGTCTATCTGTCTGTCTGTCTGTCTGTAAGGTTTTTGACAAATTTCACTGATTTTTTTTTTTACTTGTGTTACTTTTGACTGCTGTTAAAAAGAAAATCTGCAATGATTTGCATTTTAGTAGTTTTTAATATACAACAATTAGCAGGTTTATCATTTTTGTTTATTGTTAATACGCTTACACAAAGCTTTAGGCAAGACATGCACATACACATTCAACATAGTAATATATATCACAAGCACAACACAACAACAGAGAAAGAAAAAGCAGTTGAATAATTAAAATAAAGCAAAATAAATCCAAATAAGATTCTTCATTTAATCTTCCACTATACTGTTGTGAGCAGTGTTAATGATGATGTGGTAGACAGATGTTCTTTGCCTCATCGTTTAACACAAGTTTAACTGTTGAAATGTTAAAGTATCTTTGCACTCAATAAATGTTAAATTTATGACAGAGTTGTCCAGGAACCATAAACATCTATCACAGTAGATTTCCCATAGGAGTTAACGAGAAGTCTGTAGTTACTATAGTAACCTGTGTGTTCAACCTTTCTCTCCAAAGTTAAACAGTGGTGTAACACCCTTGTTGTTATCTGGGTCACATTCTTGTTAGATTTCGACACGTTTTGACTCATTTGCTTGTAATTTAAAAAAAAGGAGAAAAAGTGTCCTTTTCCTGAGTCGTCGCCTCAGTTTTAACGGCGTCTCTCACATCACAAAATTAATGTGCCTTTGGTCTTTTGTCACACAGGGTCACTGTCTCTCATTCAAAAAGGGGCTATTAGCATAGCAGTCACCAGCACCCATTGTGAGACTCTTGGCCTGGAAATGCCCACCCGCTGTGTTGCATTTCACTGCTGTAAATGTCTTTTGAAAAGAGGTCACTCAGTGTGATTTTCTTTTTTGTGTGAATGTGTATGTCCTTCTCTACAGTTCATCATCCTGGTGGTGGACAGCACAGACAGAGAGAGACTGGCCATCTCTAAAGAGGAGCTCTACAGGATGTTGGCGCATGAGGTAAAACTCCATCTTAACAAGTCTCAGTATGGGCATAAGGAAGCAGACTACACAGAGCCGGCTCTGTTTTTGTAATGCACATTGATTTTCCGCCACGGTTCGCTTTTTCCACCGGGCTACATTGTTTAGAGCTCGTGGTCAAGAGGTCGCAGAAAGCAGCGTTGTGATTTCATTGTTCTCCGTCCTCTCCCTCAGGACCTGCGGAAAGCAGCTGTGTTGATATTTGCCAACAAGCAGGATATGAAGGACTGTATGTCTGCGGCAGAGATCTCCAAATACCTCACCCTGAGCTCCATCAAAGACCACCCCTGGCACATACAGTCCTGCTGTGCACTTACAGGAGAGGGGTAAGACACATCTGTTGATGGTTTGACTGAACGGTGTCAGACGGCGACGGGCGCACATGGTGAATTTTAAGAATTTTAATTCACTGGAGGATCAGACAATAAATTAACTTCCATCGACCCACCGCCGTCTAAAGCCTTTCCAGCTGCTGGAATAACTATACAATAACTATACACATGTTTTTAATTGATCCTCTGAAGGTGGCACATCACATTATAATTAATGTCTCCCATAAAACAGCTCAGAATTTTTTTTTTCACGTGTGTAAGACAAACTTCTGCCAAGAGAGACAAAGGATAGTCCTAACTCAACTGAGAAAACAAAAACAGTTGTGTATGTGTGCATCAGCTTAACAAATAGTTGTGAAATTAGTACTAAATTGTGTTTTGTTTGGTCTTAAAAAGACAGAACATTTGGTGAAGCTGTAGAAAGTCCAGAGTTGTTGAACTTTTGTTGCGCAGATTTGAAAGTGATGTCTTGAAATCAGCTGTTGTACCGTTTTACACCACCAGATGTCGCCATATGTGCAGAGTTGAAGCTTCAGATTTTTTTTCCAGTCAGAACAAAAACAAAAGCCTCATAGCTTCCTAAGCCTCCTCCTACTGTTGACCTACAGCTGGCATGAGCCTCGGGGGAACAAACCGCTTTGTTTTTCTATTGAAATTATGTCTTTAGGTTTGCACATTTTCCTGCCACTGACCTCTACAACTTCATTGTTCTTCCAGTTTATGCCAAGGTCTTGAGTGGATGACTTCCAGAGCTGGACTCAGATAGCCCCTCCCTCAGCCATCGATGGCCTGACTACCTGCACCACCCACAGGGCGGCAAAAAACGGCTGTCTAATTGTTCCTTTTTATTTTTTTAACGACAAAGTTGGACCTTGACCTCTGCAGACGGCACAGTACGGGAGCACTGACGCGTCTAATCGCTGCGGCGGAGCTGATAACTTCTCCCAGTCGGCGAATTTGCTCGAACCAGAGTCTATGAACTGAGTTGGTTACGGAAAGAGGAGGAGAAGAGGATTATTTCAGTTCAGAGGACGTCCATGTGTGAGGCAGGGCTGCACTGGACACTGAACATTTACACGACATACATATCATGGTACACTACACCATATCATTTCAGAGTATGCCATAGACATCACATCGATGCCCAGCTTGGAAAAATATGATGCAGCTCTATTATTACTGTTATTATTCCTTTTTTTTTTCTTCTTTTTTTCTCATTAATTTGCCTCCGTTCTACGTTTGTTCATGTTCAGGTCAAATTTAACAGGACAAACAAAGGGATTACAAACAGTATTGTAAAACCAGTTATCATGGTGATGGTGGCACAGAGTTTTGCACAGAGCTTATCAGGAGTTTTATACAATAATGTTTGCATGATGTTGTTTTTGTTTTCCAATATCTGTTACATGTCATTTCAGTTTCATAAGCTACACTGTTGGTGGTTCCTCCTCTTACTAAAACCTATTGGTGCCGTATTGAATTGTGGTGAAGTTACGAAATATCCCTTTTTATTAACTTTGAGCCTGTACTTGTATGTTAAGCCAAATTCGCTAGATTTAAAGTGTCGGCATGCAATTTTTTTTTTCCATTAATCTAACCCTCTAAATGGAGATGACATCATCTATTTATTGAATTCAGCTAAACATGAAATACGGCTGCAACATAATTTTCAGTGCAAGTACAAAGCTCTGTTTTAATAACAGTATTTTAAATTTAAACACGGCTATGTCAGTGATGCATTATGATTTTTATTTAATTTTATTCTTTTACATTTTGCTTTTATAGACTGCTCATTTGTTGCTCTAGATCTGTTTTGTATTAACAGACGATCATTGGTGCTCCACAGGTGTGTGACTGATCCACTGCATCCTAATGTAAACATTTCATTAATTTCCTGCTGCCATTTCGGCACATATTCCTCTTAAAAACGTTTTTGTACTTTTTAATCAAAGGGATCAGGATAAGCTGCCGGTGCCACACGTTTACGGGAAGTTGTTACTCTTCGACCACTTTGAACTCCCAGCGTTCAGTGGTTTAGTAGCATTAAGATCTTAAATCAATATTTTGACCATCATATAGCTACAATACTTGATCCTCAGCCTTAACTAAGCTGTTGCGAGTGTCTGGAGGACTGTATGTGTATGAATCTGACCGCCTCCTCATGGTTTTTTATTTTAGTTTCCCTCTACGAAGCGGTATGAGTTCCTTGAACTTGCTAACAGATCTATGCACGTGTCACTTTGTTCCATAGTGGCCAAAAGGGAGGAGGTGCATCAGTTTTCAAGTCTTGAACCAAAATGGTGAAGAACTGGTAAGGATCTTGCTCCTCGACTGCCTCTGGGTCTCTTGAATATATTAAACATTGGTTGTGGGACAAGGTATTTTTACACTAAACAGGAAAGGGTAAACTGTGCCCCCCAGACTCTTTGCAGCATTGAGGTTTACAAAGTATTTACCTTGATCTCACAAAGCAAGGGAACTGATCTTATACCGTCAGTGTAGTGGTGTATAGTCTGGGTCATGTACGTATGTTTTGTTTTCAATAAAAGTTTGTTTTGAACTTTGAGCCTGACTCTGTTTTTTTTTTTTTTGTATTGACTGTTTCTCTGTTTGAAAAGACAAGAATCAGGCTTATCTGATTCAAACACCAGTTTATTCACATCTGTAATATATCGGCCAAACGAAGCACAAAGCAGTCAAGAAAAGACACAGAACTCCTACCAACTTTAAAGGAACATAAGGAGGAGCATAGTTTCTAAAAAATAATGCCGAACATATCAGCCATTTTTTGTTAGGATTTTCTGTTTTTTTCCCTCTAAACTGCACTCTACATTCACTTTGCGATGACGCCTTTGCACTGAGGTAATGAGCAAAGAAAACACTGGCAAGACGAGACATTTAGAAAATAAGGTTAACCAGGAAAAGGTTAGGGAGACACTGAAAAGACACTGGATCTAGATGACATATAAAATCAAACAGACAAGGGGGGGAACGTGTGATAAAAGCTGATATGTTTGCTGAGCTGCAACCCACGTGCCAATAGTTTCCTTGGCTGTGCCGTCCTGTCTACCGAGTACAGACAAGTGTTTGCAGTAATAAGGTTTAATAATACAGTTATAAATGCAGCGATTTTAGAATTTCAAACTCAGTGCTAAAAAAAGTTCTCACAGTAACGTCACCGTCACACTTAAAAAGCAACACACAAAAGTAGCAAACGATGAACCACAGCCGAGTCTTCAGCTGATCAGTCAGTCTCAACAGGACTTTTAAAATGGACCCAGCCCCGTCCCAGGTTGGAATATTAGAAACTTTTATTGTCAGTCTTCATTGGTGCTGGTGTTATCTGGACTCCACTTTGACATCATTTGCACGAAACCCAACTTTTGCTTGCACTTCTTTTTGGCCACACATCCATTACAAGTCCATGAAGTGGTCTCTTTGGAAATGTGACAAGCGTTTTGAAGCCCGGTGTGTTCATGAGTTCCAGCTTGGGCCTGGAGCTTTGGGTCAAAAAACAAAACAAAAACCAGACTGGATAATGAAGAAGCTTAGGAGTCACCGTGGGGTCTTTACAAAATGTCCATCGTCTCACAGTCCACAGTTCACTGCCAGCAGAAAAGAAGGCTTCAAACATGCATTTCGTCTAAAGTTAGGAACATGGCTTTGGATGAAAGGCAGCAACAGCCCAAAATCAAAAAAAAAAACAATGTAGGATGAGGTGAAGAATGGGAGGAGGAAAAGCCGAGATACTCTTTGGCCGAGGCATGTCGTCTGGACGAACTCACACGCACAGAGCTCTGAGGCACCTGGGTGAGGGCAAAAGGACAAAACAAGTGAGACAAAGCCACATGAAGTCACCTACAGCCAACAACAGGAAATAACTCCAAGTTAAATCACTTGGACACAGAAAAGCGAGGGCAAGTCTTACCTGTCCTCAGTGAACCCATCCATTTCCTCCTCGTCATCCAGCTCCATGTCCAGCTCATTGTCGAGACAGTCACGTCCATAGCCGCTGAGGACGCTGCAGGCATCAAAGATCACATGATCAGCAGCTGATTCTTGACTTTATATTTGTTTGCACCGCTTTTTAGAGACTCATCTTGCATTCACTACCCCCATGTGACAAATGCTTATTGTAAACCAATTTAATTACTGGCATATTTCTTCATTGTGTACTAAAAGTATATTCCATTCCATTACACTTTATGATAAACAGATAAAACCTCTTCCAGTCACGTAAGACTGTGTTGAGAGCATGAAGGTAACAACTACATCAGTGGAGTGTTGCAGCAGCTCACCTGACGGAGCGAAACGTGAAGAATACAATCCTCTTGAGCTTTTTGTTGTAGAAGAAGTAGTTGAAGGACCAGAGGCTTCCCTCTTCACCGAAAGGGTCCGAGTCCAGATCAGGGTTGTAGCTGCGGACAAATATAAAGAAATGGATTTAAATGGGCTATCCTGTACCTCAAAGGGTTCACAGCAACGTGACTGAACCACTGTGTAGCATACAGCATGCCCTCCTACCTGTAAATGTCACAGCTCTGCAGGTTGATCTCCTGGTCGATGGCGTTCCACAGCTCCGGCCCCAGAGAGTTGAACTCCTCTCCCACGGCGGAGAACAGGCTGGTGTTCACTGCGTTGGCCACCTGCAGAGAGAAATCACACTCAAATCATCACCCCGCCTTTCTGACATGGAAACTACACGCTCTGCTCCACACGGGGGTCGGAGGAAGCACTGACCCAGTTGACGCTCGGCTCTCGGCTGAACTCGTGGGCCCGCGCTGCGCTGAAGTCGTAGTCCGGCCTGAAAGACTCGTTGAGCGTGGTGATGAGGTAGAAAAGAGTCTTCCTGCAACACTTGTCACTCAGAGGGTTTTCCCCGTCTTCACTGCTCTTCCCGAGTCTGAGGAGAAAAGACACAACAGGGAAATTTTTACGACTTGTCCGCCTTGGGCTTTGGTGTGTGTTCTGACATGTCTGTGCCTGCAGTACTCACTGTGAAGGGCTGGTGGCGCTGGTGGACTGAGGGGGGGACAGAGCCTCCAGGACGTGTGGCTCCCCCTCCTGGCAGAACTGCTTAAACATGTGTTTATCGTCTCCTGCCATCTTGCAGGAATAGCTCTCGATCCTGTGGGGCAGAAATGAAGTAGCACTTTGTAAGCGATGCGTACTTATTTGTGTGTTATAAACAACATGGACAAATCCAGCTGCTGGCTGAATCCCTTAAGAATACAATAATACATTAGGCTTAAACACACTAATACACAACACATAATGGGTACTGGAGGGTATCTTAATGGATTTTTACTCGGTCATACGAGGCCTGATTCATTAGTGAACGCTGTAACCATAAATAGAAAGGAAAATGTATTAGACTGCACCCTACAACTGTTTTTATCATCTGTTGTTTCATAAATAAAGCAAAGAAAAAAGTGAACAGGCTAAAAATCAAAAAAGTAAATGGTCATCTGGAGTATGCACTGGTCACAACAACTGCTTCATTTGGGAACATATGAACACAGCCCGACTATTTCTGGTTACATTTCATGTTATTCTTGTTGTACTGCCATTATAAAGAACGTATTGCAATAAACCAGGCTGTAACCTCCTGTATCATTGTTTGACAAGTCAGGCCATGTCTTTCCACTGGGAACTTTATCTGCACAAACATCTGCCCAGAACAAGTCGGTGCCAAATTCTGCTACGTGCTCCTTCGTGTTTCTGGGTCAGACAGCTTTGTATACAGATATGCAAGTGGAGCTCACTGGTGTCTGCTTGTTTATTTTGCCCCCACCCACCCAGAGGTTATGTAAGAGCAAAAGGTTGTGCAACTTTAGATAGACAACCAAGACCCTCTCTGTCCTTGCCAGCCTAAATTTAGGGACATGGGGTGGCAGAAGATACTGTGGTGGAAATAACTGCCCTGGTTTTCCATCCACAACACAGCTGACTTGTCGACAAAACACTTGTGAGAGAACTGACACCGAAGCAGAGTGAAAATTACAAACACTAGATGCGATTAAAAATAGCTCAGACTCAGCTGCAACTGCAGCCTTCTTACATACTTGTTTATGTATTGTTGTGTCAGCTATTTTAACTGTTGCAATTCTGTTTTTCTTTCTTTCTTTTTTTCGCACTGTGCAAATGACCTTTGCTCAGAGCACTGGTTCACTTTTTAAAAGTGTAGTACACACTACATTGATCACCATTAAATGCAATCTCTGTGTGGTTAAACCAGAATTTCATCCGTGGAAAATAACATGAGCCGCCTGGAAAGTACGATTTTAGTTAAAGGCTGCAGCTTGTAAGTCCTGCTGCTGTGATGGGCTGTCTCACTAATCCACTAAGCAGCCTAAACACCAGCAGCCTTGGCAGCTCCAGCTTCACTCGGCTATTATGTTGAATTATTATACATGTTTGTGTGTGTGTGTACGTACACATGCTCCGACAACACACTTCACAGCAGCCTTCGAAATAGCCACAGACTTGTGTGAGAGGACACCGTGATGTGCGTCACTCGAGGTCACAACAAGCACAGAAGCTCAGTTTCACCACCCACACTCCAAAGGCTGCGCTCAGACTGGGCTACATTAACTCCACAACCCACTGCCCTTTATGTAACCATACTGTCACTGTAATCACAAACCCTGCTCAAGGCCTTATATAACCTGAAAAACATTGTAATGTTGTGCAGTTAGCTGGGTCAAAAAACTTGCTCTGTCAGTTATTAACTTTCCGCACAGGTCCTGAAAGTAGGCTTTTACCTCGGCGGGCCTGTTATCATGATATTGCATAACAAGCAGGTACTCGTTTGCTCCACTACCCCTGTTTATGAGACAAGTCTGTGATCTGTGAACCTGCCACACCTCTCCTACCCTCCGTGACTGTCTCATGACATCACACCAAAGGAAACTTTTCCTGTATAAGGAGAACTTGTTCACTATGAGCTCCTATTCTGACATAAACACAAGTCTGAGTCTGAGGTTTCACTGTTGTGTTGATGTTCCTGTTGAGCACCAAGTCTGCACTACGGAAATAGAAACAGTAAAGCTGCTCCATAAATGCATGTTCACCTCAAGAGGTCAGCATGCTTCGAGCCAGGGCAAATGGGGTGTGTGAACTAAAGGTGCAGTCTGTGTAGTGCAGAACGTAAACAAGAGATCCATAAAGACTAGAAAGACCCCCTCTACGTCTTCACTATTCATGATTCTGCTTTTGATGTTGTAGATTTATTGCATTTCCTATATAAAATTACTGTTCCCTCTCCAATAACATTACAATGGTGTGTGTACAAACAAACGGATACTGTATGGCCCCCTTACCTGCCAAGGATGCGAGACTCCCCTGTTTCGACACACAGTCGAGAGCTGAGAGCTTCAAAGCTGGAGTTTTCCAACAGTTTCATTGTTGCCTGAGAAAAAAAAGAAAAATATTAGACAATGTTATAATTTAATTCAACTTTATTTATAAAGCGCATTTCATGCACAAGGCAGACTCAAGTTACAGTAAAAAAAAACAGTCTTAAAAAATCAATTAGAAATCAATCGGAGTGTGCAAGTGCAAGTAAACATCTTGTGTATGTGGTGCCATCTTCACCACATACACATCTGATGTTAGTCAACAGTCACATCCTGGTACATAGAAAACTCTTGGTTCCTCATTTTGTTTCCATACATAGAAAACGAGGTACATCTACTTGAAACAGTGCCATGGTAACAGACACTTGGTATTTAAATGTGTGTCAAACAAGCGTTTGACAGTGTTATGACATAAAGGTGGAATATAACTAGGTACATTTACGTAAGTACATACATTTTCTTCATTTACACCCCTACTTGCCTACATGTCAGAGGAAAATTTTGAATTTTCAGTACTAAAAACAGCGTTATCAGGAGTTATTTCCTGCATTAAGCACTTTTACTTTTGGTTTTTCGCTGACGCCGTCGTTGTGTTTATGACGCAGCTCTTGTTTTCTCCATCTCTACAGTGTGTTGGTAGGTTTTACTTTGGTAAAAAAAAAAAAAAAAATAGGTCAGGCTCTCTGCAACTGTTTATAAAGTCGGTAAAGATAACATAACATAACAACTGTTGTCTGTAACGTTATAAGTAATTAGTTAGGTGTGGTTACAGCGCCCCATGAGGACATATTTCTAAAATAAAGATAACAACACAATTTCCTCTCTGTAAACCACCGCCCCTCCCCCACCCTGCTCAATACAAGTTGACAAATCGTCTTCCTGTTCCCCCTCCGTCGATGTTTCACCCCAGTTTTCTTACCGTGTAGTATTTTCAGCAGGGCCACAAAAATAATAGCAGGTAATCCGCAGACTGTAGACTCCTCTTCGTCTTTTTTTTCTTTTCAGAACAGCCAAAGATTAACGATCCGCGCGCGCTGTCTTTGACCAGCTAATGTTAGCTACCTGAGCCGTTAGCTATGTTACCGACTGTTAACGGTCCTTTTCTTCACTTCACCAACGACCTATTAATTCACACTGGGCAATAAACATCTTCCACAAGCACTCGGTCGAGAGGGAGTTATTCTGAGGCCTTTTAAATTTATAGAAAAACTGCTCTTGCCGATTAAATGCGATGAGATTAAATCCAGAGACTGTTTGCGTCCGTCGGAGTCTGTCTGCAGCGGCATCCCTTTCGACCTGATTTTTTACAAAGCAGCTTGTGTTAGCTAGATCAAGTCGCCTTTTTTCTAAGCGACTCGATCAGAGAAGTGACGACTAACGACTTTCTCAGCGAATAATACACCACAGCAGGTCAAGTTTTTTCTCAAATAGTCGGTCGCGTCAACAAAACATCTATTCTCATCAAAACAACGGGATCTACTGTGCTGTAAAGCCCAGCCCCTTTTCATTTATATATGTTTGCCCAGCGTCCACGCCCACTTTTACTCAACGCTCTCTTGTGATTGGTCCTTTGACCTGTCAATAGAAGGAATGGAGTAAAGTGATTGGTTAACAGCGCTCGGTCTGTCCCCCAGGCTAGAGCTGTGTTTAAATGGCAGAAACAAGGAACTGTACTGTCTGTAAATATTTTGATTCCGTTAATTTATTCGCACCCAACAGACTTTCTTGAAATCGACTGCTTTTCTTAAAGCAAATATCCAAAAGGCGATTTTATCTCCACATGGATAATCCTACATTTATTTACAATCCAAATATGTCTTCCTCATCCTCCTTCAAGATTTGTTGAAAGAGATCTCACTTGATCGCACTGTTTAGCCTCCATTATCATCTGAACGTTGGTCGTGTGTCCTATGTTCAACACTACACTGCACTAAATCATACGAAATATCCTGATTAATGTCATTAAAGATAGACTCATCATTCGATCAGGCACGCAGCGGCACAATTTTGTAATTTAACTAAAAAAAATTAAAAAGCACGGTACAGGTTATGGTAAAAAAATAAAATAAAAAAAGAAGAAGAAAAAAAGGTTTGCTGTCAATAATACTTTATCTGAAAAAAAAAAAACACAAACCACTAGCGGCCAACGATAGATAAAAACAAAAGCTTTTTTTTATATAAAACATCGGCCCAGTGGCCTAATGGATAAGGCATCAGCCTCCGGAGCTGGGGATTGTGGGTTCAAGTCCCACCTGGGTCGTGATTAATAATTTAAAAAATATGTTTAGAATATGATATAGGCAAATAATGCTCGTCAAATAAAAAGCTGATGTCTATATATGGCTCTACACCCTGTACTAATATCTAGATATTCTAGTCTTCCTATGTATGTCCATCAAGCACACTGAGGATGTAGTGTTGAGTAGTCTCCGGTGTACCTCTTACTATTTCTATTTTTTTTAGGGATGGAAATAACAGTGAATTTGGTTCAGCACATCAATCAAAGGTGAAGCAGGAAGCCCTCCACAATAAGGATGTAACTCTCTTCCTCATGCTCAGTAATCAGCGTCTTATTGACGCCATTCGTCTAATCAAACTTAACCAGGTTCTCCAACCATCATGGCATCCATGCCCAGAGAGCAGCAATGACCTTCAAGTAAAAAAGCTGCAACCAACACCCAATATTTCCACAAAAAAACATTTTATTTTTATTTAGATAAAACAAGATAGATAAAAACAAATTGCATATAGAAAACAACTGGTTTGCGTCACGACTGTGTGATATAGTCGGAAACATCCCCCAGGCCAGTGCTCTCATTATCCAGGTACTCTAGTATCACATTACCCCCATTGTACAGGGGAGTTTCAGCGTGAGCCAGCAGTGAGAGCAGGGTGTCATCCATCCGCAAGGCCTCTCCTGTCTGAGGGTGGCATAACCTCAGCTTCTGCAAACACACAGTGAGAGAAACACACTGTCAAGATGTACAGTATGACATTTATAATTTTGTTCTTTTTGTTTGTTTGTTTTCTTTTGGGGGGGGTGGCACTTATATTTGAAATATTTCATGTATTGTATTTGTATTTGATGAGGCACAATATATATGGAAATTATAATAATTTCACATTTGAGTATTTTAATTTAATATTTATAATATATAGGAATAATTAGACTGTTAGTTTACAAATTTTGTATGAGTTTGTGCAATCAAAGAGTGATAAAAAGGAAGAGACAATTTGAAGATGCTTGCAGATTTTCCACAAAAGATAATATATGCAAAAATGATTTGCTTGTCTTTTCTTAATGCATTTATACCATTAGAGATCTACCTAAATATAAACTGTTTTACCAGGAAAGGGAATGGGATAACAGAGGAAAGAATTGAATTTCTGATTTTGTGTTAAAAAGCTTCACTAAAACACTGCAAACAACAATGGAAGGTAGTTCTGAAAGAACATCGACATGCTAAATATTTAACACAGCTTCACTGAACTTCCTGTTAGAAGAGCCCTCTCTGCTGTGACATGCTTTGCAGGACAGTGCTCAGATCTAACACCTGCATTTCATATGTGCAAACAGGTTTGTTACATGCATATAAACAAGAATAAATTGTCATCTTCGCAGCAGACAGTCCTTGTATCTTTACCTCATTTCAGTTTGTGCAAGTCATGAAGAACTCAAGATAATTTCATACAGAAGAAAGTAATCTGAGAGGCAGCGGAGGCTGATCTGTCACTGAGCTGTAGTTGTAAATGTGCTAATAATATGTTCTGTGATTATCAGTAACTCTGCTCCTGCTAGCTCTTACCTTAGCTGTCAGTATGTTATTGTTGTTCTTCAGACTAGCTAGGGAGGCTGCGTAATCCACCACTTTTCCCACACTCCATTTGGAGCAGAAGAACATGGGTTGGCTGGAATCTTTGGATTCTTTAGGGAGATAAACCTGAAAATAGGTCCTCTCTGTCTGCCAGGCCAAAAAAGGAAAGGAAATAGTCAGCTGGGCAAAATTATAAACATAATCATACACAGAGGCACACTGAAGATCATATGCAACATCTATTTATGTATTTATGAAGCTCCCTCAGGAATTACATACATAATAGACAGGATTTTACCTGGGGCAGTCCCTTGTCTCCTGCAGCATGCAGCTTCAATTTCATTAGTGCCACCTTAGCTGCAGTCGCACTGTTCTTTGCTCCTCTACGTCCTTTACTTTTGGATCCATCTTTTGACTCTGTGTAGACACAAGAGAGCGACATGATCCAAATGTACAGAGGTTAAGCAATACAAACAGATGTGCATTAGTTATGACAAAGATGGCAACATCTTGTTTAATACTGATCCCATGTGGACAAAAAGGGGAATGACAAAGAAACAGTCACAATATCAAGATACCTGCTCTAGATACTAGACTGTTCTACACTGTGACTTACCCACTATTTTTTGCACCAGCTCTTTAGTGGCTGCCATTCGAGGCTTCTGGACCTCCAACTTCTCACACTTGTGATCATCTTGATGGCGGTGGCTAGAAATCAAGAACAAAAACTTTTGGCCATTAACTTACAAAAATATTCCCTTAATGTCGAGTCCACCTGTACCAGGTCCAAACAAACACTGGAACCACAGGCAATGTCAGCACTTATGTTGTTCCATGAAATAGAGAGAAGGAAAAAAAAGTGAACCTACGCCAAACAGAAATGTTTTTCACACTGTGGGCATATGACGAGCAGCAACTCTTTCCCCTTGCAGGCTTCAAATGAGCACGGATAACTTTTAGTGCCACTGCCACCAGTCGCCTTTCGTTCTGTTTTCACAGACTCCTATAAACAAATTGATGTAAATTAGACAAAAACAGCACAAAGACTATCATTAGTGTCACAACAGAAGAAACACGTAGTTGTCCCAATCTTATCAAAGAAGAACAGAAACATCATGTCCACAGCACAGCCTACCTCAGGACATGAGTGGGCCTCTCTGCTTCTGTGATCAAGGCTGTAGGGGACAAAAGATACATTGCACAAGTACATACATGGAACAGCAAAGATAAAACTGTTACCTACTGTTCTTAAGTGCAGCTATGAGATGCTTTTTTAAAATTATTTTGTTAAATAAATGCCAGAGAATACTGATAGTATGCTCACAATCCCAATGTGACTAATGTCCTATTCAATTAGCCTCAAAACTAAATATATTCAATTTAATTTCACAGGCAAGATGGAAAAAGACCTAAACCTCTCAAATTAGAAGCTTATATTATGTTTTTTCATGTGATTGTAATCTCTTTGCTCCTTGGAGTTAAAGGTCAAAATATTTTAACTTATGAAAATCACTTTACTCTGAGGGTGGTTGTGATATCTTACCAGAAAACACCGCTGCAGGAATCACATATAAACGGAAGGAAATCTATGAGAGGGATGGTGAGAACAAGATCCATCAGACAATTTTCTTGACACGGTTTATTCCAAGATGAAGTGCATACCTGCTGCCACATCTGTTAAATACTGTGGCCTGAGACGTGGTTACAGCAGAAAATAAAGGACTCTATAACTTACTCCATCCAGTTGCTGTTCAGTGAAGTTGAACCCCAGTGACTCATGTTCATACACACTTATCGGTATAAACCAAATGTACCTTATCAGCCTAGTCTACAGACTACTAAAGCCAGATACCAGAGTGGCTCTTCTCGCCATTAGTGTCGTGTTACAGACGGTGCTGTCACTGTGACCAGAAACAAAACAAAACAAGAGACTGTGTAACAGTTAGCTAACCAGGCTAGCTGACAGGCTAACTGTGCTAAACAGACGCTGGCGGTGTTTCATGATCAAACATGGCGACACGCTTTAATATCTTTGTTTATTAGACCAAAATGGAGTCGGAACAGACCTTGCAGGTTACAGGAATCGATCTGACAATGTTTCCCAATCTCTAATTCAGCCATTAGTTAGTTAGCTTTTAGCTGGTTAGCTGTTAGCTGGTTAGCCGTCAGTCTGCGGATGACGTCAACACAAACTTTGACCCCAACAGTCGAAACACGTGACCGAGACGTTCCCCCCCCCCAAAAAAAAAAAATCAAGTTTGTTTTTGTTTCACTTATAATAATAAAAAATAATTATTATTATTATTTTAGTGTTGTAATAAAATTAAGTGACTGACATTTACATTACAAATGTGCATTTATTTGTTTATCAAAGCTTTACCAAAAACTCGTTTTTGTTTGGTGGGTTTCAGGGCGGAGTGGGGCGGTGTCAGGTGACACTACGTCATTCAGGTATGGCGAAACAACAGGTGAAAGGTGTGGTGTAGAGGTGCGCTCACTGGCTGATTTGAATTGAATGCATAAACCCGTCGAACAGGAAAGTCTGCGACTGAGAACAACATACCTAACGTTACCTGTGGACACACTGAGGTCTGGGTCGTCAGAGGTGTTCGTTACCTGGACATTTCACGCCAAAGGCAGCAAAAATGAGCAAAATCGCAAAGTTATTCAAGGGGAGTTCGAGCTCGAGCTCGGGCTCCTCGAGCTCTTCAAAGTCCAAACACCACCGGTCGCGAGGAGGACCGTCGCCTCAGGAGGCCATTCACAAATTGCGAGAAACAGAGGAAATGCTGACGAAGAAACAGGATTACCTGGAGAAGAGGATAGAGCAGGAAATAATAATAGCCAAGAAGAATGGCACTAAAAACAAGAGGGGTATGTTTTTGAACTTTGCTTTTGACCTTTGCTCTGAAGAACAGGTGCACAGGGCACCTGTTCTTCAGAGCCTATAGGGCACTGAGAAACTAGGCCTGCTGTTGTTAAAAGTGAATAGCTAACCTACTCTTCTTAAGGTAATCTAACTAAAAGTGTTTACAGCTGAGATATGTAGGCCTAGAGGTTAGAGAAGTCGATTCACTGTCCTATGTAAGATTATCGACACAGTGATGGTGCTGTGTTTTCATTGTGATGGTGTTTTCCAGAGAGAAGCTTCAGTTTTCATAGCAGCAGCAAGTATAACGAGTTTGTGACAAGTGAGGCTGCAGAAAAGAAACAAAAGAATAATTGATTAAACTTGAAAATTCCTGAAACCCACAGTGTTTTCCCCACTTGAAACCCTGAAGTGCTGCATAGTTAAGGTGAATCATCTGTTATATAATGGGAGGAACCCAGTGTTGTTATTGTTTTCTTCCCTCAACCAGATTTGGACAAGTGAAATTATCACAAGTCACACATGAGTGACTTTTAGGCTTTCTCTGCTTCAGCTGCTCTGCAGGCCCTGAAGAGGAAGAAGCGTTTGGAGCAGCAGCTCACCCAGATTGACGGCACACTCTCCACCATCGAGTTTCAGAGAGAAGCTCTGGAGAACTCGCACACCAACACTGAGGTCCTGAAGAATATGGGCTATGCTGCCAAGGCCATGAAGCAAGTCCACGAGAACATGTAAGAACCTCCTGGCATTAGCAATAATACTGACATTTGTTACTATTAATTCATCTTAAATTGCTAAATAACACTTTGTCTATTCTTGTGATGGGGGACCCAACAGTGCATTTATTTCACAAGACTTTTTCTATTACACTTCCGAACTTGAAGCTGCAAAGGGAGCGTAACACATCAACTTTATTCACAAAGCTCTAAGGAAAACATCAAACCCAGATATATACATGTACAGACTGTCTTAAGCCAACTGTGAAGTTATCACTTTATAAAATAGAGATATTTAGCTAATCAAATGATTAATATACAAAAAGGAAAAAACATTTTTGTTGAAGTTGTGTTGAACTTTAATTTACAGTGATGTGTTCTGTAATTTTTGCCATTTTATGTCCCCCTTGGGTCTTTTTCAGGGACATCGACAAGATAGATGATCTGATGGGGGACATCACGGAGCAACAGGATGTGGCACGAGAAATCAGCGAGGCCATCTCCAGGTCTACTGGCGAGGAATTCGATGAGGTTGATACTTTTTCTACCTCCTGTCAAAGACTTTTTTATGCTCTCTTGATCTTTCTCTTCCTTTTTAGGACATTTTCTTTTTTGACACACAACGCAGATTTTTAAAAAAAAATGTGTGGTACCCGCTGTGTGTGGCTGCTAATCTTTTTTCTTGCCCTAAAAGATGCTTGTAACAAAACTCTGCGTGTTGTTTATCTAATGTGTTTTCTTAGGATGAGTTGCTGGCAGAGCTTGCAGAGCTGGAAGAGGAGGATCTTGAGGACAGCATGAAGAGTATGGGTGGATTACCCAGCGTGCCAAGCTCCAAACTGCCTTCAGCACGGCCCAGCCACAGAGCAAGTAAGTACAACACAACATAGACCTAAATAAAGACAATTGTTTTGTTTTTTTTAGACTACTGTTCATTAGAAATTTAGAAGGCAATGTCATATATTTGAGCTTTTAGAACTAAATCTCATACATTTTGTGTGAGCAGCTCTAAGCATGTTGCTCTGACTGATGATGTTGGCTTTATACTGTATATATTTTTTTTGCATGTCAAAATTGCATTATGATTTAGAAAAGTTTTGATCTGTACACAAATGTATGGATTTAAAATGTGCAAGAAAACAGAATCACATGTTCCATTATAATTTGATGATATTCATTGATTAACTTAACTTGATTCTTTTTACAGCAACCAAGAAAAGGGTTGAAGATGACGATGACATGCGTATGCTGGCGTCGTGGGCAACTTAAGTACATAAATGCAGCCTTATACTGGAAGTGGTACAGAGTCATGATATGGTTATTCTTGAGTTGTTAGGGAAAATGAAGTTCTTTATTTTAAAAAACCTCTTTGTTCATAGCTTTATTATCCAGGTTATATATTTATCAAGAAATTAAAACATTCAAGTGAAGGAGTCAGCAAACTGCAATTTTAAATTGAATACACTTTTTTTCCTTTACTAGCCTACATCTGTTTTTTTCTTCTTCTTCTTCTTTTTGTCATTGGTATCTTCCCACAGAACCTCCTGCTGATATAAGCTTATTGAAGACATGAAGAATCCTTCTGTACTTTTATGCCAAACTTATGTAAATAAACTTTGACTTTGCAATAACACTGTAAATATGTTGCTTTTCAATATTCAACAATAAAATGATTCCCATATCAATAATGCCTGATTACTGCTATTATCTCCTCTGCTGACATTGCCATGAATTACTACAGATATAATTTAGCATGAATGTTATAACTCCCTGTGATAGTGCACATTTCTAGAGTAGTGTGAAAACTGATTTTCATTTACACTTTTACTTTGGTACTGGTGTGTGGTTGTGCTGCTTCCGGTTTGCGGCGTAAAACGCTCTTATTTTGAAGGGCGTGGCCGGAAGTCTCCGTCGTCGCTCCAGTAGCTTGTGAGTTGAACAAGAGGAAGTCCTGCTCCGGTGAACTAGCCACCAAAAGACCAATAACAACCGAAACAGACTAAAATCTGTAATAAAACACAGCATGGAGGCGAACACACCACAGCAGACAGCGGGTAAGAAACTAACATTATTATCTTTTTAAAACTGTCGCTAACTTTGAAGTTGTCAAACAAATGTGGTGCGTTTAAGTGGCTGTGAAAAATTAGCGCTAAGTTAGCAGAGACAGTCTCCAGGCTCCACATTAACCTCCAAACATGACACGTTTCACACGACGTGACTCATGTCAAAGGATGTTGGAAAAACTTCCTGGACCTAAAGCTTCATATTACATAGTTATTAACAAAGTATGACGGCTTTTATATGCTGGGATAGCTTGTAAAGCCCCCAGGGATCAATACAGTATCATCTTACATGTGTTTATACATCACAGCTATTGGTTGATCATATTAATTATCGCAAAATGGAAATCACTGGGATATTAAAGAAATATAGTGAATAGTAAATAAACTGTGACAAACAGCAAAAAGTGAAGTGAAGTTTATATAGAGGTAAAATTGTGCTTCAGGAAGCGAAAGTACTGTTGATCAATTTGGTTTTCATAACTCGACTATTGTGTTTTCAGAGTAATAACACTCAAATCATTTGTTCAATGCAAATCTAATAAATTCCCTCCAAGTAAAACGTGTCAGAACAAATATGGACATTTAGATATGTAAGTAAAATGATAGGAAAATTGGTTGTGAGTGAGCACTCAATTTAAATATCAAATATATTATTATCATCACCACCATTATTATTAGAAGTATGCCTTGTTTATGAAGATGCATTAACATTTTAACACAAACATGTTTTTAGTTGCTTGAGAGAATTTAACTGGCCACTAATTTTGATTGCTGTTTAAATATCTAGGCCTATGTTTCAGCAACATATGAATTGATTTCAGCTTCATAAGTGTAAATATATCAGCTAAGTTACTACTGGGACAAAAACTCTTTGCTCTGTGAAATATTAAAGCAGAAGTAAGCGATCCGGTCGTTTTGGCTAACTTTCTGTCAGCCGATGGAGTTAGCAGTCCCCGCCTTTGTCCCTACGTCACCACATACACGCGCATCCCTTGGCTGCACACACAGAGAGGACCGCCCCTTCATGCCGTTCTCTCTCCTCATTGGATCAAGGTTGTAGGATACAAGGAAAGTTTTCTCCTCGGCTCAGAGCAGAGCAGAGTGACTGACAGACCCGTGTTTCAGAACAAACACTCTATAGAAGTGATTGCTGTCGGAAGATATAACTATTTAAGACAATATTAACACACAAACATTCCGCTTACTTCTGCTTTAATCAGCATTTATCTCTAATTTATTACATTTTATAGACCAAACAATAGTTAGAAGATCAAGTGATGCAAAAAATAATGATTAAATAGTTTATTACTTCTTCCTACAATAAGTTTACATGCATAGTACGTCTCATCCCAACACTGACTCTTTTAAACTTGTGTCATTCAGCGACCACGGCAGGAG
The DNA here is from genome assembly GCF_045865225.1 of Trachurus japonicus. Classification (NCBI taxonomy): domain Eukaryota; kingdom Metazoa; phylum Chordata; class Actinopteri; order Carangiformes; family Carangidae; genus Trachurus; species Trachurus japonicus. The sequence continues at coordinate 16,506,015 of NC_140926.1, read as the reverse complement.
ACACCACCAGGACGGAGGAGGAGACTAAAAAGGCGGCGGCCGCGGCCCGGGCGGCGGCCATCCGCCTGCCTGAGCTCCGTCTGGTGGTGCTGGGCTGGAGGTGGCCGGGGAAGAGCCTGACGGGCAACACCATCATCGGCCGGGAGGAGTTTCGCCTGGAGAGAGCGGCCGAGTTCTGCGTGACGAGACAGACGGAGGTGCAGGGGCGGCAGGTGACGGTGGTGGACACCCCCGGCTGGTTCTCCGCCCAGGACACCCCCCCCTCGTACAAACAGGAGCTGGTGAGAGGAGCCACCCTCGCCGCCCCGGGCCCACACGCCTTCCTGCTGGTCATCCCCGTGGGCATGTTCACAGAGGTGGACCGCGCACGCATCGAGGAGCACGTGAGCCTCTTCGGGGCCGACGTGTGGAAGCACACGATCGTGGTTTTCACCTGGGCGGAGGTGCTGAGGACGATCTCCATCGAGCGGTACATCCGCAGGGAGGGCAAGGAGCTGCAGGGCGTGTTGGAGAAGTGCAAGCGACGGTACTTTGTCATAAATAACTGCATATACGGGGAGCACCCGCAGGTGGGACGCTTGATGGAGCGGGTGGAGAAGATGGTGGCAGAGGAAGGGGGCTACTACAACCCAGAGGCGGCGGGGAAGGAGAAGAAGAGCGTGGACGAGAACCAGAACCAGAACCAGGAGGGGCGCAACCTGGGGGCGCGGCCCAAACAGAACTCTGGACTGGGTTTGTCCAAAGCCATGGAGGTGGATCCACTTTCCAGTGAGTTGTTGTTTTTTATACCATGATTCACAGAGAGAGTAAAGTGTCAGATTATTCTCATAGGATGTTTCTGTTCATTAAAGAGCCCATGAGATGGACACAAAACTTTTAAGTTCCCAGTCGTCAACTTAGAAGTTTTAATTGTGACTTCATCTTGCTGTTGCATCAGATCCTTTGCAACACAGGCAAAACGTGATTAAACTTGCAATAGCGGCTCTTTAGAGCAGGAGAAACATGAAAAACTTTGTTATGTAGCAACGTTACCATTCGTCCAGTCCAGTACTCTCTCTGCTTTCAGCCCTGTTTCAGTCTCTGTGGTGCACTGCACACTGGAGGTTTTTTTGCTTTGGCCTCATTAATGAAAGCAGCTGCTGGAAACTCCACTGTTAAAGAACGTAAAGCTGTTGAAACCAAAACAATGAGCCGAGGGAAGCAGCACAGTCAGGATGACAATTCTCTGTTTGTCACTTTAATTGATCCCTTTCACATTTTTACAAAAATATTGATGAATAAAACTGCTTAGATAAGTAATTACAGTAAACATTGTGTCATTATATGGGCAGTTTGTTGTCCAGGCTGGTGCAGACATTTCTTCACTTCTTTTCTTTCATCACTCATCCACCCTCACACTGTCATCCTCCTCCAGTCTCCATAGCAACCCCAAGAAAGTGAAACCTAGGAACAAAACAAAGCATCGTCCCTTTCTTTCCCAGAGCAACACCTGAATAGTGACAAGTGACATCAATCCCATGGAGCCGTGTTAATGATGCTCTGTGTCTGTTTCCAGATTAACGGGACCCCCCCTCTCCCTCCCCGTGGCCGATGGACCGTCTAAACCGTCGGAGCCTCTGCCTCACTGTGCTGACGGCAGCGCTGCGTATTTGACAGAAAAGGGTAAACAACTGAAATATCACTGAATGTACAAACAATTGAGATTTATTTTATTTATTTTATTTTTTTGTAATCAGCCTTGTTACTGTGTGTGTGTGTGTGTTTAGCCGCGTGCTCTCTTTATTATTCAGCATCCTCTCACTATGAGGACGATACGGGACGCCTCAACACAAACACCCAAAGATTTATACCCCCCCCTGTTTTATTTTATGTGAGTGTGGAAGATGTTTCGGGACTGATTTTATTAAATCTAAAGCTGTTACGTACAGTCAAACACCACGTGTACGCAGAACTGCACTACTAAATTGTTTCTAAAATATTCTGCTGAAGACTGTTGAGGGAATTGCTTTTGTGTAATGATTCCCATTTGTTGTGACCAAACTTTAAATGTTTTTCTCATGTGGCGATGTTTTATTACTCTCTCAGTGTACAGTTGTAAAGCACTCTAGCAGTTATAGATTTTTGTCTGTTGCTTTTAAAGCGGTAGTGGTTTTTTTCACGCGTTGCCGTCTCCACCCAGTCGGTCGGTGAGTTAACGTGCTCTCTGAGAGGACCGGGCGGAGGAGGGGTTGTTAGAGACTGTGACAGATCTGAGAGCTGTGACTCCTCAACACAATCCAAGCCTCTACGCACACAAATACACTGTCTGTCCAAAAAAAAGTCGCACACCTTGATTACAGCACGCATTTGCTGTGGCATCGCTTCGATAAGCTTCTGCAATGTCACAACAATTATTTTCGTCCAGAGTTGCATTCATTTTTCAAAGATTCTCAATGGGGTTAAAGGGGAACTATGCAATCCGTTTTGCGAACCCTCCTCCTGGCCATGTGCATTTGTTTTCAACGAAGCTGGCGAGAAATCAATCCATGGAGTGGTGGATATTGTTATTTATCATACGACGTTACAATTTTGTGCAGTCTTAGATCACAGGTTACTGGGTGCGTTTGTGTCGTGGAGCTGCTGAGACGAGAGCTGGGACGCCAGGTCGGAGGCTCTGATCTTACAAGGTTGGTTTTCAGCCAAGAGACGCTAGGTGGAAGAAGTTACAAGTAATTTATTTAACCATCACAAGTACTCCAAAGCTCTTTAACTAAGGTAAAAATGTAGCAAAGTTAAGGTAAAAATCTTGCATAGTTCCTCTTTAAAGGGGAACTAAACCCCTCAGTTTTGGATGACGTGCTCTAAGCTTGAAATTCAAAAAATGCCTTGATTATGGGCGGGACTCCAGGAGTACTCTCCGACCCCCCCCCCCCTCCCCCGCGCCCCATTCACACCCGCGAAATCACACAAAAGAGAAAAAAAAGTAATAAACACACATCGACACTTCTGCTAGCGCTAACGAGCTGCTAACAAGCTACTAACGAGCTACTCTAACAGCACTAGTAGCGTGGACACTACCAGGACAGGACGCCAGAGCCGTGACACAGTGCATCTACAGCTGATCCGCCGGCTCGTTAACTCGTTAACGGCTCGTTAGCGCCGCCAGCGATTCCCGTTCAGGCAGCTGTTAGCAGCCGTTAGCCGCAGCAGAGCAGCTAGAGTGCCTAGCAACCGTTAGCGGCAGTCAGCAGCCGGTGCTGATTGGTCGGGGAGCTGGTGGCCGGTGACGAAAGCTGCCTCCAAAACGTCATCTGCCTCCATCTCAGCCAATAGAAAAATTCGATTGTAATAGCCGTGTTTCAACCCATAGAGGGCAGTCACTCTACATTTTTACTACAAAATACACCAAATTGAAATATTTTGACTAAAATGTCAAAAGTTGGACCAGAATCAACTGACAACACTACCTTATACCCAAATACATTTGTTTTCAGCAGAAAAAAGTGGTTTAGGGGTTTAGTTCCTCTTTAAGGTCTGGACTCTAGACTCCTTGAAGATGATGGTTCTCCACTGTCCTTCCAGTTTTTAATAATGCGTTGGACAGTTTTAATAGTCTCAGTAATCTCCTTAGATGTTTTACTTACTTGCCAATAATTTAATAATAACCCTTCTGAAATAGATTAACATCTTTTCCACGACCACAGGATGGGTCTTCCGACATGGTTAATGAGACCGCATCAGTTAGGGTTAGATAAGTTGTTACCAGCTGAAACATCATCATCAGTAAGTGCAGTAATTATCCAATGGGAGGCTCTTACCTATTAGCTTAGTTAAATCCAAGTGGTGACTTGCTTTTTGGACAGGCAGTGTACTGTATGTTAAAGTGTCTTTGTGTAGCTCTTCTGTGCTGTTTTCACGTACTTCAGAATAAAAGCCTGAAGGCGCCCTGTGGAGTCTGTGACCACTAGCTGTGCTCTGGGCAGATGTTTGTTGTTTGAAATGCACTTAACATGTTGTGTTAGACCTCGAGGACACACGGTGTAAACACAACTTTTGTTTGTTTTCTGAGCTCCACAGGGCCCCTTTAAGTTCACGTGGAGGATTTCCCCCCCCAAAAAACTAGTTTTGTGAGTAGTATATACATAAACGCAAGACTCTTTATTTGTTATGCCACCATTGGGTCACCATCAGATTTACATGTCCACCCTTGTACAAGGTCAAAAAATACAAAACAGCATTTCATCTACTTTTGTAGGAAGACGGCTGTGGCGACTTTAGCACTTTTCTCCAAAGAGATGGTGGCTCGTCCTGACGGGGCAGAGTCAGCTGCTCTGGACACACACTCCTCCAGCGCTGCGTGTAGTTATAGTGGTTTTAATATAGCCCTCCTTTGTGGGCCTCGCTTGGACTGATTCCCAACCTCAGTCGCCACTGTGACCGAGCAGTAACACGGCACCAGTGTGTGGAAAAAGCACAGTAGACGGTTTCGGACGGTAGTTAATCGGGGTTGTGCGGCACAGTTGGATCGATCGATCCGGTCCTGCCTCTCGTCGGGGCCTCAGACCAGCGTGTGTGTGTGTCTGTGTACTGCACATGGCGCCCTCATGGGAGTGGCCCAGCTGCACAAAGCAGAAGCAGGTGCACATAGTGTTGAATCCTTTGCCTTGTACGTCCCACAGGCACAGATCAGCTCCCTGTGGTTGCTACTGCCAACAACACTCAGCTGTACTCAAGGTTTAGGTTTAGGTTTAGGTTTAGGTTTAGGTTTAGGTTTAGGTTCAGGGTTAAGTTTAGTTTAATCCTGGTGTACATCAGGTGCTAACGGACCGTCTATGACGTCTATAGACCTGGTTGGAAATCTTTGCCTTCAATCTTTAACTTTCTTTGTAAATATCACAGATCAATTCTCACTCAGGATTTAAATGTGTCCAGTTTTCACTCCAACAATCAACAAGTGACTTAACAACTGTTTTTTATCAAGGAAAAGCTGTCGACAGTGTAGATGTGTTTCTGTTACTTCTTCTATGTGAATGTATTTTTTTTTAATTGATGACAGATTAAAGCAGATTAAATGTTGTATGTTCAGATATAGGACTGTTTCACCCCGTGTGGGTAAAATACTGACGTTATATGGAAACATTAGAAAGCAAAGTGGCCTCGATCTATTTCTCTCTCATTACTGATACTTAATTTTAGTTACAGACTATATTTGGTTTAATGTTGCTTGGCAGCAACGTAAGTGATCAGAGGTCGGAAAGTCAACAAACACACTATAAATAGGCTAGATGTTGTAGTTGTTGTAGTTGTGTTGTGATGATGAATTTGTTACTTTCGGCGTCCTTCCTCCTCAAGTGTCGACCTGGTTTGGTACCGTGAGTCAAGTTACTTGTAAGAAATTAATGAACGAAGCCAAAGAACGTCACTGGGCTTCTGTTGTACAGTATGTATCATTTATGTGTCTTATTGTCCGACACTGTTCACATAGTGAATAAAATTCAATTGCTTCATTTTAGCGAGTGCTGCATTGTTTAGTTTTTGTTTTTTTTTCCTGTTAGGTCCAAATAAATGTATATTTTTAATCTGCTTGAAGTCTGATGCCTCCTTCTTCAATACTTCACATGTGATCACTTCCTCTCTGAGAACTCAATCAAATGTGCCTTTGTGTGTTTGCCACAAGCCTCTATTGGTTCATAATGATTGTTTTGAATGGGACAGTGCATCTTATGTTAGGGGCTGTTTTCACTAATGATTAGTTTGATTATTATTTTTTTAATCATTCAGCTAATAAATTGTCAGAAAATCCAAATACACTGTTGCCCATGAAGCTGGAATGATTTTGTTTTTATATGGACCTAACCAACTGCTGATCGGCAGGCGCTAACCCTGGGCCTGAGGGATACGTGAGTTGGTTAGGTCCAAATAAAAACTGCGTTTTTCCTGCACTTTGAAGGGCTGGAAAAAATTATATTATAGCGAACAATGGAACTGTGTATTTTTTTTCACGTAAAACCTCTTTTAGGCCGCGAAAATAGGCCGTTTCTTTGGGTCCATTCACAACAATGTATGTTGTAAATCTCTGGGCAGGGCTATGGGCTGGCGTTGCTAACGGGAGGAGTGCAGAGAGTCTTCTACTGCAATTAAAGTACTTAGGGGCTATTTGTAGATCATACAACCCCACTTAAAAAAAATGCTACTATCCCTTTAAAGTCTTATCATAATTGACTGAAATGAATGTTGTTAATCCTCAATTTGAAAACCTGGAACCAGAGAATATTTTGATATTTTGCAATAAGTGAAACAATGAAACGACTGTTAGAAACTAATCTAAACTCAGCTCACAAACTGATCTATTATTCTATATGATAAATTGCCAGTATGAGTATGAGGAGGGTTTTGTTCTGTGAGGACACAAAATAAAACGTTTCATTTCCCAGAGTGTGTACTTTCTGTATTTCTACCACTAGATGGCAGTAAGACACTAGTCACAGTGAGGATCAACATGTTTACAGCAGCAGCAGCAGCAGCTCTATGATTCACAGCTCTGGTATGACCTTCCCACAATAGATTCATTAACTTGATTTGGTGAATGTAATAGCTGGGTGTCCAACTATTAGCACCCACTTATGATAGTTTATAGGCTGAATGTGCAGCGCCTGTGTTTGTGCAGTCAACTTCATGACTCCACAACTTCCAGGCTGCAGTTTACACATCCACAGCCAAGACGCTGCACGAGTCCAATCCCCTCCTCTCGTCCTTCATGCTCCTGCACCTCTGGTCTCGTCTGCTGCTCTCTAACAAGCTCTGACAGCTCACGACCTCATACCTCCGTCATGCCTCCTCAGCTTCTCTCCTCCGCCCCCCCCCCTCCCTGCTTTATTGTTGTGTTTACAGAGAAGCTCCACAGCAGCACAGAGAGGAAGCTCTCTCCTCAATCAGCAGGCAGCTGCTCCCTCATCTACCTGATCCAAGGATTTCTTGTAAACCAGACAGCAGTTTGTTTTTCTGCTGCTACGCTGCCAAACTGAAAATCATGTTTTTTCCCCCTCCCCTTCTTTTTAAAAAGGCCCAAGTGAAGGTTGACAGACAAACACAATGAGCTCTGACACAAACAGCTCACTGCCACTCAAACATCTGCAAATCAATCTGCCCCAAGATCCTTTTTAAAGTTTTTGTCATGCATATTTAAATCAATCGTGGTGACATTTAAGTCAGAATAATGCATAACCATGTGCGTTTCCCAGCTGCTCATTGAGTCCCTGTTGTGTGAGTGTTTTGACGCACTCATGAATACTTGATTATTTGAAAGAAATTAAACACACACACACACACACGCAGGTAGCTGCACACAAGTGTGAGTGTTTTTAACAACATTGTTTATTATTTCAAATGTAATCAAAACAACAGTAGTTACAGAAATTACAGACAGCCATGATACTGTGTGATTCTTATTGTGTGTCTTAAAACTGTGTGCTATGGAGTGTCGTCATGACAACGTAAAAAAAAGAAAAAAAACGTAAAAGGTCACAGCTGAAGAGGGAAATAAAAAAAAAATACCACGTCCCATCAGGGAGCAAAGAGCAGCACACAGCAGTTAACCCATCGCAGCTGCTTCATCATCATCATCATCATCATCATCATCATCATCATCATCATCATCATCATCATCTTCATCTTCATCTTCATCTTCATCTTCATCATCTCTAACGACATGTTAAGAGAGTGGGAGCGAGGGCAGGTGAAGGTTTGACTGCCTCCTCTCATCTCTGATCTGCTCGGAGCGTTTTGGGGCTTTTTGTAAAAAGGATGTGACTGTCGGCCGTCCGTCTGGGGGGGGTGGTTATAATAAACCACCACCACCAACGACAACAACAACAACAAACAAACAAACAATAATAACAACAACAAAAAACTAAACAAACACTTGCAGTTTCAGGTGGCAGTGTGCAACAAGCAGATGTCCCAAGCGATCGCAAAGAGCTTTTCTCCACAGGGATCAATCTAAAAAAAAACAATGTTGTCTGTAGCCATGATGATGAAGATGAAGAAGCCACCGGCCCATTTACGTAAAAGCCCCTCTGTTCTCCGCTGTTTGTCTTGAAAACACAACTGTGGAGGGAAGTTAGCAGGAGTCATAAAGTGGGGGGGTGGAGGGAGGGGGGGGTTGGAAACGGAGTTGGTAGCAGTGAGACCACATCAGAGCTCAGTGGAGTTATAAACAACTGTGTGTGTGAGGAATTAAAACAGCCAGAGAGTCACAAATTTGGTCTTTGAACTTGGTTAATGAGGGTGTTTTTAAGAGCATTAATTGATTGATTGATTAATTGATTGATTGATTGATTGATTATATGTTTTGCTTGTTTGTCCACTTGCAGTTTGTTTTTCATGAGAGAGACGTCTTTCAGGAGGAGGCTGATTGACTCACTGGTTGGACAAATGTTACTGATTAGCTCCAGTTTGTGCCTCTTTTGTTTTCACATAATGTTCAAGTCGCATTCGGTTTTAATAACGCAGCATTGTTCTGATGATACTGATTGATTATCATCATCATCATCTCATCATCCCTCAAAGGGCGGAATCATTTTTCATCTGGATACATCTGGACCAATGGTAAACAGTTTTTTTCCAACAGCACTTGACTAACTAATGATGTGCCTCCATGTTATGATTGGACAGTCTCTGTTTTAGGGGCGGGACTTAGAGAAACAACAATATTAATGACACAGCTGTATTTTAAACCAGTAAAACCACCAAACTACACACTCCACTCACTGGGCTGTTGTGTATGGGTGTTGTGCTGAGATGTGGAGGCTGTGGGGGGTCTGAGGTAAATATAACGCACTCAGATGCTGATTAGTCTTTGGTCTCGATGTGATGGTGACGAGGTGAATGAACAAAAAAAAACAAAACAAGAATTAATCCAGGTGGTTTTGTCAGTGTGAAACTGAACGGGTGTGATATTGCACTTTTTTAAATTCGGTGTTAACAGATGGAGTCTGTGAAAGTGAGTCTACAATCATTGGTGTGAAGGATGATTTTTGTCTGAATGTGCTCTCGTGTTTTGATCGGTGACGGCGACGACTGGAACAAGTTTCACATTTAAGTAAAAAAGTACAGAAAAAAAGGCCACTCATAAAAAATAAAGTTTTTCAGTACTGTTACTGCTATACTACAAATGTTTGCCATGAGTTACCTGAATCTGCAAATGTTTTGGCCTTGGTATATACATGTACGTTGTTAATACGGATGAGTCAATCATAGCTGTTAAACATGGACACAGAACTGGTTATAAACTGGAAAAGGAAACCACACTGTCAAATCAAGAAGAAAATAAGAAACTCCAACTAGACCAGTGTGTTTTCTGGCTCTCTCTCGCTCTCTCACGCACACACACACACACACACACACACACAACCACACATAAACTGTACCTCAGATTCAAATCAATAAGAATCAACTGTGCAGAGCCAGCTCAAACATATGCACCCATAAAGCAGGTGGATATCCAGTCACCACTGTAAACTGCTCTCTTCTGCATTCACACACACTCACACAGGAATCAGTTACACTTTAGAAAATATATTCACACTCACAAGCGCCTGTCTTGCAGTTTTGCATTAGTACCACATGTCAAATGAGAAAAAAAAAATGTGCATGGGAAATAAAATGTGCAAACCCCGAATTAGGGACAGAATGGCACGGCAGTAAAGAAAATAATAAAAAAAAAAGAAGCAAAAAAAACAAATAAAATGGTATCAATGACATATTGGAATCAATTAAAGAACCAATCAAAATAGAGAGAAGGATAGAGTGCGCCCATCACCCACTCAAAATAAAATAATAAAAAAAAACACTGATATACTCTCAGTGAACAAAGAAAAAAAAAAACAACTTACACTTCATTTTCAGAAAATGAAACCAGCCAAACATAATTCAACAAAACGCTGAATGGTCAGAGCTTCACTCCGAGTTGTGATCGATGGCTGTGACGGAGTTGAGCTCACGTCATATGGCACAGCCGCAGCCTCTCTGCACAGAGCCGCCTGTGGAAAAGTCAATTAAGCCTGCTATTGTATTGAAAAGCAATACGAGGGTCTATACAGATACATGTGCCAACCCCTGTGAAAAACAACACGGTGAAAGAATAAAGGAAAAGAAGAAAAAAAAAAACCTGATGGATATACAAAGGCCTATACTGTATAACCCCACCGATGATAGAGTGGAAATCTCTGTTCACATACTCTGTATTGTTTCTGAAAATATATACTGTGTAATTCACCCTGCTCCCCCCTCGGACACCAGCAGCAGTGAAGGCAGCCGGGCGGTTCGATCCCTCCATGGCAACACGACAGCAGCCACACAAACTCTGAACCAGTGGTGACCGAGTCGTGACGTCGGTGCCGTCCCCTCCCTCCGTCCCCCCGCCGGCGGCTCAGCCCCCGTCCAACAGGAGCTGAGCGCTGCATTTGTTTGTCTGGGATTTTTTTCTTTTTTTTTTCAGGGTTTTCCCACTTCCCCCCCAAAATGGCGGCCGCTGCCTCCAGTTTCATCATCTAGCGCTCAATCGGTCTGTGACTTTTGAGTCTTTTGAGTGTTACACCGAGCTCCTCCGGCGATCAGCAGATCCTGGAGGTTTCCTTGGTGAGGAGTCGCCCCGCGGAGCAGGAGGGAGGAGGGCTGGCACAGGAGGGGAGGAGGGGAGGCGGGGAGGGGGCGGCGGCGGCAGCGGTGGGGGGCCCGGATGCTCAGCACTGCTCGGACTCGATGAAGCCCTCCTTCTCCTGGCCCACCGGCTCCACCTCGGCGTAGGCTGGGTGACCCGATCCGCGGCGAAACTTCATGGCGGGCCACCTGCTCGGACGTCTCTGTGAGGGGAGGCAGGGGGAGAGGGGGAGGGGGACATGGGGCATGTTTAGGGTCAAGGTCAAAGGTCACAGTGTATGATGTAGATAATGTAACAATATTACCATGTGCTCTAAATAAAAATATTTGAAAGAAAGGTCAAAGGTCACAGTGTCATCCAAAGATAAACAGAAGTCACACAGAAACACACTGTGACCATGTCTAAAGAAAGAAGAATCCAGGCGTGTCGTGCAGCTCGGTGGGTAGAGAAGATGCCCCCATATGCAGAGGCTATCGTCCTCACTGCAGTGGCCCCGGTTCGATTCCACTGGTTACCCTTTGCCGCATGTCATTCCCCCTCTTTCTGTCTCCCTACTGTCCATTAAAGGCCTGAAAAGCCCCAAAAATATACTTAAAAAAAGAAAAAAAGAGATCGATCGCAACTGTTTTTCTCTGATAATGATGACTGGAGGCTTCAAGGTGAAACTACGCTGCTGTTAGTTAAAAAAAAAAAAAGCAGGAAAAGTCGTTGTAAAGTCTGAAAAATCATTCATTTCATTTTTGTTTTTTTCTCCAGTGTCCTTTCCTGGAAATCATCTTGCGACCTCACTTTTGTTTTATGAGCCTTTTAGGTCGGGAACCTGCTGCACAGAAACCCAAATTAACATCAATCCACGGTTTGAACTAGTGTCCATATGTTTTAGGGATTTATTTGGCTTGTTTTATAAATAAATATAAATAACTGTGGCTTGTTTTTAGAGATTTATGTTTCCGTCAGGACAGAGTGGACCGCGGGTCTCAGAGCCACAGACATAAACTATAAAACTTAACAAGAGGCGGTGATGAACGCTCTGCTGTCTGTCTGATGCACCGTACTAATGGTGCCGACATGGTGCTTCGCTTTAGCGAGCAAAACCCAGATCAGGGAATTTGTGTGACCGATAATGACCGAGAACAGCTTTAAACATAAGGAGCTGTCATTTGTTTTGAACGCCACTCACTGTGCAACACTTTAATCATCTTCAGGGAGTTCACATTAATTCACATTAAGAGCGACCATGTGCACTGAGTTTCATCATCCGCCTCTGAAAAATCATAATCCATATTTATGAGTCAGGAATTGAGGAATAAAAAGAGATTTGTCCCGAGACAACTCTCCGCACAGATGGTGTGTTTTTATTCACTCGGCCAGATACTTTGGAGCAGACGTCTTTTCTTACTATTAACTGGAATGTCTGAGAAAAATCAGACTCCTCTCAACTCAACAGATTTGTACACATTCCTGACTTAATGACCATATTTTGGCAAACGAGGACTGTCTGCATTTTTAAGAAATGAGTTTTGTCTTTTTGGGTGGTCAGACTAAACACTGAAAAAGACAAAAACAATATTGAGGATTATTTTTCTTCCAAAATGTTTCAAATATGATTGTAAAATGAATCAGTTACATTACTGAAGCACAACAAAACATTCAATCATCAGCCTGTAAGTAAACACCAGTCATCTACCAGCTGCCTGGAGCTATGAGATCATATCACGTGATCATTGCAGCAGATTAAGTTGTACATGTCAAATTTGAACTTCTGGAGCACTTTGCAGACGGTGCAGCAGGGTGGTACTGTAGTCGGCACTGATCCAGGTTCGATTCCTGGGCCGACAAGCGGTGAAGCTGACGGACGGATGGTCTTTTTTTTTTTTAGTATATCTTTTTGGGCTTTTATTGCCTTTAATTGATAGTGCAGTCGAGAGAGAGACAGGAAATGGGGAGGCAGAGAGTGGGGGAATGACACGCAGGAAAGGGCCGTCCGACGCAGGACTCGAACCGGGGCCGCCTGCACCGAGGACTGAGCCTCAACATGGGGCGGCAGCTCTACCCGGTTTGCTAAACGCCGCCCCGGACGGATGGTCTTTTTGAGTTAGGAAAGAGCGATGAGGTGAGAAGATCAACAATAAACCTGTGGCCTCAACAGTGGTGGACAGTAACAGAGTAAATTTACTTGAGTATTAGATTTCTTTGGTACTTATTACTCTTACTTGAATACATTTCCAAGACAAATATTTTTACTTTTACTCAAGTTAATTTCTAGGAAGGCTGAAAACTACTCGTTACTTTCAGGTCTGCTCTTTTTTTATTTTTTTCTAAAATCCTATTGGACACAAGCTGTGTTTGTCAAAGAAGGAAACCCTGACCCCTAAAAGCAGCACATCAGTGCAGCTGGTTTCAAAGAGTTCATTCTCAGAAACAAGAGTTAAAAGCTCCTTAAATTCATTTAGAAAAAAATATAGTAATTCATTGATGTGAAAAATAAGAAATTTACTCTTACTCTCACTTTTACTTAAAGTAAATTTAAAAGCATGTACTTTTGGATACTTACTGTAAGTACCTTTAAAAGCAAGTACTTTTTTACTCTTACTCGAGTAACATGTCGACTGAGCTACTTTTACTTGTAACAGAGTACATTTTGACCAGTAGTATTTGTACTCTTACTCAAGTACTGGGGTCGAGTACTCTGTCCATCTCTGGGCCTCAAACACACCAGAGCGGCCACCGAGGAGACACGGTGGTGACTGTTATTGTGTCGTGTCATCATGTTGTGCGTCAGTGTCGGCGCTCACCTCGATGAGGAAGAGGCTGGCGGCGGAGGTGGGGTGGTGGTAGATGTAGACGGTGACCAGCACGCCGGCGATCATGATGAGCATCACCAGCAGGATGCCGAGGATCAGGCCGGTGTGGAGCGGGTGTGTGCCTGGCACCCGGCCCACTGTGCTGTCTGCTGGAAGAACAACAACAACAAAAAACACATAAAATCACCTTTTTACAGCTTTTTATACACAGATCCAGATACTGTCAGGGTGTTGGAGCACTGCTAAGGTTAGAGGCTCGCTCTGCATGCTGAAAATGTTGGGATTGGTGTTTTTTTTTTCTCCCCAAACTGCAGTTTCTGTGTTGACCAACAGGGGGCACTAATCATTCATCAATAACCTGCTCTCTGACTTGGACCAATATACCTTAAAACTTGACACGTTTGCTGTCAAAGTTTTGCTAAATGTCACCCCGCTGAGAGAAAAAAAGAGGCAGATATTTGATCTGGGAACATAAACAGTGACATTTCTACAGCACGTCCTCCTTGTTACGCACCGTGTACGTTAGCGTGGATTTAATAAATACAGGATGCCGTGTCTTAGAGAAAGTGATTAAGGAGATTTCCCTTCAGTTGGAAAAGAGAAAATCAAGGTTTATGTGTCTGTGGCACGATTGCTCTGTCTGTTTAAGTATTCATGAGCAGTTCTCCTCTGGAGTAGGAGGTAATCCCATGCCAAGGTTAGCAGTGTATGGCTGTGATAGGCGGAGGAGGAGCAGGCCTATAGATGCTGATACTGAGTCCCATTGTAGCCTCCAGTTATGGCACTGCAAACTGAGGAGGCTGCACATAGCAACTACATAATAAGGCCGTCCTTCAAGTGAGCCTTGGAAGTCAACACTCGTCTTCAAAGCTCTTTTCTCTGATCCATATTTCAGCCAGCAGGTGTTTTGTGAGTTCTTTTGAAGATGATAATAGTGTCCGGAAACCTATTGCCAATCTCTGTTTGGATCTATAGAGACACACACACACACACACACACACACACACACACACACATACATACAAAAACAAAAGAAAAAACACCTGCACATTATCAGCAGGAGGAAAAAAAATGGAGAGGAAGAAAAAGAGAAATGTCCGAGCACAGACTCCACTGATCATAGCAGGACAGAACCAATGAAGTGATTATGAAACAAACAGCATGGATTCTGCCTTCGTAGCGTATCTCACACAGATTTATAGCAGGCTGCAGACTACACCCCCCCCCCTCTGACCCCCACTCCACCTCCACCTCCACCTCCACCCCCCTCTAGCCACCTCTCCTCTGCCTCCTCCCTGCCTTTAATTAGCAGCTATAGCCGAGGCCGAGCTTGTCAGCCAACCAGCCTCTCCCCTGGCTCTCTGCCTCATTGATTTCCAGCACAGAGAATAACCGGGTGGTAATCAAACCTGTCCAGTGTGTGTGGGCACTCGCTGTGAGTGTAAGTGTGTGCTGCTGTAAGTCAACGTGGCCTCCACATGCACCTCCACAGCACAGGGGAATCTACACAAGTTCAATATATGGATGACGATTCGCTGTCCTGAAGCAGCTCATTGATACTGAACAAAATTATTATTATAGTGGATGGTGGATTTTATAATTATATTTTAATAGTGTACAATTTAAACATAGCAGCCCAGTCCTACTTTTCAGAGGAAAACAACTTGGCAGGGGAAATGACATGATGACATTTTTAGCTATTGCGTGTAATCCTCAACATCACAGTCTGAGGAGGGTTTAGATTTTTTCCTTTTGTTGTTGTTTTATCAGACAGGCATTTACTCTTTTGTCGTGTTTATTGTCTGTCAGTGCTTCAGAGTCTCCGAGCGTCCTCCTGGTCGGCTGGAAGCACAAACGATGCGACAGGCTGTTAGTCTGCCGTGTCAGGAGGTTAGCAGGGGGGCAGGAGACTGAGCAGAGATGTAGACACAATGAAAAAAAAACCCAACAGCCCAGCAGCTTAAGCAGCAGCAGCAGGAGGTGAGAGGGTCCGTGTGGAGCTCTGGAGGAGCTCGGCCCCTCGGAGACTGACGGTTTCATCTGGACTCTTCTGACTGGTGCATTTAATCCAGTGAGAGACAGCAGAGACAAAGGCCTGAGAATATCATTTCTACCACGGCATGGTGGGTTGCTGACGGTCAGCACATCTGAAAACACGTCTTCAGCAAATTGCACCCAAATTCATTCTCTATTATCTTTGTCCTCACGACTACTTGGACCTACAGTAAAGCGGGCGGGTAAACACTAATGGACAGCAGAGCTCTTAGACGGCAGTAAAAGGCATCACAGCTTTTGGGTGAGGACAAATGAAATGAGAGGAAATTCAGCCAACCCTTTTCTTTTTCAGCTTCGCTTTCGTGCCACGACCGTAACACAGGAGTGCAACTGTTCTCTCACTTGGCTAATGGGTTTCAGCAAACGGTCAACACAAGCTAAACGGACCAAAAATTCTTCTCCTCTTAGAAAACGTGTGCTGAAGCAGCAGTGACATGAGTCAAAGCATTGAGTTGAATGTCTTTGATCATTTAGACGTAGACTGACACATTTTAAATCTGTAACTCACGTGTGCTTTGTCACGTTTGACTTGAACAGTATAAGTCCCTGCTTTGTTTTCTTCTCTCAGTACAATAACCCCGGTCCCGTCCTGCAATTACTTTTCACCTTGAATAACATTACTGCGAGGTACGAGGTGAGAAACGCTCAGGTACACAAATAAAATGCATAGAGGATGTCAGCGCGGTGCGAGGAGCTGCTGCGACGGTGCTACTGTGATGGGAAACATGCAGCGTTTGTGTAATGAATGTGCGTTAGAAGCTGCGGATTTCCCATTCCTCTCAAGCAGGAAATTAAACATGGGAGCGACTATCTGCGAACACTGATAGAGCTGCAACTCACTGCATAGTTTGGGATGTTTCGCACATACAGTGACTAAAGCATGTTGTTGCTTAGCAAAAGCGAAAAGACTGAATTCTGGAAGTTGGTGCTGTAAAATCTCTGTGAAATTAATGTTAATGCTTTGACTGTAATTGCTCTAAACTAGCTAAACCGTGGTATTAGCGCGAGATGAGTTTTGTGTCGTGCCCTGGATGGATAATGGAAGTACGTTTTTCACTCATTCACCAATTCGCACCTCGAAATCACAGTTCCATATCAGGCTAGAGGAGCATTACCCACACTTTTATTTTACCTCTAAGGTTTAATGCAAAATCCATCTAGGCAGCAGAGTCTACAGAAAAGAAAAACCTGCTACAGTGGCAAGTGGCTGTCACTTTTCTTTCAAATGGTCTTTTATCAAAGAATAAGAAAATAATTTCAGTGCTAACCAAAAAAAGTCCTATATGGTCAGATTCCACAGCAGTTTTCTAAAGAAAAGCTTCAGACTCCTCTAAAGACTCAGGATGATCTTTAGCTTGAGAATAACCTTTAAAGCCTGTGGTCTTGGAGTGTGTGGACTATTTCCTGTTTAAGTTGTGTGTGGGGTTCTCTGCTCCAATCTGACGTCTGACGACTTTTTTTAAAATTTATTTCAAAGCTCTGTGTGGCTGAGGTCTGCTATATAATAATCTGTGTTTTCTCTAACACAAGACGATTAATCAATTAATAAACAGATTTGAAGCTTGTCTCCAACTCATTTGATCATGAACTGAGTCTATTTTGATTTTGTAGCTGTTTGTCAGGCGGAATAAGAGAAAACGGGATGATGACGCCTCCGTGAAATGCTGATTTGTCTTTGTTTGCTGTAATATTACAGGCAGAGGAATGAATAGTGAATTAAATACACTTTCATTACATCAATCAATGCCGAAAATATCCATTAGTAGTTAAATGCCATGTACAAAACCAGTAAGAAAAATTTAGAAATAGCAGAATAGTCTCACAACACAACTGGAGCTGCCTCCATTCACTAGTTGTTCTGGAGCTTTTTCTCACATCATATGATTTCCCTCTGATTAGATGTTCAAATTCACATTCATCTGACCACTTAAAGTCTCTCTTCAACTTAAGCTATGATTACATAGCAACTGAGTGGACAGTAAAGTACGCTATGATGAAGTTATGAGTTATGATGAAATAAAAGGTTGTTTTTTTTGTTGTTTTTTTAAAGAAGAGATTTAAATAGACAAAGCCAGAAAACTGTTAAGAACCAGTTTACAGACTAAATAGTGAGAAGAGCGTCATCTAATATACCTAAATTATGTTTATACAAACAAGCAACTTAAGCAGCAGTCTGAGTAAAATATCATTTTCTGCTACAGTTTGAGAGATATGTAGTCATTTAGATGGAAATGTAAAACAGTTGGGATTAAAAAAACACTGTAGTGTTTGTTTTACAGCTACTCTATTGTCTACCACTGTCCTATAGGAAATATTTATATCTCACTGAACAAAATGTGGTTCAATACTTCTTTGGTATGTATATATCTCACTGCCTATCCACACACAAGCCCAGACACTACAATCGATCCACAGAGGACAGTTAAACATCATCGCCGGCTGCTGAATTAAGTCTATCAGCTGACTGAGCCACACGTCCTCCAACAAGATCAAAAAGCAGAGGCTGACACACACACACACACACACACACACACACACACACACACACACACACACACACACACACACACACACACACACACACACACACACACAGACTCAGCCACTCAGACAATAGGGAGGAAAAGCACAGTTGAACATCAGATACGGCAACGACAGCAGTTGCCTGGACACCACAGCAGGGAAAGACAGAGACCTACCCTGGTTGTCTCTGAGATGCAGAGCGATCTTTGTATCATCTGTGTGGAGACAAAGACAGAAAGAAACATGAGCGTCAGACATAATAATCAATATTTCTCTTTGTAGTTTGTTTTGGAAGCTCTGACAATATAAACAACGCAGCAAAGGTCCCAAATGAGATTAGACTTCTTTCATTAATGAACCGTCCTCCTTTCAAGATGAAATTTACTATACTTAAGATGTGATTAAAAATTTATGTTTTGAATATAATGGTTCAGCATGCATAATTCAACACATAAAAGTAGTCTGGGGTTAACTATACATGTGAAATATGGAAATGTAGCGTGACCCACTTCTCCTCCAAGGGTAGTAGGCATTTACACACACCGTAGGATTCCCATTATGCAAATTCAGCACATACACTACCAGATATATTTCACCGAATGGTTTAATTCAAAAGGTTTTTCTGTTGCAGTTTTTTTTTTTGAAGTGCATGAGCCACATCTTAGGGTCAGAAAATGAAACATGAAATAAGATAAGCTGTACTTTGTTTTTGGATATTTATAGAAGTGAACAGACTTCATCTAGAATCATTGTAGTAAACAGTTTTACTACGATCTAGACTCAAGTTACATACACTGTATATATTAATTAAGTTTTGCAAAATACCATTTTGAACCATGTAGCTGAATCTTATATTGAGTAATGAATTCATCAATGAACTGCATCCTCAAAAAAGTAAGTCTAGCAAATGAAACATAAAAAAAAGAAACACTAGTATGTAAAAGGAGATTTTATGATAGAAATGGATCCAGACAACCCAGTTAAGTCGGTTTCTACTCGAAAAAATAAAATAAAATGAGGATTGCTCATTGAAAGAAAAAAAAAAAGATAAAGGGAAAGCTGCTAAAAAAAACTCTCTTGACCTTTTGGGATGCACTTTTTAGACGAAGCCAATCTTCAGCTCATCAATCTGTCTAGAGATTTCCCAGATATTCAGTCTGAGCCCACATCTACAGTGACATGTTCTCCATCAGCTCATTAAGTCAGTGAGGCTGTTGGACCATGAGACGGGACTGTGAGAACTCATGTGTTTCTGAATACTACACTTCTAAACCTGCTCCAGTTTCAAGGCAGGATTTATTGCATGGTTGTTGTATTAGCGTGCATTAGTGTGAGCTAATAAACTGTCAGCTGAGTGTTTTTCCTCTGGAGCAGGCAAGTGAAGCTCAGTCCAACGCCAACAGAGTAAAAAGGGACGTCTGAAGTTTCCATGTTGCGTCTTCCCCCACCCACAAAAACACATTTCTCTTTTCCAGTTTGTCTTTTTATAAATTTAACTCTCTTGTCCAGCTGCAGGTTGCCAGCAGAAGCATGAGCCAGCCAGCCTGCACTTCACCCTGACCTTTGACCCCTGCAGCTGAACAGTCCGGCACATGTTGGGGGAAACTGATCCTCTGTACATGTCGGACAGTCAGAAGAGTTTCTTAGTGTTGACTGCAACAAATACCTCAGCATGAACCCTCGACCTCCTTGATACTAACACACACGCAGATCAAAGACACGTTGTTCCCCCGCTCCTCTGTCCGTCCTCTCACCACGCCCTGGTTTGATCTGGAGAACTACTCATATCATGTCATGTTTTGTCTCGCAGCTGGACGGATTTCACAGCGCTCCCTGAACTCACTGCATCCATCCTCGACAGAGCCAAACATCCAGCACCGGAGAGTCCAGTTAATCTCAGCCACACTAACTTTCAGTGTAGGTAAATGTTTTCTAGTGAAGATGAAATAATGGTAAATCCCAGGTCTGAATAGAGGAAGCTGCATAAAGCTCAACAATAGAGGAACAGTCTGGAATAAAACTGCAGATTTTATCACTGTGGTTTCTGAGATTTAATAAGTAAGCAATTTTAATAACACTTTTCATAACAGTTGAATTACAAAAGTAAGTAAAGAAGGAAAAGTGGCATGGTGGAGAAAAACAAGGACACACACTGCATAAAAAATCTCATCAAGAAACTGCCAGAGGAAACAAGTTACTTTTAATATACTTAAAAAAAAGTGCACACATGGCTTCTCAAAGACTTTGAAGGAGTCTGTTCCAAAGTCAAGAAACTACAAACCAAAGCACCATCACCTTCAATCTTCTTCTCTGAATTCAGAGCAGCCAAGTTTAAAGTCCTGATCTGAGAAGCTTTGACCTTGGAAGAGTTAAAATTCCTCCAGGGCAACTTCAACATGGATTGTTTTGCAGTGAGTCCTGAGCCAAAACACTCACCGATAAGCTTTGTTTCAACCATCACAACCGCAGACTGAGCTCTCTGTCCAGCCCAACGCCGCTTTAAGGATAACGATTCTGAATGTTTCTCATTGTCAACAAAATCTGTGAAAAGACTTAACCCATGATGAGCTGATGAGCTTTGTATCCCCCTATAAAACATTTATGCATTTAACCATTTTCATGCATCTTTGTTTACCAAGTGCATTTGGTTTTATTCTATATACTTGTTCCAGTTCATTGCTCTTTGATAGAAAACGTAACACCACTGAAACTGAATTGGTCGGACACACTGATACAACTGAAACACACCTGTTCTATATAGACAGGGTCTCACATTGTCACGAGGATGCAGTAGATTCATTCATCCAAGGATGAAAAATAGATGTCTGACATGATTGGACACTGCATACAATGTAGTGTGTGCTGTGTTTAGTATAGATTATACAAACAGTGTGTATTCTGTGCTGCTGACACAGAGACGTGGCGTTACCTGAATCATCTGGATTATCATGTTTGACACTGTGGCAGCACATCTGGAGCTGATTGAGATAAATGCCTCTTTCATTAAATAAAGTGCTCGGAGGCCATAAAAAGGGAAATTAGCTGAGAATTGGCACAATAAATTCAGCCAGCTCATAACTTTCACTTGTGTAGAGACAGACAAAAAAAAATAATAGAAGTAAACAAACTATGGAGGACACCTTGGCTGTTTTCCTAACATCAGCAAAAGAAGGCGCCCTGGCTCTGTTCAGGGAGGATTTGCATCAGATAAGTCTTAAGACTCTGCTGCAGCGTGGTCTGGGTGAGTCACCCGCTGGGCAAAGTGAATCATGTGCTCAATACTTTACACTGCAATATCAGAAGAATGTGACTTGTCTGACCTTTGCTGTCTGATACTGAAGAGAAACTGACCACTTTACCAAAGAAGAAGGGAATCACATGATGACTGACGTATAAAAATGAAATCTCTTGAGACATTGAACCCACAACGTTTCCTCCTCACACAAGACTTGTGGTCAGACTTATTTTTTGGTGTTGGCATTATTTAATATTTTTTGTTGATGTCAGCAAACCAACATTGTATGATGCATTGTATTCTGCAATGTTGAAGGTATTTTAATTTCAAAATTTCAATAGCTTTGCACTTTAAGGTATTTCATATTTATGGCGAGTCATGTATTACATATCCTGTAATATGAGCTCATCAATGTAATTTCCCCAACATTTTATCATAAAGATAATTAACTGACGTCTAGTCGATGTTCCTAGTGTAGATGTAAATCTTTAAGAGCACTTCACATAACACAGAGTTAATTTGTTAAAAAGTCAAATACTTTCCTCTGCTCGAGGCTGAACACTGTAGCTTTTATCAACTGAGATTAAAAACTGTCTTGGAGGGAACATCCACCTTTATCTAGACTGTGGGTAGAACTGACTTAGATCTATGACCAGTTCACTGCTGTGCACGGCTGCTCGTATACTAGCTCTGTGAGGCTAATATACAACATTTTTAGTACGGTAACTTTACTTTTACCTTCATGTGCATGTTAACTGAATCAATTATTGTACAATGTTGCACTTCCTCTTCCAACTTGTTCTTGATCTTTCACTGTGGATATTTCAGACCTTTACTGTTGTTGTTGGATTTGGTCTTTCTGTGGGATTTGTACTGGTAATTTGTGAAAAAAAACGTACTTATATTTTACTTATCTTTGACTTCAACCTGTGTTGAAATACTGGGATACATTCATGTCTAAGTGAATAACAATTCTAATCTGTATATTCCCTCTCCAGAGATTTAAGCGGAAACATTTGGCATTATTTGTCGGATATAACCACAGTATAACTTTATTTTGTCTCTTTTCCCTGTTTTAGATTTCTGTCTTGTCTAAAAAGACAGTGTCATGGGACCCGACTAGAAAAGAAACCTCAAATGTAAAATAAGACCTTGAAAGACAGACAGAGTCAGGTAATAAGTAGGAACAGCTTTTCACAAAGCCTCAGAATCTGGATCAGATCGAGCCAATTTCACTAACACGACTGTACTTTCCTCTTACTGAGACAAGAGCCAGCACTCTGGTTTCCTATTAAACATTTAACCCTCAAAAAGGGTTAAAACGTAGCTCTTTGATCCAACCATTTAAAGCGATGCTTCATAATTAACCAGAAAACTGGTCAAGGAGAACAACAGATCCATCATCAGGAAAGGATGCCTTGAGGTATACATCATCTCTGGAAACAAAGATTGATTGTGAGCCAGAGGAGCTGAATGACAAGATCACAGGTTTGTGTGGGTGTATCTATTTTGGACTGGAGAGATTTGTCCTAATTCAATCTGTATTGTTTAAAAGTTGGTACAAACACAGCTGCTGCGCCTTGCTCCACTGATCTGCCATCTGGAATGATTTTTTTTTTTAATCTTAAGTGGAGAGCAGGGGAGATGCATTCTCCAAAAAGCGAAGTGTCTTGTGCATGTTGTAAAAGAGGAAACACGTCAATACCAATAAAGAACAGTTCCAGCAAATGCACTTCATTTAAAATCCTGCCAGAAAAGAACATCCATCACCGGCTCAGAGAAAAGCTCTGGGTCCTGCCACAATCTGCACCGTGGCCTCGTTCGAGCTCAGTTTCCTACTTTACCTTCAGTGGGGACGCTGGTGGGAGGGTGGGAGGTGGAGGGCGTGTCCCTGCCTGCAGTGGCCTCTCTGCTCCTGGATGTTGTTTTAGCGACGACGGTGGTGGTGAAGGGGTAAAGATACGTGGTGTCAATGATGTCACACATCTTGTCCTTGGTCTGAAAGATGACAAATGTGGTCACGACTGAGTACACGGTCTCAAACAGAAAGCTAACGCATGAGAGGGGATTCTCCTATTGCACTATTCATCATCCAGGAACACACACACCACACTACACACACACAAAAAAAATGATCAGGCAAGATAGGGGAAGATTTAAAGGGATAGTTCAACATTTTGGCAAATTGGGCCATTGCCATAATCCCTATAGTTTTAGGAGTAGGTTCGTTACCTTTAATCGTCGGTGCAAGCTATTTTTAGAGTGGTCGAGCAGAGCCGTGAGCTGCTCAGAGCTACGCTCATGGGATTTCTTGGTTTCCCTCATCAAACTCATCAAATACACAATCCAACAACTCCAAAACGCTCTGGTGGACAAATTGTGACCTGCACATTCACCACGCTATGAGATAATAACGGAACGTTATGAGACAGAGTTGTTGTCGAGGTAAATTCATGCAAAACCGCTGACGCGCGTTCCTGTCATGGGCAGTTTTTCAGCAAGCAGTCTCTGAATTTGCCTCGAAAACAACTCTGTCTCGTAACGTTTCGTTATTATCTCATAGCGTGGTGAATGTGTAGGTCACAACTTGTCCACCAGAGCATTTTGGAGTTGTTGGATTGTGTATTTGATGAGTTTGATGAGGGAAACCTCCCATGAGCCTCCGTAGTGTAGCTCTGAGCAGCTCACGGCTCTGCTCCGCCGTTTCAAAAATAGCTTGCACCGACAAATAAAGGTAACCAACCTACTCCTAAAACTGTAGGGATTATGGCAATGGGTCAATTTGCCAAAATGTTGAACTATCCCTTTATGGCAGTATCAGACAAATTCAAGTGATGGCTTGTCATCATATGATCTTGTATGTTCACCTCATCTGGGCAGCTGTTATCGACCCAATCCTGCCGATGGCGGTCAAAGCCACTGGAACATCTGAGGGCAAAGGGAACAACTGTCAGTCAGAAGCTGTCAAAGGCTCATTTTGTTTAGTTTGTTAGCAGCTTACCATTTCCTAAATGGCCCTTAAACCTGAGCTACAGAGGAGTTTATGTTTGGTCATAAACCAGAGTCTTAGATAAACAGTTCTGACATGATGAAAAGTTTAAGGATTGCTAAAGTTATTACAGTTCATCCATCCAGGGGACATATATGTCAAATGGGAAATATCAATCCAACAAACCCTGTCTGGTATGCATTATAACCACAAGGCAATTAGGCTGATCCCAGAACACACTTCCTGTAAAAAAAAAAATGAAGCTATTTTCCAAAGCTTTAAGTAGCTACTCCAGAGCCACAGGGCTCCTGATGTGTAAAAAACAAACTGTGGCATTCCCCTTTAACAAATGTGAAGTATAATTTGTTGCGTCCTCATTACAACGGCAGATATGATTTTCTTATTTTAGTTAATATATTTCAGATTCCTCTGTGCTGACTCAAGCTGCGAGGCAAACATCTGCCCCTCCCGCTCCCCGCCTCCCTCCTCGGAGTGTGAGGAGGGAGCAGCTTTACACAGTATGAAGACGTAGGAAATGTGTGGAGGAGGTTCAACGGGTCGTGGGGCCTTTGGATCAAGGGTGCTGTTGAGTCGACTGTGCATCTTGGCCGGAGACTTCTAATAACCTCAAAAGGCAGACAGTAATCGAGGCGGCAGCTACTAATCCTCCATGCTGTAAATGGATCAAAATTAAAACTCGCCCACTGGTGAACTCACCATTGTTCTGTGTGTCTAGGCCCTTTGCCACTAAAACAGTATCCTGTCTGGGAGGACAAGTTAGTATGCAAAGCAGCGAGCCCACTCACACTCTGTTCTGTCAAATGGAGTGAATTTTAAAAAGCGTTGGCAGTCTGTAAATCATCCCTCACTGCAAGAGGGGGACATACAGTATAGGGAAAATGCACACCTATAAACAACAGCTATGACTGGCTCACGATCACAATCTGCTCTGTGCTGCAAAGACAATATGAGTCCAGTAGAGACTCAGCCATCTCCAGCAGGCCCCATTTCTCTGGAGAACATATTGTTATGGTAATGACTTTATGTGAAGGAGTCCATTTTCATCTTTCTACCTCTCTAATCATCCCGTTCCTTTTATTTCCCCCCGAAAAAATCCAGCCTCATCTGTTCAATCAGGCAAGACAGATTCCTCCGCTTAATCCCCCACTTTTCCCTGACTGCTCTCCCCCCCAAGAGGGAGGTGAGGGAAGTGGAATGGGACTCAATATTACTGATAGGTCCTGGTCTAACCTGTCCCTGTTGGGAACTTGTGTTTTGTTTCTTCTCAATGGTATCCATCTCAGCGATTTGCCATAATGCAGTAAGCCACTGTGCTTTTAATTAGAAATGGGTTGAAGGGCTTCATTTGAATATAAATGAACCCATGAGGGAAAATATTTCTCCTCAGGTCTCCCACACGCACAGCAGGACGAACAGGGTGCATTAGTGGGATTCGGTCCTGCTTCATGAGACGCCATCAAGACAAACAAGGAGTTATTCTTTAAATTGTCTGCAGATGCTAAAAAGTAAACTACAGCATTTACTCTAGTGTTGAACATTTCTTCTGTTCGTCCATCGGCGTGTATGAATGTACTCGGTTACACACTGATGGAATTTCTTCAAATCTGCCACAAATGTGCACTTGGACTCTGGGATGCACTGATTAGATTTTGGTGGCCAAAGGTCAAAGGTCAAGCTCAATGTGACACAGCAATTAAGACAAAATTTCACACAAGTGGACCCTTAATTTACAAAAGGTGGGTTTTAGATCTGGCAATGGTAAAAGAAAAAAGAAAAACATTCACCTGGACTCAAGGACAAACTGATGGTTTAGTGGTGAAAGGTCAAAATCACAATGAGCTCACAAATTAGTCTGAGTGGAAATGAGTGTGGATAAACAGAGGGTGTCACCTGAAACTAGTCTGAGTGGAAGAGGCAGTCAACCAGGAGGCAGTAATTCTAGTTTTATATTTTTCATTGATTTTTTCTTTCCCTGTACAGCTCCCCTGCACATGCATCAGAGCTGTATTAAGTCACTGCTAATGCAAAAAGATCAACCCTCCCATTACAGCTCCACATTAAATGAACTCAGCTGGCGAAACCCTGAGTGGCTTTTATTGTGAAACGGTCATGAAAAAAGACAATGGACATTTTGTGGACTTCTTCCCGGCATGCAACTTTTCCAAAGGAGTAATGGAATGAGATGGAGCGACTACTGTGAGCTGTTAGGATGAAAGACTTCGAACAGCCTGACAGGCTGCACACCTCCAGATAAGCAGATGCTGTGCGGGAGGACCACTCGCATCATGTGCAGCATGAAATCAGATCATAGCTGTAATTATTTTTGACTGACGGCTGCACAGTAAACAGATACACTAGTTGCTCCTCTGTTTTTCTGACAAAACAGTTGCTACAGTTGCACTTCCTGTTGCTAACACAACCAAATCTTCCCTTTCTCAAGTCTTTTCAGTCTCAAACTAAGATTTTCAAGATTTACTTTATGTAATAGTAATATTGCTGGAGTGATAAGAAATGTTGGTTCCTGTGAACCTACGTGTTTCAAATATTCATAATACTAGTGCTGCACCTGTCCTTTTCTTTCCTGTTTTTATTTTTAGATTTATGTCTCAAGCAGTTCTGAAAAAAATCTCTCAAAATCAAAAATGGACTGAAGTTTTGTGACCTCCCTGCAAAATAAAAGTTTAAAGACTCAATACATAGAAAATAATCTGTCCAGAGTAAAGGAGATTTTTCTTCCTCCATTGTCCTCTTGCTTTCCTAAACATGACTAATACTACAACAGCCTCTGTAATAAACCACTGCTATCGTCCGTAGCTAAGGTACCCAGAGTCTTATAGATAAGAAGGTGCACAGAAAGAATAGATTTAAAAAATAAACTGTTCTAATCTAGTTCTCAAGGATAAACTGTGACAATACTGATGATTAATGTCACTTTCACATATTATTGTTGTGTTAGTTTAACCTAATATGGAATACGGTGTTAGACAAAGACATCTTCAGAATCTGACGTGATATGATTCACTCGCTGTCACTGCACTGTTCATCACTTTCTCAGCTTTTAATAAGTGTTTCTTTCTGCCAGAGACACCTGAGCTCCTGCTAATTGTGCTTTCTTCATCTCACAATTTCTCACCCAGCTCCAAACAATGTGCCGCTGAGTATTAATAACCCTGAAATTACACAAAACTTTGAAATGGGCAAATCAACATAATCTTTTACATTGTATTTCTACATTTATGTAAATAAAGGATCTGAATACTTCTCCCCCCCGGATAGTTTGCAAGATTTGTGAGCCTGTGATTATGTCATTTCTCAACATGAAGGATGCAATAACAGTTTGCAGAGAGACTGAGACATATTAAAACTCAATATTCATCCCCTTAACAGCCATTAATTTTCCATGAGCTGCATTTGTGATGCTCACCAGCTGGGTATTGTAGGTAAACAAGTCCCTGCATTTCTAACACATCAGTGCACATGCACTTATGGCGCACTGTGAGTCCACTCCGATGTCTGTCATGCTTTATTAACCCGGTCCGGCGCCGTCTGCGCATATGAGCCACAACAAAGTGGTCCGGCTCAGAACTTAGCATGAGAGAGGCGCTGTGCTCTCACCTTCGCAGCACTTTACTGAGAGAGGTTCATTATGGTTGTTCTCTTTAAATGTCAGCGCCTTTCATTAACCCCGGAGCCAATGAGGCTGCCACGGTTTTTAATTAGCGCGTGTTTAAAGCATGTTTGCCTTTTTCAAAGGAAGTGGCTAAAGGATACAAAGGGCAGAGCAACACTGAACAGTGAGATATTAACGCAGTCGGAAAGCTAATTAAAATGCAGCTTAATGAGATCAGTGCTACAGGAATAAAGTATCTCAATACAGCCTCCATGTGAGGAAAAACACATCTTCGTATCGCTGCACTGTAAATTAGTTCGTCTCCGTCAAAGGAAGAAAAATTTAAGATGCAGAGGAGGGGGGAAGTCAAATCCAGAACCTAGTGTAAATCCTAAATAACTAATCTCTACGGACAGAGCAGAAATGCTGCACATTTCTCCAGTCAACCACGTTACTCACAGAATGAATGATGAGTCCAAAATAAAAGAGTGGCAGATTAATATTTGATGCAAAAGGCAACAACGTGGCCTACAAAGAGAGGGGATAATGGCTGTCCCACGTCATACTGAAAAAATCCAGACAACAACCGCCCCAAAAAATATTTTTCCGCAAATTCAGACAAGACATTTATCAGGACAGCAAACATCTGTTGGCTTGCAAGTTGAGACTGTCTTAACTTGCATGGATGAAAACACAGCTCTGCTATCTTTCCATAATTTATTCCCATCTCTGCCTTTTTAACTAAAACTCAGACCCGACGAAACAAAAACCCTCCGCAGTTCGTATTTCAGCTGTCAGGAAATTCTAGGGAGGAACACTAACACTTCTTTAGCAGCTCAAATATTTACTTTTGTTTGAAGTGCAGGGAGTCAGGAAGGATAAGATAAAACGGGGACCAGAGGTTGACAGAACAGGTGTGAGTTGAATGAATGTTCGAATGAGCTGCTGTAGAAAAACCACTACTTTCCCATTCAACGGCTTGAAGAGTGAAAAACTTAGAGGTTGTCTGACGCTTTTACAAACTGATAAACAATCATACAAAAATGAATTCATTATCATATCGAACGTATGATATGTCTGCAGACTGTGTAGTAGTATTTCTGTTGTAGTGGACTCCCTGCAGCAAGACAGTGTTGATCATGCTGGTTCATCCACATTATGTTTTGCTGCTATGGAAAGCTGAGTGCAACATTTTTCTGGAGAATTTGGTGAAGGTCTTGCAGTTGAACAGAAACAATGCACATATTTAGATTTAACCTCATTAGGAGCTGCCATTGTTGTCAACGAACAGTCACTTCTCTTTATTGTCACAACTGAGGTTCGCCTGTAGCTGCTTACTCATAGGACGCGGCTTGGTCTGAACCACTGTGGTTCTGTGAAAACCCAATAGACTGGAGCCAGCCCTCGCTTGCAAAAAAATTTAGCTGCCACTAAAATTTAGGTTTCCTCTGTTTTACATATTCGTAAACTGCACATCATTAGTTTTTGGACTGTTCGGTTCTCTGGGGAAACTCTGATGGACATTGTTTTGCTACTTTTCAACATTTTATCAGAAAAAAATGTTCACTAGTTGCTACTGTAGTTGTGGTTCTAGTGAGAGATGTGAGTGAGTTAGAGATCAAAGAGTCCGTATATCCAACCTGTTGAGGCGATGACACCAGCTACAGTTGAAGTTGATCTGTGAGGAGATACAGCTGCTGCAGCTGGTGAACTGGAGACAGGCTGGAGAGGAGAGAGAAACATCAAAACAGGTCAAAATATCTGTCAAACACTTACACTTGACTTATAGCCAAAGTCCTGTGTGCTGGAGAGGTCTTATAATGATATGAAACTGATCGAATAAAACTTAGATCCTTATACTGTGCAGTGTGCCAGCAGCTTTTACAATAAATTCTCCTTACTTGGTAAAGGCATCATTTCCACGGCTGTAGAATTGGTGATCTTTGTCTTCGTCAGCTCCACGCGGTGGTATTCATAGATTGTTCTCCGCCTCACATCTATATTTTGGAGAAAGAAGCGGGCAGAGTGAGAGAGCGAACAAACCATCACAAATCTTCCACCCAGAGATAAAAACTGGGACAAGTGGTCCCCGAAGAAAGGGGAGAGAGAGTGGGAGGCAGAATCGGGTCATATGGGATGCTACCACAGCACTTTATTTCTCCCCTCTCTTTTGTGCTCAAGTGTCAGCCTGTGACTTGGCAATGGACGGTGGCAATTTCCCCCGGGAGCTGATATCAATCAGGCCCTGTTGAAAGGCGGCGTTCTCAGTCATCTGTAACACCAAGTCATCAGGCGGGGTAAGATGGAGCGATTGATTAGATACATCATTGACTCTTATTGCATCCTGGCTCTCGTATGGGGCCGGTGTAAAACGGGCCGCTTGCTCTTGCCGGCCATGCATCTTCTCTGCCATCGGTGGAAATGGAAAAAGAGGAGGATGAAATACCTCCTTTGTTAAAGTCAGAAAGGTTCTTCTACTGCATAATATTTTAAAAGACCTGATAATAACTCCTCTGTGCTGTTGATAAAGTGGTTAATTTAAACTCTGATTGGATTTTTATGTGACTTTCTATGCAGGCGCTCCAGGAATGAATCCGTAAATCTGTAGAATAGGAAACTGTGTCGCCGCCCCGTGCGGCGTGCAGCATGACATTGCTCAGTACATGACATCTCTTATAGCACTTGTATTTGCTCGACCAATGAGCTACAAAATTGAAATTCAACACACAAGACTATCGCCGTGTAACGTATACAGCAAGCGGTGACTTTCAAGTCCCATTCATCATATAATATTACCATCTGGGTTAGGAAACAGTTTTAAAGTTAAAGGAACAGTTTCACAGTGGGATGTGTGTGTCTTTAACACAATCCAAGGTTATTATTTTTGCCTGATTGATTGATTTTCAGTCTATGAGTTGTTGACTAAGCTGGCTCCAGTGTTGCTCTTCTCATGTGATGGGATGTTGTTTCCCTGCAGACCTGCTGGGTTTGATTATACACAGGACAACTGATCAAAGCGGAAGATGTGAGCCAGCTCAGTCTAACCTCAGAATAAGACCACCCTTCCTTCCCCTCATCCCCTCCCCTGGTGACTGGCTTCCTCTTGCCTCTAGAAAAGGGATTATCAGGTGCCTAATGACATGGTGGGGGCCAGAGGAAGGT
This sequence comes from Trachurus japonicus, assembly GCF_045865225.1. NCBI lineage: Eukaryota > Metazoa > Chordata > Actinopteri > Carangiformes > Carangidae > Trachurus > Trachurus japonicus. The sequence continues at coordinate 16,474,977 of NC_140926.1, read as the reverse complement.
CAGTTCTCCAGCCTAAGGCAGCTCCTGTGTGGGCAGACTGTGCAGACTCGCTGGCCTCTCTGGTTGTTAGGTGGAAGGGAAGCTGCAAATCAGATCCAATATAACCAAGCAGCCACAGCAACAACATCAACAACAGCTAATGAGGGTTGCTACCTTTCACAGATACTAACAAACAAGCAGATTTGCAAAAGTGTGTCATCAATTAGACACAACAAGGTGGAGTTAACCTGTATCACAACAGCATATTCAGGGAAGATCAATTACCGCTCTCCTCAGCATTTACTGTATATACATACAATGAGAAACTGTATTTCATGCATATTTTCTTTGATGAAGTCACAACAACAGGCTGCCTCTTATTGCCTATTCATCCATATCAAAGAGCTGCATGAGATGTGTTGTCAAGCCACTGAGTTGAAAATTAATTCTGAAATAATAGCAGGCTCTCGCTCTCCTCTCATCAGACAGCGCTCTGGATCTTTGCACTTTTTCATACAAATGTTTCAGTGTGTTCAATCAACCTCTTTCACCTCGTGAGTACGCTCTTGGCTCTTTGATAGCTCCGATATATATTAATCCACAGTCTTCCTTCTTAAGCAGAACTCAGCCATGAATGAAATGTAATTATTGAGCATCAAGCCATGAGAGCTAAAAAGAAAAACAAGCATATACACTGTTGAATAATTTTGTTTTCAGAATTCAGACACATTCCTCTTTCACCTATGACCAGGTGCAATGATTACATACTGAGTCCCAAGTAGCAGGTGTCAGAAGACTTTATCTACCAAGAATTAATCACATTGTCACAAAGAGGTGAAAAGAAGAGGTAATATATATATATATATATATATGTATATTCCAACTTTATGGGCAACAGTGTATTGTACATATATAATTAACAGCTCTAGCCCTGGTAGCATCCTAAAAAATAAGATTATTAATCTAGGTACAAGAAAGAAAATGTGATAAGCAGCTTTGGCGCCAGTTTTGGAGTAACTCATCGTGAGTGATAATGTATAATCTCGCCTGGGGAAAGTGAATTAAAGCCGGGGTCTGCACACATACTTGTACCTGACCTGTTAATTACACACCGCAGCCACAAATCTTCCCTCTCATCTCTGTCTTTACTGGATGTGCTGTGGGCACGCTCTACCTCCAGGCAGAGTAAAATGTTTTATTTGAGCTTTTAATCCGAGGCGAAGCTACAGTGGGGTTAAAAATGACCCTCTGGTTGCCATGGTTGCCACACAGTAATTGGCTGCAGAGACACTTCACAGAGTTTGAACACTTCTTCATGGTGGAGCCTGCAGCGGTCAGTGCTTTCCTGTCTACTTTTTCCGCTGTTAGGATTCAGGCTTAACATACTTAACATACCAACATGGCAGAACTTAAATTATTCACTTATTTTTTTTAGCTGAATAATATTTCTCTACAAGAAGTGCCCCCCTCAGCACCATCTTCACCTACATTTCCACTGTATACGCTGAGTGCAAGAACAAAGGGGGATTTAAGGTCACACATTACAAAGTGAACCTTCTGGTCGTGGGATCAGATGAGCTGCCTTTGGAGAACTGAGCAGCTATGGCATCCTACTTTTTCATAAAGGGCTGACTCTTGCTTTTTTCTAAAGGTTAATCTCCATCCACCTAATGTTAAAAGCTTATTCTCTATTATAGGATGACTATCATTATGAAGAACCTCTGCTCTTGCAGCAACCTTTTCTTTCTCTACAAGCTCACAGTTCATGGGGCACATCAGGCTCTTCAGACTGACAGGTGCTGGATGCAAATATTACCCTTTTCCTTCAGACACTGACATGAACCTTTGCTCTTTGCAAATATCACCTGCTTGTTGCACAGCGAGAAAACAAAGCCTTGTTTGTATCAGCTGTAGCAGCCATAGCAGTTGAATGGTCTAACCCCCCTCCCTCCCACACAGGCTTTAGATTTGTCAGCATCTGTGTCACAAATGTGTGATGAACTTATTATCACTTTTAAGCTCAAACAAAGCTGCCATTGTCAGCATCTCTGGCTAGGTATCATACAGTACATAAAAAAAATGAACTGTCACTGTGTCCTGGACGCTGGTGGAGCTTGGGGGAAGTTTTCGTTCCAGAAACCCTGGAAAATATTAACCACCGTAGCATTATGTTTGCCAAACACATTGGATTATTCGGTCAGTTTAGTTTTCCTAAGAGAGGGAGGCTTTTAGGATGAGGGCTGTTAATAAGGAGACATATGGTTTCCACATATGAAGAATACAAGGTTAAAAGCCAAACGGTTACAACTGAATGACATTGAACTCTGATCTTAATTTTAGTAAAAAGTAAAAATGTAAAAATCAAATGCATATTTAAGATCCTTTGGACCAGGTTCTTGATTTAAAACAAATCAGCTAGAAACAATTAACAATGAGCTGAAGCCAGCATTTTCAATCAGCGGGATGTTAAATGTTTAGTTTAATTGCTGGTTGTAAATGAGAAGCTGTTTTTGTCTGAAATCAAGGACCCCAGTACATCAAGTAGTAAATCTGCCCCCTGTTGGTGTTGTAAACTGCATACGTGTTGCAGTAGGACAAAAAGCTTGACGGTAAATCAGAGACTGGCACTCAGCAAACGGTCAGTTACCGAGCAATCTGCACAAATAATCACGCTGTGGTTTAATGTGATTCATAAATGAGGTCAGGACAGTCACCATATTAACTGAAGAGGTTTACTTTCGGCTGTTTGATCTCTTTAGCATTAGAAGTTTGATGTTTCAGGAAGTAGAATCAGTGTTATGTGTATAATTTTCAGATGGATTATCAGAGCAGAGAAATGCCTGCCATAAAGAGGAGAACGCACACATTCACGTTCAACACACAACACCTCCTAGTGAAGCCGCTTCCATTCAAGATTTCATCACTCCCAAGCCGAGCGGCGGGACACACTGGTTTCATCATACTGTGTCAGAGGCATCAAAGACAGCTTGGTTTATGAAGTCTAGGAGGACTGTGCTAACAGGTTCAATATACAAATCTCTCACTGCCAACTGCAGCTTTCTTAAAGAGATTTTGTATAAAAAGCCTTCAGATAATGTCAGATATCACTCCAAATAAGCTGGAGAGTTGTTTTACTCTTAAGCTAAACCAGAGAATACACAAACCACAAATAAGATAAAGATGCCATGTGAAAGACAAAAAAGGAAAAAAAGGGATATTAAATTTGACAAATAAATGTCGCAACTTCCATGCTTCCAATCACAAGTGTTCAAATTTGACTGAATAAATCACATCTGACATGTCATTACTGTGTCAGGCTTTGAGTCGGAGCCCATGACAGACACAGAGTCTGGATACAAAGGTTTTATGTGTCTCCCCATTGGTCACATTTGCTTTAAATTTAATGGACCAGAATTGCGGTAACTCAAAAAGCAAATAGGGGAGGCAGATTTGGAGCCGTGCCCGTAGCTCAGCACGCTGCCCAGAGAGAGAGAGAGGTGGGGTGGTGCTGGAGCAGAGGTGGTGACAGTTGAAGCAGCAGAAAAACAGACTGAGGCTGAACTCAGAGCTACGAGACAAAGTTTAAGGTAAATAAAAAAGTCAGTCACCTGGATGACTCGGGGATCTTATGGTCACTGGGCATGAAGTATTTCTGAAAAGTGAAACTGGATAGAGTCTCATCACCTTAGTTACTGTTGCTGTGGTTATTATTAAGACCCACCCTCCTAACTATTTAGATAGGGAGTGTCAATCTTATCACAACCCCTTGTAGACGGCCTCTTCATGTGGAAAAACCCAAAGCTTGACAGACCTATTGTGCAGACTGATGGTTGCTAAGCTATGATGGGAACGACTGCTGTTCTGTTTCTTATAAACTTTGCATTTGGATTAACTGAGGATTTCTTGTTCTGGACGAGTGAGTACGAAAAGCTAGAACAGCGTGTTTGAGACTCACTGGGTATCTGTTGGATCTTGTGGACCACCACAAAGGCATCAGACAGCCCCACCTTCACTGGGTGATTGACAGAGCTGATCTGTGACACCTCAACAGGGATCTGAAATAGAAGATGGGAAAATCAATTACCAGGACCATGGCAAAGTGTCTGGGGGCAGGCTGAAAAACAGAAACAGGCCACATCTTACTGACAGCCCCCAACAAATCAACCAATTTATTACCACCTCCCATAGGAACCTGGTGAGGCATCGTGCATATGGCTGTCTTTGGTGAACACAAAAAACATCACTGTCACAAACAGCAACTCTGTGAGGAGTGTCCTAAGGGAAAACTCACAAAAAACAGACGACATGACATTTATGGTCTATTCAAATTCATATGTCTGTTCATCTGTTGTTTTTATTCTACGCTGAACATCAGCAGGGGAGTTAAACTACGCAAATGCACTAGTAACTCAGGAAAAGCGAAATTAAGTTGACACTCAGTTGTACTGAACAAGTCTTGACCAAGTGCCCTTTTCTTATAACATGTGAAATTATTAATATCATAGACTCTGCTAGAGATAATGTTTTATTCCTTCTTATTCTTTCTTTCTTCTTCAATGCATTTCTGAAATTTGGAAATTAATTAGACACCACAAGGACAGGGTGTCTCTAACAGTGACCCAAAACGTGTGACGTAATGCTATTTTGTTTTAAACCCATATCAAGTAAATGGAAACAGTATGAGAGCACTACGTCATCAAAATACAACAACAACAACAACAAAACAGTATTTTGTTGTGTTGCCAACACTCACTTCAGTGTAATGACCTGAGTGAAAACATGTGCAAAATGGGAGTACTTTTTAAGAAGTCAGACAAAATTAAAACCAGAAGGGAAGCAGATTGTTAGAGCTGACTTGCTGGGGAGAAATGTGGAAAATGACTCATGTTTTCTTTTGACTGTACATTACAGTACTGATTTAAGAATCTCACTATTCTTTGAAATGTCTGATTAAATTCTGAAATGTTCTGGAGTAATTAGAGATGGGGTTTTTTGTAATGTAGGTGGATACTTTTGATATGTTTAATTATGTTATTTTTGTCTCTAGGAAAGAAGACAACAAAGACAATTCAGTCAGCATGTGTTCTGATTATATAGGAGCTGTTTTGTCAGTAATTCATCAACATTTTCTTCACAACTGAAGTCTTAAGAGTTTAAAGAGGTTATAGTAGATTTTTTGTTTTGTGTAGCACTCCAACACTGATTTATACTGTATGCAGGATGGGTATAAATGAGTCAGAAAAAGTGTGAAAATAAGATACACAATAAGGACACAAAGTAAGAAATGCTAGTCAATGACAGACTAGGAGAACGATTTTTTCCTCAAGATGTAAAGAGAAACTGTTTGAATTAATCCATCCTGACCTCTTTGTATGCAAAGACGATTCTGCCAGTATTGTGCAGCGTGGCCTGGAAGGTGAAACTCCCCAGATTGTAATTGTCCTGTAGGTGGACGTGGTCCCACTGAACCACCAGAGAAGTACCTAGAACCAGAACCACAAACAAAGAAACAGTTCAATACCACACGTCTGACAACATTGAATAGCCACAGGGAGAACACAGGTGACAAAGATAGCTACTGTCTCCATGTAGCTGACACTTAACACTCACTTTTTTTCACTGTTTTTGAAACTCTATCTCCACTGTCTCAGATCTAGCGTGAAATGAACCACTGACCGGACAAAGACACCAAATAAGAAGACATCAGTGTAACAATCATGTTGGTAAGGTGATATGTTTTTGAGGGATTATTTCCTGGCAGAGACTTCATTTCCTCCTGTGGGTGTGAGGTGATTGACATTGAAGTAAAGTTAGCACTTATTTGAAAACCCTCCACTGGAACATGATGAAACAATCATAAAACTGAAACTTTTGACAAAACCAAATCAAGGCACAGCGGTTACTGTGACGGATTCTGTAGCTCCGGCGATTTTCACAACAGCGAAAAAAAACTTTTTCATTCTGTGTAAGAGCGAGTGACAGCACTGTCAGCGACTGCTTCTTTCAGTATAGGAACTACACTGGCTGAAAGCAATCACCACCAGGGATGAATCAAAGCAAAGGGCAAGACTGACTCCAATGTATTTACACACACAAAGACATATTTTTTTCACTTTTCATGGTATCTAGTCATGCATAATGGTTATGTTGTTGCTGGTGCAGGATTTGAAATGTCTTCTTCCATCTCAATAATGTATGTGAATAGAGGTTTTCACTGGCACCAAACATGGTTTCTTGCCGGGGGCAGGTGGTGGTGGTGTCGCTTGACAAGAGCTCCAGCCATTGTTGACTTTGTACACTAACACAGTAGGTTATAATACAATCTGTGAGCAATGTTGCATCTTCAGGGGGAGATTACAGGCTACAGTGAGTCGCTATATCGGAAAGTGTAAAGACAGGCTGTGGCTAGCCAGTTAGCATGTTAACTTCAATAGAAGAAAGGATGTGCTAGAGACATTACCATTGCTTTCTGCAGCTGGAGACAGCACTTCACCTGTAAATGACTGGTTTGATGCTACATTTGTAATATGTTTTCCTCCAAGTAATCAGCTGTTAATGCTAATGTTAGCTACCTATAGCAAAACTTACAATGACCTCCTTTAAAAATATCCTTAAATGTGACCACAACAGCATTATACTGTGTAATAAACCAGTTATATACTTTATGTCTAGGTAAGAGGATGGGACATGAGGAGACATTTTAACATGAAGCAACACATACACAAATCTGTGAGTGTTGGACTGCCTCTTAAAGGCAGAAAGGCTATTTATCCCACTTGACCACATCAAGTCAAGCAGTGTTGCCTTCATTTGGGGGATGTACTAAATTAGCGGCAGACTTCAGGTCTACCCTCCAGACAGCGGGCCTCCCATTATTTTTAACACTATTTTGATTTACTGTGGACTCTGGAGACTCTACTGATGTGAGAGCCATTCCCCCCTCAGAGCTCGTCATTTGGCTGCGCACCAGGGCAATAAAGGTTTGTTAACACAACTAATCAATTTTTCCGTCACACAGCCACAGCTCTTCCATCCAAAGTAAAGACAAGAATTTTGCTTCTCTGCTGACAATTTGTAGAGCACGGGCATCTGCTTGTACAGAAGACCCCATAATAAATTACATGTGGCGTGAATAACAACAAAGGAGGAAGTTAGAGGTATGTTAGGGACTGATCTGGCACCGATATTCAACTTGGCAACTGCAGTGGTGAAGGCAGCAGGCTAAGGCAGACCATTTTCAGGGCTTCGATGGGAAATAGGGAAGAAAAGAAGAGGCACTGAAGAGTTGCTGTGAAATGCAGTAAAGAATAGTGAGTTTAGGAGAAAGGCAGTGAATAACGGAGAGAGGACAGGGCGCTAAATTGCTGCTAACGTATGGCACTGCGGGCTTACCCAGTCAGCAGAAGTTAAGCCTAATATAAGTCTGCTTAAAATGCATTGAGTTCAGGAGTTGAGGCTGCCATGCTATCTGGGGCTTCCTGGCTAAAAATACAGAGTGGGAGAGGAGGTGTGGGGGGAGTACACACTGGCCTTGTTTCTAATTCCACTTACAAGCTTAACATGCCATATGAACTCAAAACAAACAAAATAAACTCTGTCCTATTACACCGGCCCACCCTCAGCCCGGTGAAGTGATTATTAGTGTGGTTTACGCCGCATCCATTTATTAAAGTTATTTCATTCTGTGCTGCTACTGTACTCTCTCTCCTTTTTCATATTTTATTTAATTTTCCTTCTTACTGTTACTTAATATTTTTTATGATCCCCAGTGCACCACTTCACAGTAGACATTTTAACTTGTCGTAGCAATAAAGCACAGCAGGAACATGGCGTTGTTCTGCGTGGCTTTATTCACACTTAAAGTCATGTAAAGTATCTCCAAAGTGTACCCAGATAAAATAAAGATAGATTTAAGACACTGTTGTTCACATGTCGCTACATTTAAGGCGATTCCTTGGTGCAGAACACAAATCTGCTCATCTGTTTTCAGACTATATGCAAATCAGGGATGTTGACACATTCACACTGTTTAGACATCTGGCTTGTTAATTAAACCACACCTGTGCTTTTCATGCTTTGACATGTCAAGATGTTTGACACTCATTAATCGTCTTCAATATCTTCAAACAGACAGTCACATGTACTTTTCTTAACATATGATGACAACATTTTTACCAGAGCTGCTGACAAAGAGCATGAAGTTAATAACAAATTAATAAGTACCTATCTCATACTTTGAACAAAGTTAGAGCAGAGTTCTCTAGTGTTAAAATCTCAGTGCGTATAATGTGTTTTACAGCCTGCACGGTAAGTGGTATTTTTACCCCGGTGCTGTCACAAGAACCTGCTGGCAAAAACAGTCAAATTCCTGGTGCGTCAGGTGTTGAAACACTTCACAACTCTAAAACTGTGCACTATCAAACTTCAGGATAGTTTTAAGATAGCACTTGAGAAAGTGTTGTCGCAGCCAATCACATGCTCTTTATTTAGCACATTTTAATTCAAAAGCCTTACGTAAAAGTTCTGTTTTGGTGAAAATTACACATCTAACGACAAAGATTCACACAGTCGCTGTGAAGTTTCACACGACTCCCACCAGCCTGCTTTTCGTAACGGAAATAAACAATACGTTTTTACTGTGAACACCACACCTCATCAAACTGCTCAAATTCTGATGGAAAGAAGAAGTGACTCGCCCATAACACAGCAGACCATACAGTCCTTATGCTGTATTGGCAGCACATTGACTGATGGACAGTGTTTTGAGGAGCAGCCCGGATGAGAATCGATTGACTGCCAGTTTGGTTAAAGTCTGATGAGCTCCACTGCAGAAGGTCACACAGTTGGTCCATCACTCTGCTGCAGAGGGATTAGATGGCGATGACTGACATGATGGATAACAACCATCACAAATGGCAAAGGAAAGGTACACAGATGGAGGAAGGGCATCAATTTAGTTTAAAATGAGCAAGTGGAATTTAGTGGAATGTCACAGAGGTCACAGAGGCGGGTGTCATAAAAACAAGACGGCTCGTGTCGGAGGAAGTCTGAGGACTGGAGACATGTGCAGAGAGCAGAGGTGGTGGCGTGTGTTGTCACTCACCTGTCACCTGAAAGCCATACCCGCAATTGTGCAGAACTTTATAAAATCTAGATTGCTTATGTAAATTTTATGAAGCAGCAGATACTGTATAAAGTTTTTTTGTATGAGACTCTAAAGTTGACATTTGAGTGTTTTGCACTTCCACGTTGGCTACATGTTTTAGCTCCTCCTAAAATCAAATTTATGCTTTTATAATGTAAAAGCATGCACCAACAACTTTTATGACAGTAATCCAGAAGACATAAAAATCAAATACAGAGATCAAGCACAACAGACCATTTGCCGCTAACACTGATAAATAATTATGGTGTTGCTTGCTGACTAGTTGTTAACTTAATTCTTTCTCATTTTTTGTTTTGTGTTAAGCTTTTGGGACATAATGATACTCCACTGTTACCAAAATAAATGAGTGATTGAAGCCAAAATAAACAATGGAAACAAGATATTTGGAGTAAAATGTTATTACCGTTGTCAAAGTAGATAACGGTAGAGTTCCTTGAGACACTTGGGTCAAAGTTGGCCATCAGGGGAGCGATGTACTGTGTAGCTGTTAGCATCCGATGGACCACATCACCAGTGTAGATGAACCCTGCAGGAGAAAGAGAGAAAATACACAACCTATTACTTTATGTACTCTTAGAGGCAAAAGCTCTGTAACTGTAGAAAATGTTTGTTTCATCACTTACAGTGTTGTTTATGCTCTGATATAATGTTTTAAGGTGCATTTACCCTCTGGCAACAAACTTCAATCTCTCCATTACTACCTTTCCTCCTTCAGTAAAGCTGTTATCTAACACAGTATCGTTCAGGAAGACAACAAGCCCCCAGTCAAAAAAATTTCCCTCATTAGCCACAACGATCACCTCATTGTCTCTCTCAGGCCTCGTGCTGCCGGCTGCCTCAGCTCCCCTTGGTGATTAATTAGCACTATTATCTTTTATCAAAAAACAGAAGGACAAATCTGAGGGGGCTTTAGAGGAATGCGCTGTATACCGAGTGAGAAATTATTTATTATGATGGGGTCATAACCCTGCACGGTTCTTCCAATTTTTTCTACTCTTCTTCTTTCCCTTCTCTTACATGTGTTTTTACTCCATGTCATCCATCACAGATGTTAACAAGAGACCATGATGGCAAAAAAGGATTATGTTAACTCTTCCAATTTATGTGTGCCTTCAACGAGGCACAAATAGATCTCTCCACTGAGGGGAATGTAATCAGTCAACACAAACTAGAGCTGCATCATTTAGTAGCCTGTAAACATGGTTATTAATGGTCACCACAAAAAAACAGAAAACGCCTACTATTCATCACGAGGGAACAGTCTTTGCATAGGGAATTTGCACTGATGACGACGGTAGCAAATGGCATCTCTACTGACAAAGTTTAGCAATGTCAGCTGCTGTTTTGAGATTGATTCAACAGTATTTTGAGAAAAAGCCTATTGTTTCTCATTCAATTGCAAAAATCTCCACAACAAACAATGACACATAGCCTTAAAAAACCATTAAAACCAAAGGCGTAATAAATGGCATTAAGGAGAGACAATTTCATGTAATCTATCTTTGAGGAACAGTTAAGGAAAGAATTACAAAAATGGTCAAAACAAACTTTCTTGCAATAAATAAAAGTCTATATTTACCACCGGCTGGCTTTCTGAAAGTTGTGAAAATGTAGGATTTTGATGATAATGACAGGGTTGTTCAAACATTTAAGACTTGTTGTGATCTTCTTGTGTGCCAAATACACAATGCAACAATGACTAGAAATATGATATTTTTGACAGGAAAAAATAATGAGGCACCATATTTAAATTTGAGAGTAGGAAAGTTTTACCTGAATAATGAGGTGAGAGGTTTGACACCACACTCATGTTTGTATGGTAAATACGAAGCCACAGTCTGCTTAGCTGAGCACAAACACTGGAAACCAGAACCTCTAAAGACCATTAATTAACACATTAAATCTCACCACAGTATGGATATGGATTACACAAACAAGATATGACATGGTAATTACTGATATTTAGAGGTGCTTTGAGGTGAAATTTGTTACAGCCAGGCTTGCCCTAAGCCGTAGTTAACCGGCAGCTGGCTCATGCTTCCACACAGACATGGGAATCAAATCAGTGTTGACATGGTGAACTATATAACTGTGGACCTCATTCGCCTCACTTTGTCTGGACATGGACATGAATATAAAACAAATCATCAGTGTTTGAAATCATTCCTGTGGAAAGTTGATATAAATACAGTATGTAAAGTGGTATGTTGGGGGGAAAAAAAACCCTACAGAGAGAGGAAAGAGGATTTTTGGAAAAAAGTCTTGTAGAGGCCAGGCCTCTAAATCCCGAATTCATGTCACCATATGTCTTCTCATACAGTAGGCGGGCTATAAAAACACATCTATTACTTTGGAAATAAGGAGCAGAGCATACCATGAGGGGAATCAATCTTCCCCCAAAGACCACCCTGCTCAGAATTACCTCTGTACACAGTACAGCACTGTCAGCACACACACTGAGCGCAGGAGGAGGGAGTGAAGATGTGACTTTATTTAGCTGTGTGAAGTCATGATTGTAGCAAACTCCACCTGGGAGAGGAGATACAACGTTGTCGGGGTTCAACAGAGTTGAGTCGGAGTTACCATGGTTGATGTTGTTTTCATTTTTAAGGCAATTAAGACTTAAATCAAGGGCCACTCATTAAGTTTTCCAGAGTAGTTCTTAATAGCTGTTTGTTTAGAGTGGCTCAAACCAGTCCAATTATGAAAGAGTACATGGCCTTGGGCTGCATTTTCTTTGGAAAAACAGTAGTCCTAGTCCATACAGTAACAGTAATGGGTAATGGCACATCCAAGCTGTGAACATGGCTGCAACTCATTTTACTTTCATTCATTTATTCCTTTTTGATAAATCAGTCAAAAAATGTGAAAAAAATGTCCTTTACAAGGTCACATCTGCTAAAAGCTTGTTTTTAAATCAAACCCAAACAATATTTCATCAATAATGACATAAAACAAATCTAAAAACCTTTTTTTGCATATTAAATGACTCATGTTGTTGTTGTTGTTGAATGTTAAGTTGATTGAATAATCAAATAACTTACTAATTGTTTCTATGCCATGCCCTGTGTCAAATAAATCAGCCATTGGAACCATTTTATGCTGACAGCTGTAGGAAAAATGTTGAGGAAAGAGTAAAATAGCAGCAGCTACAGTAGTGACGTTCAATTAACTCTGTTAGATTAATGTTATATGAACTCAAACTTGACAATACCTGACCCCACCTGTAGGACGTCAAATGGTAATTGAGCAAACAGATGTGAGAGTGGTATCGAATCGATCTTCATCCTCAAGGTCAAGGCTGTCATGTTTTATTGTGAAATTCCCTGTGTCTTGTCTTCCTGTGCTCACCTGTGTTGATTACACCCCCCCCACACACCTGTGTCTCGTTTCTCCCTCGTTAACCTGAGTGTTTTCCCACTGTCCTTTGTTGCTTCATCTGTGTTCATACCCTGTTTTCTCCCCTGTGTTCGCCCTGAGTGTTTCTCCTCGCTCTTTTCCTGCGTATTTGTAAAGTTGTTAAAGCTGTTTTATTTTTCAATAAATCATTTTTTTCAGTTGCACCACACCTGTTTTTGTGTCCGTGTCTGCACCTGGGCCCAGTCCCCCTGCTAACCCCCGACAAAGGAACAAATGGGTAAAAAAAAGTTTATTCCTCAAGATGTTGAACTGTTGTTTTGCGGGGGGGGGGGGGGGGCTGTTGCCGTTTTTCTTCAACCCGCTGTCTAGGTTCGTCATGTAACCATGGCAACTACAGAAACTACAACAATGGGGAATGATAGGCTGCTACATCAACTGATTTTAGAGGAACTAAATTACTGGGATGATTCACCACCTTACCAGAGAACAGATAAACCTATGAGTAGAAACAGAAATGAAAGTCTGCTTCGAACTTTGTTTATTTCATCTGGGACAGTAAAAGCACCATTTACAACACGACTGATATGCCGGTTACACCCTCCTGCCATCAGTTCAAAAGCTGCTCACTATCTTAAAGCACCTTAACAATCGTATTCAGGTCAGTTCATAGAGTACATCAGATAAAAACCTTATGTTATGTCATGGTATATGAATGTAAAGAGGATAGAATATGAAGAGACAGGGTTGTTGAGTCTACCGGCCTAAATAAAGGCAAAGATAAACATAATTCTGCTGTGAAAGCTCGAGCGCCCCGGTGGGTGCATGGTACTGTATGACGCTGCAAATGCACTCCTTTATCTGATTGTGCAGCGACACAAATGACTTCCTCCTAATCAGCCACCATACATTCCATCTCATCTCTTATTTGCCCAACATTCGCTCAAACACGTCTCAAATGTTTTGCCCCTTGTCACTCTCCTTACTTCTCCTTTCACTTTCAACCTCTAAAAAGCTTGTAAGTCCCCCGACATCAACACACAAACCCACACACCAGCAGCACACACTCACAAAGCCCTGTGTCCAAGGGGTTTTATTTCTGGTGCTGTCTCTGCTTTACCAGCAATCTCCTGAAAACACAATACGACTTATTTGACAGTCTGAAGAAAATCGGACAGCCTCTCAATACACTAAAGAGGTGAGAGCTGCGGGGCACTCAGCAGAGAGGCCATTCATTCATTATGATGCACAACAGAGAGGCAATTCATTCACTTACAGCAGAGGGAGACCGGAGAGAAGAAGAGGGAGGAGGTTACTGGGAGAAAAAGAGATGTACAAGGAGAGAGCAGAAAGGAAAGGAAAGGGGAGTTTGAGGTAGAGAAGAAGGTTCTATGAAGTTGGGATGGAGTTGGATAAGTCTTCCTTTGGTGAGCTATGTTTATATGTGCTGCTATCCAAAAGTGCTGAGCTGTGTATTTTCTAAGAAAAACATGAGTGGGAATTAGCAGTCCCAGCAGACTAAAGCTTCACTTTATTGGACATTGTGTTTAGACTAGGTCTTTGTTCCTCAGTACTGAGCTGTGTTTAATTTACAAGATATTTTGTGTTTATAACAGCTGGTCTGAAGCGTCATGACTGGTTTGCACACACGCGTATTTTATTTGGCTTTTTTTTTGTCTTTTAAGTACAAAGCTTTGAGGTTTGTATCTAAATTAGATGCCTTTTTCTGTTTTTAATTACTGATTGATACAAAGCAATGCTTAGTCTTTCTAACTAGCCAGAAAATGATGCGTTTTATGCTGAACACATGTAAGGATTAAAACCAGCAGTGATCAGACACTAGAGTCAGACTAAACCCTATCACAGTGACTCCTCCCCTTTTTGGCCTTGAGCCTGACGTCTACTCAACTCAACAAGAAATTTTTGTGTATGAATACATTTTAATTATCGCCAATGACAAGTTTTTAGTAGGTTTTGCACCACAAGCAATTATTTAATAGTTCACAATAAAAATGATGATTTGAACAGCAGAAATGTTTCCTATTTTACTGATCACCTCTTGACCCTTCAGCTATAAACAGCAGCCGTTAACAGGTTTTCAACCACTGGGCTTGTAACTACGATCAGATGGAGTAAAGTAGTGAAACTGGACTGTCGTGTGCACCAGCTGTAATGTCTGACCTTGATTACTTCCCTGTTACATGAGCACTCAGTAATAACCTAAAAATAAAGTTTTGTTTGTGTATCTTGTCATGTGTGTCATGTCTGTACACAACATGGTCTCTGTAGTAGTTCCTGCTGCAGAAGGTGTCTCCAAGACAACCGTTTGCCATCACACACACACAAGGTGAAAACAATACAGCCCCAATGTCACAGCTGATAATAATCTCTGAGAAGTGGAGTGCACAGCCTGACTCTCTTTCCTTTCACCTTTCTGCTTCACACACGTTATGTATTTGGTTCCTCACACACACACACACACACTCGTTCTTGTGGGTTTAGAAATCTGCTGCCGGGAATCTTTAATATCATTTGCTAAACATGCTCGTGTGTTTTCCTGAATTTATGTTTACATTCTGCTTGTAAAGTGCGACAGCTGGCCCTGTAAACAGCATACCACAGCTGGATGCCCGGCTACACAGCTGGCAGTGGTCAGATCATATATCATCACTGATATTCACTGTCCATACATGCTGAGCCCTCTACACACTCTCCAATACAAACTAGGCTCTTACAAAAAACCTGTCAGTTCACCACTAGACCTGCAGCAAGCTGACAGTCACTGTAAACCCAGGAAGTCTTAGTCAGTGTAACAGACTGTAAAACATATCCCCTTTGTTGGCTTTATCCATTTACTCTCACCACAGTGTTTCATGTTTCCTGTCTCTTTTTATTGTTTCAACACAGCTGTAGTCTATTCTCAACTGGCTTTGTAAAGTGATCTAAGTGAATCTCATGTAGCCGTATTAAAAGGATGCTTTGAGTGTAAGTTTTGAGAATACCACAGGAGTAGGGCTGCAACAAAAGATCATTTTCATCGTAGATCAGTCTTTCAGTCATGTTTATAATTTACAGATCATTTGGTAGTCAATAAAGTACCAGAAAATAGAGTAAAGACTGGAGAGTAGTAGGGAGATATGTAGACCACAAGTTATTTTGATCTAGAAAAACAAAACAAATCTGTATCTTACTCATACATTTTGCCTGAATTGAATCTTTATCTTATCAAAGAGTAGAACTGCTTCTGATAGATATGATTTAAATTTTGTTTGAATATTTCTTAGAAATCAGCCAAAATGCAGACTTTTTGCAGTGTAAAGATTTACAGTATGTAAAAACCATAAAAGTGGACTTAGACCACATATGTTTGACAAGGCTGCATGCCAAGCCAGTCTTGGCCACATTGTTAATGTGTTCGAGGATTGGCTGCTTGACTGTTTAGAAAGTAACTGTGACTCAGAAAAGAAAAAAGAAAGAAATATAATTGTTAAGTCTGCTGCTCTTCCGTCACCCTCCTCACAAATTATCTTCTCCCGCAGAGTTTCAGCGTAGGTAGCGAGAAGAAAAATATCTGCTGAAGTAAAAACAGTGACTTGCTGACAGCGATGAAAGTGGGGAGAAACCATGGTACAGTGGGGAGACGGCGACGAGCTGAGTGATGGGCCCTGAAACGGAGGCACAGGAGGAGGGCGTCTCAGAAACAAAGCTCCAGAGGTCTGCTGGAGCAGATAGCTGCCTCCCCTCTTCTCATCGGCCTCATCCCTCCATCTCTGTCTGGAGGAATGCAAATTCACGTTATCTCCACTGTGCTAGTCGCGTCTGCGCCCGACCATTCCTCGTCACCATCGTCCAGAATGTCTCTACAGCCAACACGAGTTTGCCAGTGATCAAGAATCAAGTGGGAAAATGAGACAGTGATGATGATAAGCGACTGGACAGATTTCTTTTTTTCTCCCTTCATTATTCCAGTGGCAGCTAAACGCAGCACAGCATCTCTGAAATAGCTGGGTAAGAGCAGAGCTTTAGTCTTTGATGTGATAATAGCTGGTTGGGGTGTTGTGGTTTCGCCATCAAGACTCAAGTGGAAAATTGCTTTGCACACTCTGGCAGACACGTCTGCTGAGTCACGTGTCTAACCCACACATACACATCTTCTAATACCCTCACCTCCTTATCCATGCCTATCAGGGTGTGCTGCTAGGCCACTTGGCAGAGGGACTCCTGTTTCCAGTCCAAACCATTGGTCTGGTTTCTCTTCCAGTTAAGTCTGGTGTGGAGCTGCTGGTGCGCATTTCTGTGTTTTTTTTTCTATTTTCTTTTTTTTTATTACATCCAAGTCTAGCAGACTATCCTGTGGAGGTGAGAGCTGTAAATGGTCTTGTATCAGACTGACTGGTTGGCTGGCAGAGTGCTGTTGGTGGTTTTGTACTGTGGCTTGTGTCAGAGGAGCCTTTTCAACCCTGGAGCTTCTGATCAAGTTTCACAGAAACAACATCTACAGAAATAAGTCATTGCTTGATCTTTTTTGTAGGGGTGAGATCCCTTTTGTGCTATGACCACGTCACAGTGACAGGTACATGGAGTACAGACACACACATGATATACGTGTGTACATACACACACATACAATTCTCTCTTCTCCTTTCATAAATTCCTCTCTTCTCCAGACTCATTTCATAAATCTTACCACAGTCCCTCCCTAAACCCTGCAGCAATAAAAACTGTCTGTGTACTATCTAATATGCCAAGCACATACAGTATATCCAATAACAACACTAATAACTACTATTGAGAGAGCAAAAGTCCAAGAACAGTGCTCACTTACCACCAGTTGCCACGGTGATTTCACGCAGGAAATGTCCATAAAAAGGGAAATCGAAGGACAGATTAACTCTCTGTGAGGGGAAAAACAGACAGATGACCCCAGTCAGAAAGATAGAGGTAAGTGGGGAATCAGAGAAGAGACTGTGCTCATCTTCACACAACAACAAAAGGATTTGGATCTGAGGGAAAATGCAGAAAAAACACACAAAAAAAGACCCAGCGTAATTTATTCTGTGGGGCAATGATTGGTCATTTCAGAGCAGGAGTCCAAAACACACTTGAAAGAACTTCATCTTCCACTTTATCATTGTCCCAATGGAAATTCACTTTGCAGACTGGCATTAAACATTAAACACGCAGAGCACTGGAATATATTGAACTATATATATATCAAGGACATAAAAATATGTAAAGCATATCAGACCTTCATTACTTAAAATGAGGGGAAAGACTTCTGTCCTTGAAATATGAAAATGAATGTTAATTAATGAGGAGTCTAGCTTTTTTAGGCACTCATGGGAAAACACATATTTCTGATGTACTGTATCTGTTGATGCAAGTCAATTTCTAATGAGAATAGGAAACAGGTCACACTTGGGGAAGGATAACAGAAAAATACTCTCAAGCTAACATTGAAATTCTGACTTTGTGAGTTGAAATTGTGACATTAAAAGTCAAAAAAAATATTACCATTAATATTTTGTAGGTTTAGAGATAGTATGAGTATGATTGAGGCTTTCTTTTTATGTAAAATTAAGAGGTATTGAGACAGTTGTATTTGTCTTATTTAGACAAGTCTAACACCATATGACATCATAGGTATCATTCCAAACTTGTCATCTGTATTTGGCTTTACACAAATCGATTTGTACTTTTAAAAATATGTTGATGAGACCCAGCACATAGTGAAATGGGTTGTTACAAACTAGAGTCGAGTCAAAACGTTCAAATGACTCCAACAACAATCTATTCATGTACATTACCACAAATAGTGTGTTCATTATTTTATCCCTGGGATGAATATGTTGCAGTCACATCACGCCACTGCCAGAAAATGTTATGGAGATAGACAGTCTCCTGTAAACATGGATCTATTATACATTATCCTCGATTATACCGGGGGGAGTAATCCTGTGGCAAACCACAGTGAATCATGCTCACTATATAGCCAATCCAGAGCTTAACTTTTCTACAATCCTGTGATGAGGCTGACCTCTGCGGCTGTGTTTTGTTTTACGACCTTACTGGCCAATTTCTTTCAGTGTCGGGCCAAAGCTCTGGCATGCGGCAGTGCCAGGAAGGAGCATGGAGCTTCCTCCAGCCCTGTTCCTGCACCGAGATTTTATGCAGTTTCTCAGGACTTTAACTGCCATA
Organism: Trachurus japonicus; assembly: GCF_045865225.1. Taxonomy (NCBI): domain Eukaryota; kingdom Metazoa; phylum Chordata; class Actinopteri; order Carangiformes; family Carangidae; genus Trachurus; species Trachurus japonicus. The sequence continues at coordinate 16,456,277 of NC_140926.1, read as the reverse complement.
GTCATAAACTCTGTTTGTTTAAATTTTTGGTCTTCTGACACAGTGTATGACTTTCAACACAGATGGTTTTCACTTCTTTTTGCAAAAGCAATCTCGCAAACTGTGCCTCCTTTTTGACTCTGAATTTCTTAGCTGGCCATTACATTGGTAAATTCACTTATTGATCTTCTCCAATTTAAGTAAAGGCAGAGAAACCTCCCACATCCCTCCTACACTATTTGGAAGAAAAGCCTCGCCTCTTCGCCAGGACATTCTGTGGCTAAAAAGAATAGCTTGCCTCAAATTGTATGGTTCAATCCATCATTTAATGACTGAAGGTAGAGGAGCAGAATGCACAATGTGGGACTCTATTCTATCTCCTCGCCAGCTATTGTTCACTCTGGCTGCTCTCGGGTTTTTTTTCAAAGTGTGCGACTGCCCTGCTGCCACACTGCTCCGTCCCTCCAGTCAATCTGCTGCTGCCTTGTGTGGCTTCATCAGTATGCACCTCACATGGGTCACCTGCTTGTGCTGAGGTGGAGGAAGGGGAGATTTTAAACTTCACTGCAGAGACGCGTCGTAAGTGTTTCAATTCTTAAAGGAATACTTCACCGGTTTTCAATCTTGTTATCGCTGCTTGCTTTTTAATCTTAGAGCACGCATCACATAAACTAACCGGTTAGAGGGCTCCAGTAACTGATTACTGATCTGACTGCGTCACAATGTACAGTATCTGATCTCCACATGCAGGTTGTATTTGAGTGGCAATCTGGATACACATGAATCTGTGACTATAAGCAGACAAATGGATTTTTTCTCAGCAAGAGTAGGGTACATTCACACAGGGTATCATTTATCATAACATCTACTCTTTAAACTTCCCTCGGCATTAAAAAAAAAGTTTCCCTATTGTTACTTCTTATTGACCTTTTCTGTGCAGAATGATGTATGTGCACAGTGTTACACCAGAGGACTGAAAGTTTCTCTGTGAATGTTTTCTTGAAAAACCACATCTATTCATCTGAAAAAATGAGGACCTTTATGTTTGCCAAGACCCAAACTCCAAACCAAGTCACAATGTCAATACTCAGGCCTTATATTCAGCACTAAGTAAATCCGTGAGTTTGTTGGCTTACCGCTGCTTGTCTGTGAGTGTTGGAGAGGATGCCATGGATCTTCACTTTTCCTTTGTCCATATTGTCAATATTTACCCACAGGTCCTTGCTCATTGCATCTGACGGCCCGTATGTTTTTGATGTGTAGTAGTTGTGATCTGTGTCCTCCTGCAAGAAAAGAGAAGAAAAAACAAGTTTGTATACTGGCTTGAATATTCAAGGGCCCAATTTAACACTTTTGATCCATTTGATTGGACGGTCTGTCCAGGTGGGCGGGACTCGGGGGCCTGGCTGCTTTGTTGTGACATCACAAAGTTACAGCAGTTTTGATGGCTCATTTTATGAATACAGGTATTGCGCATTTCTCAGTGGAAGTGTGTTTTTACTGTATAAACATTGAATCTTGACCTACTTCATATTCCAAACAGACATGGAAATCTCACTCGATACAATATGGGACCTTTAAGAGTGTGAAGTGCGGTGTAGTTATTCAGAGAAATGTAATAAAGCTTCAAGGACAGTGGATATTGCTGCACAGCTTTGTGATTTACACCACTGCAGTCTGTTGCTTTATTGTACTGTATACAGTGCAAAGAATATAAACAAATATTCATGAAGAGACATCCTGCAGCTCATCGTTCCACTAAGCTGCTCTAAGCCAAAATCAAATTCACAAGCTAATACACTCTAAGCTGCAATTCCTAAAAAACAATTTAAGCCTCGACACAGACAGAAAAGTTTTACACGCAGTATGGAAAATCACAGCCTTTTTAATTTTACTGCAGAACAAATTACCTGCTTAATCAAATTATATGACAATACAGTCATCTCCAGTGCACTCTGTGTGCAGCGTGCACTGGCTTTGTCCTTTCTTTCAGCCCTATAGTTTTCATTAGAGCACAATCAGCACAGGATTTTGTGTGGACTTTAATGTCTCCTAATCAAATTGAAAAAAATAAACTAAATAAATAAAAACCCAAGAAGCGAATCAGCTTCTTTCCCTCTTAAAAAGCCCCAACCAGACTGCAAAGTCAGGATTGTTTTCTTTTTTACAACAGAAACATTCGTGGACTTTTACAAGTCACGTTGGGGAGGGCTGTCTGCTTTTATGTTTCCTGTAGAAAATTAGGAGGCATGTTTGTGTCGTGGGCCTCCTATCGCTCATCTCCCTCTGGATCTAATGAGACAAGTTACAGCTGTGGCTTTTATCTAAAACATTGTTAAAGTTAATGTTTTGCTGAGTGGGGAGTCGGGGAAGTGTACGCTGTGTCTGACTGTGATCTCACTAATAGGAACTCACACAGCTCTGCGGACACTTTGATAGATTAGTGGTATTATTCTGAGCCACTGTGCTTTGGTTGTCAAAAGGCCATGAGACAAAACATTAATTAAAGCACAATCCTTCCCTGCTCTGTTCGTTTTGCTTGAAGGATTCATACTTCCCTCTGAGAGTTACAATCTAATACCTCTACTCAATATTTAGCCTGGGATATAAGACAGAGAGATAATGTTTCAGGCTTAGCGGACCCTCAGAGAGACTGATAAATATCACAGTTCCAAATGGACTTCAGCCATGTAGGTGGTGTTACTTTTGATTAATTTGTAGATTTAAACAAACATTGCCAGTAGCCTTTCATCACAGCTTAAAGTGCAGACAAATCATGTCAGGGAAAAAAACAGCCCCAGCAGGCAAGCCTTAGTCAGCACATTACTTCCAGAATAGAAAACAAGGGCACTTGTAAAAGGTGTAGACACGAACGCGAGGCTGTAAAGTTTCCTGCTAATCAGCACAAGATGTCTTTGCTCGAGCGGAGGAAGACTGAGGGAGATAAAGGTTCCTCAGAGGTGAGACGGGGCCCAGCTGGCGGTTCCTGCCCTCAAGGGGGGAAAGGGGAAGATGGGCAGGGTGCCATCGTCCAGCTGAGTGTAGGTGGACATGAAGCTGTGAGGGCTTTTACAGAGCACAGCAAACAGACTACAGGCAGGGTGACTACAGACACACGCAGAAAAAAAAGGATACATCTACAGAGGCTTGCTGGTGGGGCGTGGGAGTCAGGTAGTGTTTCTTTGAATCAAAGCACTGCAAACTTGCGCCAAAACGAGTCAGCAGGTGAAGCGAGGCAGTCGATATTGTTGCGCGGAAATAAAAACAGTGTGTGAGATGCTGTACTGGCTTTTCTTTGTATTGTATGTAGGTACTGAGAACATGAACCCATGAAAAATTTAAAAAGGGAGAGGGGCTGAGGGAATTTTGAACACTAGCATGATTATACCGTCTTGTTCATGTTTTGTATTTTTAATAATGTTTGAGAAATGTATCTGAATATGTATCTGAACCTATATAACTACATTAATTGTGTGCAATATGCAGCATTTTTCGAAGTATTATGATCTATTTTCATTCACATCAACACATCTCTATTGGGATAAGTTCCTACTGACGCTGAGAGACTCTCCAGAAGGGGAGATGAGCTGCACTGAAAAGCTCAGAGTCGTCTAATAGCAGATAGATGGGCACTTGAAGCCTTGCCACTCAGCTGCAGTAGGAGCCTCTTGCCCTGTTTGCAATCTTTTCATCATGATGTGAAATACTCTAAGTGAGGGGGAGGAGAAAACAAAAATTGTTGTCGATACTTGACCATTTTCTGTCTCTAGAGCACAAAAGCGCACTGGAGAAAAAGATTCATTTAGTGGACAAAATCCATCCCAGACTCACTCTCTTCTGTCTCAGGCATTTACTGGAGCTGCCCACCACATCAATATTGCATTACACCGAGACCTGAATATCTTGGGCCGACATGTTTTCTCATCTGAATGGCTGCTTAATACAGGAGGGGAATTTATCGCTTCGCCTTCATGGGATTATCTGGGGTGTTTTACTTAAAGAAAATAAGATGTAAAAGCTGCTACTGATGAGGTAGTCTGATGTTTGTCAGGAAAATAAAGTAAAAGTACACTGGAAACTATGATCCCCTCAACCACAGCTATGTCATTGCTCCTGAGAAAATGATGTTTCATGTCGGCACAAGGAGAACTTAAGCTTTAAATAAATGTTCCAATATGTTTGGATAAAGCTGCTTGTCAGCCAGCCTTCATTTTCCTAAGACACGGCACATCCTGACAAAACGGTGCACACACACACACACACACAAACACAACACATGGTTAAAACAGACTGCAGTTTGTTTGAAAAAGCATTAAAAGGACGCCATCGCTCATGTGTGCAGCTCTTCATCAGCTGATAATGTCTGTGATCCATTATTCATGGCTCCGCTCCGTTGCCTGCCTGTTGTAGCAGCTTGATGGTATTTGGTGGTGAAGCTCAGCAGCGTGAATCACATACAGGGGAGTTGCACCACACTATTCATGGCTCTTTTTTAACAGGTACGGACACTCCAGCATGAGAACGGGTATGGAAGTCTTCACGAAATCCAAGATGTTCAAAAAGATATCAAATGGCTGCACAGATTAAGCTTCAAAATATAAATCAACAGACCTGAGGATGACTGGATCTGGTCCAGAATTGATGTATGATGTGCCCTCCATAACTGTAATTCATTTCTACTGCAGTTCATATGATATATACTATATTCTCAGTTTATCAACTGGTCACTCATTTATGAAATATCAGAAAATGTTTTTTTAAAAATCTACTAGAATATAAACAGAAACATTCATAATTGAAAGTCAAGTTTTCACCTCCTACAATTTGAATAAAATATTGTTTTCTCATCATAAGTACTGTAATCTGGCGCTGGTTTGAATCAGATTTCAGGTCAGATCTTGGTTCCTGCAGAGCTGAGAGAGGATCTGTGAGGAGTGAAGTACGCTGAAGAGAAGTGTCTGAAGTCCAACTGAATTATTACTGATGACGATCAATTAAAATGTTCCAAAACTGTTGGATTGCCCTTCGAAATTTGTAGATATTGTGATCAAAATCTCGGTAAATAATAATATGGGACTGTTTCTAACATAATGAAAATTATTATCTTAAGAGAAGAGCAAATAAACAGCCTGAGATGAATCCAGACACCTGATATATAATTTAAGCCTTCCTAGGGTCTGTGGTTACACATCTCCTGAATTGGATTTTCAAGCTCTCTGACAGTTTCAGACAGAATGTGTGTGTCTGCTTGTACTTGAAAGTGATGCTCGGGGACGTAGGGTGCACTACACAACATACAGTACATGCATTCACAAGCGTGCTATACCTTTCCTGTCTTTGTTCATCTTACAAACCAAGCCGACCCACCGGGAGCAGCCGACAGCCCTCCTGCTACAAGATGACGCTCAGTCAAAAAGTTAAAAGCTGCAAAGTCTGGACACTGAATGAAATTGAAGTAACTCTGAGTTCATCTGTGGAGCAGGCAGCCGAGAGCTGCAGTAGCTGCCTGACATGGTACAGTCTACCCTTACATAGTCGAAGCACTCAGCAACATAAAGGAAGTAAACATCTCCTTCCAAACACATCTCCCTCTGGGAAACTTTTAACAAACTCGAGACACAAAACAAATAAAGGGGAGAAAAAAAAACTCATTTGCTGCAGGCTTTGAACATGGAGTGTGTGAGTGTGTGTGAGTGGTAAATGTAAAAGCAGCTCTGGGAATCAAACGAAGTAAAGGAAATTAACAGGATGAGCAGCTTGCTGTGTAGCCGTGTGAATTCTTCCCCCTTAAGAAATGGACACATAAACAGCGAATGTAGCTGAGCGTGTAACCTCCAAACAGCCTCCTGAGCTGTCCCGGCACATCTCCACATGTCCAATAACAACCATCCACCATAAACCACACCCTTATTACTACACATCAAAGCAAACTATCCAAACACAACAGCAGCAGCAGGATGGAGAGACCCCCCAAATACCAGTACACTCTGTGCTTTTATTGGCAACCTGACATGTTTGACATTGGTTAAATTATCAGGACAGCGTGTGCTTTAGGGTAAAGAACAGTCAGGCGTGAAAACGACACCATCAAACGTATACGCATTATTTCAGCGGGAACATGTTGGCTTCGCTCCCACTGCTGCAATATGATGCAGGATTTGAAAGTGTGTAGAAATCATCATCCCCGGGTGTTTGCCACCACGTATCCTCTCCTCTGCATGTGTGTGTTTGCGTGGTTTGCTTATACTCCTCGTAAAGATGAGAGCTGAAACGTCGCCAGCTGACAGCTGTAGCAACCTCTCAACTCCAGCCTCTCAAACTTCAGGAGTCAGAAGAACCCCATGTTGGCTCGCTTGGTATGCAGGTGATCTCTCACACTGAGCGCGTGTTGACACAGAAAATAGCACTTGGTGTCAGAGTACAAGTGATGAAAGCTGAAATATAATCCCGGAAGTCCAGTCGAAGTAATACATCCATAAATTTGAACTTATAAGACAACAAAAAGACAAAGGAGTTTATAACACGACAAGACGGATTTGACTTTTCATCCACTGTTGCAACAACCCCAAGGTAAACAGCCATTTGTTTCATTAAGTAATCTGAGTGTCTTCTTACACTATGACCCTGTTTTTCCCAGAGGCCTCTGGATCTGTCCCTCAGCTGTACCAACACAGTGGTTCAATCAGGAGCTGCAGCTTTTCATGCAACAACTGATCTTGATATAATCCAATCCAGCAGCAGAATGGTGCGTTCGCTTACATATGAAATCCTTCAGATAGTAGTAGTACTAAAGGTGCCCTGGTGGTTTATTGGTTAAAGCACATATCACGCTTAAATTTAGAGTGATGTGCATTTCTTTGTGTTTGTGCTACAAAGGCAAGACACAGCAGTACGTATAAACACACCGTTTACATGACACAGTCGGGTTATGAAACATGTGGAACCTTAAAAAAAACAAAAAGAAAAGAAACAGAGGCCGTGATCCGAGACAAGGTTGAGAAACTGCTGTGAACTGGCACTTTGAAAGATAACGAACAATAAAAACACAACGGTGAACAGCCACAAGCCAACACTGGCGGCGTGTCGAGACAAGCACAGACTTCACCTGGATGGACAAAGAGCAGCGGTGATGAAAACTGTTTTCACTGACAGTTACTGGTTCCCACAGTTTGTTCCAATCTCTCTCTACAGCCACCTGAACATACCTTTACCTGGGAGCCTTTTTAATCTGGGTCTGAGATCAGATACAGAGCCACAGCCACTCAGGGCGTCAGACAGTCTGTTGTTAAGGTCACCGTTTTAAACCTGCATGTCGAGGTGAGATGAATCTGCTGTTGTAGACGAAGATGGTTGAGGCACCAGTTCACACAAGCACAGGACAGAGAGATTTCTTCACTTCTCTAAAAATGGAAACTGGATTCATGGAAATAGGGAAATTGGATTTAACATTGATTCAACCAAGCACCACTAAGACGGGTTTAATCCACTAACTGTTTCTCTTTTTTTTTTTTAATCTCATGTCATGTATGTGTTTTTTTAATTCTACAAAACTGGTCAAACCTGCTGCCGCAAGAGAAGAAGCTTCAAAAGAGTATAACGCAAAACTACCTCAGGGCACCGCATAATTATCAGATTTTAATTCTTCTCGACAAACCGTTTGGTCGCTAATCACAACCTACGTACAGTAGCTAGACGGAGCAGGTTGATGAGAAGTGTCAGGAAATGAGTTATGACACCAGATAACTCTCGGAATGTGTTTACCATCACAGATTGATGATGAACGGCTTCAGAAAAGTGTCTGAGGGCAGATTTCGACTTGAAGAGGGCACTGTTTCCGCTCTGTCTTCTTCCCTTCCTCGCTTAAAGCTCCTTCAGAGAGGAGAAGACGGTTTTAAAACCATTCAGCTCGCTGCGGGGGGGCGATTTCAGCTCAGTGTCTGCTATTTCTGCCCCTCTGAAAATGAAGGCTTTTCTCATGTCAACAAAGTGTTGGTGGCAGGTGAGGGAATGTGAGAATTTTGTGTGTGTATGTGTGTGTGTGTGTGCGTTCGGTAATGACAGGAGGAATGACAGGGTGTTTGTGCAGAGGACTTATGCTTCTCTCTTTCCTCACCAGAGAAGGAAAACAATGGGGGAGGACATGTTCGTGTTAGCGTGTTTGTGTTAGTGTGATGGTGTGTGAGCATGGATCTAAGCAAAAGTGTGCATGTGTGGATGTGACATCTGAAGCGGTGCATGTGTTTATGCCTCAGTATGAATGCGTTTACATGTAAGTCCACGGGTGAAGTTTCAAGTGGTGAGCACAGATGAGCATGTGTGTGTGTGTGTGTGTGTGTGTGTGTGTTTACAGCTGACGATCAAAGCTCCCTCCCTCCTCGCTGAGAGAGACGTGGGGCGGTGAACCTGAGATGATTAGAAGCCGCAGGAAAACTTAACGAGCCATCATTCTGACAGAACGCCGCAGCGACCAAAGGCGCCACAACAGGGGACACGGGTGATGCCTTTCATTTACATCGACACAAACACGGGCCAGAACCTGAGCATTAATCTCCAGTAGGTCCACTAACTAACCCGTTGGAACTGAAGGAGGTTCATTTCCTGTTCAGTTCTCTCCAAGGACACTATTAAGGAGGATCCATTCCCACACAGAAGGTAGACGAGCACCTGAGGGCTGATCTTAATTTGATATAAAATATTAATCTTTATAGGCCCCTCCTTGTCTTTTTCATTACTAAACATCCACACTTCTAAGAAAATTTATTATTGCTCCAGGGAAAGAACCAAAGAGTATTTTTAGGTGCGGCTCAGCAGAGGACTCAGTTGGATTCTGTGCCAGACTGGAAAGGTTCATCAACTTATCCACAGTGTTTAGCTGTACTGATCCAAACCGTCACAATCAAGCTGGTCTAAACGTGAACGTTTGCCTCTGTTTCACTTTGCCAATCAAAACACAGAACAGCACAAAAGCAATTACGCTGTATGTGTATTGCATAACACCAAAAAAAAATCAATGTTTAGTGTTTATCACAGAAATTCAAGTGCCAAGAATCAATGAAGTAGAGAGGATGATCCACTAAAACAGCTGAACGTGAAAACAAGGCTGAGAACGAGACAAGGCCGAGATCAGGAACGATCTTTAAAACTCAATTTTCAAGCCAGAATGGATGAGAAGTTCCTGAAATACTTTGTAAAAATTGAAATTTGAAGGTCTACATCACTCTAATGACAACTCAGGAGACAGAAACGGCTCCACAACAGCTACTGCACTAAATGGACCTTGAGGCGAGATTGTTTTGTCAAGTGAAAAAGTCATCTAAAGCAGATGTGTTACCTACAGCATGTAAAAGTTTTTGATTTGGTCATGGCTCATACTGTATCACCAAGACTTTTAGAGGAACATAAAATAGAACAAATACTTCAAATCCCCTGACACCTACACAGTTTTCACTTTTTCTTTTCATTAATTTGTACAGACTCTGGTGCACCTGATTGGAGCAGAGCAGCCTGGTGACCTCATGCAGCATCACTCTGCCCATCTTTAATGTGAGCAGAGAAAACACGTGTGCCGCTGCGCAAGGCCTTTTGCGCAGCGGCACATCATATGTCACATCATATGGGATGGATGGCGGCAAAGAAAAAAGATTAATGACTTGAGTGTTGTTCATGTCAGTGTGGTGTGTGTGTTTACAGCTGTGCTCCGTCCATCTGTTGTCTATACCGGTCGCAGGGGGGCTGGAGCCAATCCCAGCTGACTCAGGGCGAGGGCGGGGTTAGGGAACACCCTGAACAGGTCAGCAGTCCATCGCAGGGCCGACATATAGAGATGAACATGGCGTACACACTCACATTATACTATTAACACCTATGGGCAGTTTTAGAGTCAGCAATCAGCCCGATGTGCACGTCTTTGGACTGTGGGAGGAGGCCGGAGTACAGCTGTAGTCAAGTGTGAAAAATATGGTGCATTAACACTCTAACTACCAGTATATCGATTTTATTTACGCTAAACAATGGGCTGATTTTTATGACATCCAAATTTGCTTGGTTTCCGTGCATATCTGTATTAGTTGGATACATGAAGGCAGACTCATAATAACAACAAATTGTTCATGTGAACAGTATATAGGATCCAGTAATTGACATGACATGATATTACTAATATCTACGAATGTCAACAAGATGATCAGTAAAGTCTCAACACACCAGATCAGGCAAAATAAGGAGCATGGGTGTGTGTAGCTGTTCCTAGAGTAATGACCTTCCATACATTCGGGGAACTTGCAAGAAATGAATTTACCACAAGATCAAGGTCTTTCAAACTCCATGCCTCGCATTTGGAGGCTTCTGGCTTTCCATTACAAATTCTTTGTCTGCAAGCATCAGCAGAGATACTCCTTGTGGTATCATCAGGGTTATTTTCTCAGATGTTTGAAAGCTCATCCAAAGCCACATTATCCAAATGTTTTCATCCGCGCTCATGATGAGAAAACCGATCTTCTTGTGAAAAAATCATTAAGACTATACAACTGTGTGCAGCAGCACTGTTGCAATAAATTCTGGCCTCCTTATAAATCGCCCCTTAGGCTGTCAACACGTGAATGACAACATACAGTTTATCTCTGATCAGATGTACGGCTGCCTCGGTGTGAATCACCACATACCTCTATTTGGGAGCTGTTGTCTGTTTCCTCTGCTGAGACCAGACCTGGAAACCCATCTGGCTCCTCCTGGTCCGGCTCTTGGTCCTGCTCCTGACTGGCTCTGTTACTGTCCATGTTACGAGGTTTTGGGGGAACCCATCTCTTCCACCGGTGACTGTAGAGCTTCACATCCACTGCTGCATCTTCATCTCCTGCCTGCCCTTCCACATATGAGTAAGCGATCGCTGAGGAAACAGGAAGAGAAGGTGTAAATTATACATTTTTTTTAACTCAGCGTATGGTCCAAAGATAAATCACCTCAAAGTTGTGCTTTTGCTGATAAATGTACACTGGGATGCCATAAATGGACTATGATTGGTGCAATAATACAGCATGCTCAGTTTAATTTTCTACACAAATTAGCTTTGAACTACTGAACCCTGCGTTTGTCAAAAGTCGATTTGCATTGAAAATCGGTGAATTGTGCGAGCAAAAATAATTACATGCCACAGTATTTTTTGCTATAACTAAGGCACTAGTCAAATCACAGAGGCGGGAACTGTTCGAGCCATTAATCTTGCAGCGCTCCCTCATAATTCACTGTCTCTGCGGACTTTTCTCATTTCTTTTGGGAGAAATCTCTCTGTGCCTGAAACAGATGCACATTAGCAATGACTCAGCAGCCATCACGCAGACCAGTGGGCTACAGTCATAGCCAATCATCCCCATCCCAGAGTTTGAAATGAGACGCTGGTGACAGGTGAGAAATGGTACTGTGTTAATGTAAACACTGACTTGATTAACCGAGCCTGAGACAGACTGCCGGATCTGGGGTGAGATGTGCTGTGTCATTATAAAAAAACTATTCCCCGAGCTGAAAATCAGAATCAGGTAGAAAAAAATAACTATCTGCACTCAAAACCCCTTTATTTATGTGACTTTACTGATTTGAATCTCTGTCTGTTCTGCTTGGATTTTATGCACCTGTGGCAACACAATCACAGACACCATTCAGTCAGTAATCAGTGAGCATTATCTTATAATGATGCTAGTAGATTGTTTTATAATTGTCCTTCTCTTAGCCTTTTAACAACAAATAACAGTCTGGCAAGAAGAGCATCTGATGCACCTTAATGTGACAAAGTCACTCATTTGGTTTCTCTCCTTTGCATAATTTTCCTGTTTCTGCCACATGTATCATCATCCTTTTTGCAAGAGCTTTGTTTACATTGTTCACAATAGCATCTTCAGATTTATTCAATTCACTTTTGAAAGCTAGAGATAGTGATCTAGCCTCAAGTACAGACCACAACATTGAGGAAAAAAAGGAGGACTGTGAACACTGATGGATATGCAGAATCTAAAATACCTTAGAAAGCTGAAGCAGAAAGCTCCAAATGTATGAAGAAGATAATGCATTGGGTACGTTCACCCAAGGATAGTGAGTTTTGCTGAGTAACAGTGAATATAAACAGTTGTGAGAAAACTCCACAGTGCATCTGTGCAGCTTCGGTATGAAAGTCAGACGTAAAAAGTCCTGAAAGGTTAATAGCTGTTCCTACAACCGCGTTATCAAATCATCATTGTTCCAGTCTGTTCACTCAGCTTTTCTTCCAGGAAACCACACTGCTTATCTTGGCTAATGTTATTTTTCAGCCATCAATGAAGAAATTACGGGATGTACAGAATATTCATTCAGCAACAGTGATAAAATACTAAATTCCTAAAACTTTACCTAGCAGTTTTGTGCAATTTAATACCTGTGATAAACTTTAAACTTGACAAGGAATGCATGTTCTCCACTTGCTTACATGCATTTCCCCCCAAAATCGCCCGGATTAGACGTTAAATCTCCTGTTAGGTATGAAGGAGAGGAGGCAGGGAAGGTCTGCTCATCTGTTCGTCCTGTGATGGACTGCAGACTTGTTTCCCTGCCTTCAGGCTAATACCCGGCATGCTTGGATAAGCTCCTGTTCCCCGAGACCCTAATAGGATTACGCGGTTAAAGACAATTAGTAATAAACTTCATTTTTATTGCAGTCCTCCAAACACAAAGTTTTCAAAGTGCTTGCATGCTGTTGCATCTATCTTAATTTATTTTTGGCCATAGGACAGAAAACTGCTGAATCCTCTACCATTACTTTACGTTGCCTCTTTCCTACGAGACAGAGGTCATAGGGTTTAAACAGCAAAGAGCATTTCCCTCCTCTTTCCCCCCTCTGTCTCTTTTCTGTCACGCTCACATTTCGTCCTCCTTGTCATCTTCTCTCCTCCTCCTCCTCCTCCTCCTCCTCCTCCTCCTCCTTCTCCTCCTCCTCCTCCTCTTTCTGGGCACCTGACCAGTGGTTCTCAGGAGGGGAGGAGGGGGTCGGTGAGAGCAAGTGGAAAGGCTTAAGATGCTAATTCAGCCCAAGTGGAGGCTGACAGATTCATTTTATAATGAGCATCGCCAAAGCAAAGAGTCCAATCTGCATGCAGAGGTGGGTGGTACTGTACGTTACATTGGATGAATTCAACAGACTCGAAGGCACAGGACAGAGTTTGACAGAAGGCTGGGAGCTTTGCAATTTTCAGTTAATTGATTTTGGAGAAGAACGATTAATGTTAATGCTCACCTTTAATCATTGACATTAAAACCCATGAAACCTGGCCAGAACTCTCTGGACCCAGACCTACATTTTATCATCCAAACCAGCATCCAACTGAATACTGATACTGATACCTGCTTTTTGCCACTTGCATTGCTTTTGACATGGGAAATTCAATGTGAACATGTTTATTTTCCAGTGCCTCCACTGCTTGAGCAACAATCTAACGTTACAAGGCGCAGGCTGCTGCACTGAGAATATTGACTTTGAACAGATGAGTACATGAATTGAATATGTAATTTTCTTCCCATGGTGCTGAATGGTAGTTTTAATTTCACTGAAATATGACAGCTCTAAAAAGGCACGAAATTCCTCATGGTGGCTTTATGTTACCCATGGGTGAGACACTCTTTGCATCATATCACTTCTGTTGTTTGGTTTCTGCAGCAGCTCCTTGCCAATTATTCACTCACTGTCTCATTCTCACATACTTCTAATGCTTCCTGACACTCACTCTGTCCCCTAATGATCATTAGTCACATCTATGTGAACAAAGTAGCCCATGCAGGCAAACTTCCTGTCAGCAGCAGTTATATACTCCAGGAGGCACTCACATACCGTTCCACTAACACATAAACATCTATTTTCATCTTTTAAAGGATCTTTGTCAGTTGCTCAATATATGGTGGAAAGCTGGCAAAGAGCGGATGCTTTAAAATACACCATGACCACAACATAGGGGCCTCGAACAAATGGCTGCTCTTTTCCCAGCATGTTGCTCTGTGAACAGCGATCATGAGTCACCCTTTAAACGAGCACATGCACCTGCATTTCCCTTGTGTGCAGTGTGCACCACCTCTCTGATTCACAGACAGCAGTATATCTTATTATCCAGGGGGAAAGTCATGGGCTTTTGTCAAACATTTGAGAGGGGCAGTGAGGGCAAACCCCCTACCTGAAAACCCCCCGCCAGGACAGGGCTTCTGCTTAGAGCAAGACCGTTTCTCGGCTTTTGTGTGAAAGCAAATCTTTCCCCTCTGCTTTTCTCTCAGTGCCTCTGAAAGCCCCCGCATACCTTCACCCTGACTCTGTGGAGCAGCCCTGTTGGCTGGACTCACGCCTGTCAACACCTCTGATTCACTAACACCGGAGGGGCTGTGATTTGGTTCCACCTAAAAACCTTTCAAGGACATTTAGGAGGTCATAACACCGCAGAATAAAGGTGCTGTCTCCACTCCTTTTTTTTCAGTCTGTTTCTGCTTGTTTCCCCCATTTTCTCTTGGTTCCCACCTGACTCAGTGTTCTTGACAGGAGATTGCCTCACATGACTGGCAAGTAGAGGAGGAGGCATGCTTCACTGCGTTTGTGCATGTTTTACTGTGTGTGTGTGTGTGTGTGTGTGTGTGTGTGTGTGTGTGTGTGTGTGTGTGTGTGTGTGTGTGCGCATAATTTCAGCATAAAAAGGATAAAAAAAATCACATCCCTGTACGGTTTCTTAGACTTTCTATCTCTGGGTGTCAGAGTGCTTAATTTAGTGCCCACTGAAAGCTGCTTTATCAGTGTAGCGACAGACCCTGCCAGGCTGGAGGACCGTCTCTCTCATGGTTTGAAACAGTGTTGACTTAACTCACCAGGGCCGGCATGGATTAAGTTGATGTAACTATTGCTGAAGCCCGCACAACATCTTTCAGGAGTTGTGCTAATTTGCGCTTCAAAGTAAGAGAAAAGTGACAATTACATGACAAATTCTTACATACAGAATACCTCCTTGTCCATTTTGAATAAAGACTCTGGCAAGAAGGAGCCCCAGGGCCTCAGACTGCCCCTATGTTGGGGCATTTTATGCCTAATTTTGTGACGTGGCGGCAAGTAAATTTTGCTACTTGGACATGTGCAACCTGTTTTTTAACACTCAAATAATCTGGAATCTGTCATTACAGGTGGTAGGCCAAGGTGTATGAGGATCATGAATGAAAAGGAAAAGTGAATACTTGATTTGCAAGTCGATCTGTGCCCCTAAATTCTGTGTTTGCGCCCCTAAAATTTAGGGGCCAAATTAGTCTCACTATTCAAAACTGTACTTCGGAAACCTATATGGCACGTATGGCCTACAGCACTTTGAGATTTTTCATTAAAATGTATAGTGCTTTACAATTAAAATGTATTTTTTTATTATTATTATTATAGGTGACACCACACAGCCATATGTCCATCTTCATTTACAATCTACAGTCCAGTGTCACTTAATGTCACATCATAAGCTGGGATCATGTTCAGAACAAGAGCCATGTCAACAAACTGAGTGTTATCATCCACAGCCGACGCTACCATGAAGTGGCAGTGACCGATAAGCAGAGACATTCAACCTGACTGATGACCTCATAATCTGGGTTTAATAGGAGATGGCTGCTGTGGTTTGATCTACTGCTGGGCAAGCCATGAGTTAAACAAGCATCTCCTATGTGTTAATAGATTATGGATTGCACATTGCAAATGACCTGCAGCAAACGACATGCCTCATTATTTATATCAACTGAATTATTTAAATACACAGCACGTGTGATGGTGAGTGATCTAACGGCAGACCTTTTAAATCAAGACATTTAACGTGCCGCTGCCTGCACATAAAAACACAGTTCGCACAAAATTCCAGACGTCTAACACTCTGAAATTATTATGCAGAGCAAAGTGTGCCTTCCTAACCTGCCGTAGCTTGCATTTTGCACATCCTCTGAAAAAAACGCAGTCTGTCATTAAGCAACATATAAAGTCGAAGAGCTGACTGCAGGAGAAAGTCAAACAGGTAGCAGAGAGGCAACGCCTACAAAAGGGAGATCCAGTTTCAAACAGTGCTCATAAAGCAGTGAGCAGCATGATAAAAGGGGGAATTTGAATAGATTAAATGTGAGATACGTCCAAATCTCGGTTAATCAGTGCATGAGACAAGTTAAGACTTGAAATTGAACAATGGAAGAGAGTGGAAAAGAGTGGATTTTTCTGACGACAGGCCGTGCACACGAGCAAAGCACATTTCTTCCCACAGAGAAGCTTCTAAGATTCAATAATAATCAGGTTTGCCTGCAAAATAAACGGTGACTCTTCCTCCAGAGAGAAATGTCCCGCGTCCTGCCTGTCATGAACGCTCCATTACACCAGGGATTTGTTTTGCCAACAATTAGTCACATCTTTCCAAGTCAGAGCCCTGCAACACAAACATCCCCTGAGGTCCAGATTAGCAGCACAGATTCAGTTAGAAGTGGTGGCTTCTGTCTTTTTGCTGAGACACAATACCTTGCTTGCTGAATATATTAACATTGCAGATATTATATTGCAATATCTACAGTGCTACTGTCTCACTGTCATCTGTCATAACTCACTTGCTGCATGCAGCGTGCCTTTAAAAGAGCAACAAAGAGGATTTGAACAGAAATGTATTCAGACATTTTCTTGTAAACAGTGACTTGCACTGACATTGGACTCTTTCTTGCTGATATGCTTGTCATAAACTTTTATCAGATTGGCTCCTGGCAGCAGCCAAATCAGAAAACAAACAAAGAGCAAAATCATCTCCAACCTCAAAGGTTAAAAAACAAAGGTGTGTTTGGCAAACCTCATTTGTATTATCGCCTACATGAGAGAATGGTGAAACAGGGCCACTATAAATAAAAGCCCAATCTCTAAAATCTCTAAAAGTGTTAATTACAATCTGCAGAGCATGAAAGGCACTGGGAATTCATTAGCAGGAGACTAATGTTGCGTTGGCTCTGCCCACAGAAACATGGCGTCTGTGAAGAGGACAGGTGTCAGGGCTGCATGTTGGAGGAAGGAAGGAGGCCGGTGAGAAAGAGTCTCAGGGCAAATTAGGAGGCAGAGCGCCCAGTGATTTTTAATCAAGGCTTTTGCCTCGAGGAACCTAATTGTTTTTTAAGCAGACTTTCTAGAAAATGGCTAATTTCTCTTCTGAGTGTCTGCTCAAAACATCTAAATACACTGGACACAAAATCCAAGCAGGCTAAGCCACAAAGCACCCAGTAACATACCAGAGCACACAGTATCAAACCTCAAAACACAGGGTTTGAAGTAGAGCAGTTAACCATCATGAGGTCTGCTGTCACCGCCGTGGCTTTCTTTGTGTAATTGGTGGTTGTCTTGGCTCTGGCGCTGGTCAGTGCAGGAAATGTATACAAAAAAAATGCTTTGGCAAAGAGACAAACAGAAAGGCACGGAGGGCTGCAGGCAGTCAGGAGACAGTGGGATAACAAAGAGAAGAGCGCTTCCTGAGTGACACGGCCTTTAGGAATTCAGGAGTCCGGGTTAGACACAGTGTCTAGTTTCATATTTCAGGAGATTGAGTGATGGACTGCAGTAGTATGAAGTGCTGCTTCTGGGTCTCATTCCACTTTGCAACTTTGCGGATGACCACTGTGGCTCAGGAGCCCCGAGGCCTTGAGTTGCTCTGTCATGAGGGAACCCGGGGCCTGGCAGGCAATGTATCACCGGACCCTGCATGTGACGGATGATTCCTCCTCCCGCCAGTGCAGACCATTACCTGGAGTAACATCACTGTATTATACAGGTCAGCCCGCTGGCTGTGGACAAAACCGTCATTGAGCCTTTGGACAGAGAAAAAAAAACTCGGCATCACCCACTCTGCCTAAATCTGTCCATGAAAACACTAAATCTGTCCTTTCACTGTTCACACAGCTCTCTTAGTGCTTGCTTAACAGACCTTAAAATTGAAAATGGTCACATCTGTACCCGTGAATAGAGCGGGATAGGCAGGACAAGAGCCTGCACTTTTATTCTGATACGCCACATCACAAACAATAGGCTCTCCTTTATCCTGCGGGTTCACACACTCTTCAGCAGAGTTTCTTTGGACACGAAACACTCCCACACATCTAATATCTGAGACACACTCAGTATAACTATCGGTCTTTTTGTCCACTTTATCCTCAAATCACTCCAGCCTCAGAGGGGTTCGAGGTCATGAACTCACTGGCTCACTTGTATCTTGTGGATAAAACATGTTTTTTGGCCAACTACACATCCGTTACTACACCTGGGATGGATAATATTAGCAAGTGCAGTGGAGTCAAAACGTCTGAGACCACTTATCCATTCACTTGAATGAGTAAGTGGTCTCAGACATAAGTGGACCCCACTGGAAGTCTCACTGAATTGTCCAGAGCTCCATCACTACAGCTTCAAAATTGTTTAATCAGGCAGAAAAACAAAAATGGATTCTGACAAATATCTTAATGTCAATATAAGACGTGAATTTTTGACGTCTGAATAACAAGCTCATGAAAGCAAACCAACCACTGTGAGCTTACTTTTCCAGTATTTTGCGCAACAGGAAGTCCTTGCTGTGCCATTTCACAGCAGATATTTTGACATAAAAAAAAATCACAGGTGCTTCTAATAACACGAACATTGTCTGCATTCTTTTCAGACGTCCCGCAAAACCATGACCGGTCATTCATTTTATTACTTACACCTGTGCTTTCCCCACTGTGACAACTTAAAGTGTCCTCCAGGGGAAAAGACATGGAAATGTTGAGATAAGAAATGGCTAAACAAACTCAAACTCAAATAGACTCATTTGTTCTCTGAAAACAAAACTAAAGCTAGCTGCATTTTACTTTAAGCCAGTAAAGGTCACTAGAGGCTTCACTGTGTCTTTTTCAACTTGCACATCGGTTAGAGTCTAAAGGTCTGATACAACTTTCCCGTGGTGATAAGAGATGGAAGAGGCTCCTCTGACTAACTTTACAGCAACAAATGGTTTGTGTTTTGATGAATGAAAATGAACTTCGAGCTGTCTATCATCGCTCTGCGAGAGTCTGGCCTTCAGCAGCATGAGAACAAGTGGGAGGGTGTGAAACATACTGTACAACATCTACTGTCTTAGTTACTGTAGATGCAGTTAGATTTTATTTTAATATTTATTTATTTTTGTGTCGTTCCACTTTGTACCTGTGGAGAATACTGTGAAATGACAATATAGAAATCTTGAAATCTTGAATATTTTGAAACAAGTACATGAAGATCTGGCACAATGACAAAGTACTAGTTTTTCTTGTATTAGCCAATGTCAACTGGTGTACTAATGTATGTATATACATGTTATAATTTGCAATAATAATGTCATGTTTTCATCACATCACATGCTTTGATTCTTTGCCAAACAAAACTCAGCACTGAAGTGATCTATCTGCTGCTCACAACTTATCAATCACACACCGAGAAAAGAAAAGAAAAGAAAAGTCCACACATGCAGATTCCAGGGCAGCACCAACCTCGGAGGTTAAAGTGTGGTCGTTTCAAAACTTACCGATCATCACAGGTGCTTTAGGCTAATTGAACACTTCTCCATTTCTGTCACTCTGAAAGTAATCGATCTGACGGGGGCTCAGAGACAAACACTGTGTATGTGAGAGCAATAGCTCGGCTGTGCCAGACAGCACCACTTAAACTGAGGATTGATTCCCGCTAGTGTGGACAGGTTCTGAGTGTGTGTGTAGATATATTGTATATGCACGTGTCTGCCTTGTGAGATATTTTCATTGTTTACGTGTGTATGTGTGTGTGTGACGTGTCCTGCACGTGGGGATTGATTGACTAAGTGTTTTTGTGAGTGTATTAACTGCGTTTTTTGCACTTTCTTCCCCGGCTAGGGGCTCCAGGCGAGGCCAGACGGGGCCCTTGGGTCTGTCCTCGTCCTTCCTGCTAATCCATCAGCATCAGAGCCTCTCACCCCTGCTCAGAGCCAAACCTCTCCACACTCCAATGTTCTCTAAGTTGAGCACTGTGTAAACACACAGAGACAAGGCCAACTCTTAGCCCAATGGACCTGCCATTTCCCACCGTTAAAAAAGAGCGTCCAGCTGTCTGAGGAGTTGGAGAGGGCCAAGGACAATCATATGACTCTTTTTTTTCTGTTTTCAAGTGGTAGACTGACCTAGTTGATGATACTATCAGCTGATTTTTGTTTACATCCATCTCTACTATTTATTTTAAAATACTTTCTAATTGCTTATATCAATCTTCCCACATTTAGTTGGGGATGAACCCTCCCTCCTCGGCACAGCGTCTAATCCATCATGACAAATTCGACCAAAAACACGCACTGTGGTTGACAGCCTGCACAGTTTAAGGGCAGCCCATATATGCACTTATGAAAATTCCTTATAGTCAAGCTAATTTACTCGAGCCATAAATACTTAACATATGAGTCATACAGAACGTCCTGAATAAAAACATGCATTACACATGTTTTTCTACAAGATTTGGATCATCTCCCAGTGCGCAGATGTAAACATATAACCCAGATTTCTTCAATGCTCTGCTACAAAAAATATATGTGGGAAAATAAATAACAAAAACTTGGCAAAATCAACATACTCCCCCACCTACAGCCTTAAGCCACCCACACCCACAAGCCGGCAACAACAGAAAGACTGAATATACCAACAATCTCCAGCATCCTACAAACACATATTCATATAACGTCTGACTCTCTTCTTACAGAGCTGAAGGAGAGATACAAAGAAAAAGAGAGGACCATTCCCCAGGACTATAGCTGCCAAACCCAGCCCAGAACATTTCATATATCTGATGACAAACTGTGAGGCACATCCCAGTCACACTGTCTGTAATTGCTTCAGCCTCTTCCCATTCAGCGGTGGAGACTTGAGCCACTCACAGGCAATCAATATTAAATATTGTTTACAACACAACCTCCTCTGCTTACTGCACAAAATGAGACCTACAGAGCGGCCCGTTGCAGAACAGATGGCCGATTCCCTCCAAAAAATCTCATTAAAGAGGGGATTGTGGATGTAAAAAAAAGTGTATCTCATTAAGCTCCAGAATTTCCATTCAATCAGAAAATGAACTCTGGCAAATATTTGCATTGCCAATTGAATAACAAGATTCCCTCTTTAGCCCCTGTGAAAGTTTTTAATTATGCAGATTTAGTAGAGGAGCTCTGCTTTGTTTCTTTCCTGACAGCAGAAGTGAAAAGTACAAAGGTTCCTTCACATGTCATAGCATATAAGGTTAATTAAACAGATTAAATGCACAATTCAGCCGATTCCTCATTTGCATTCTTGCTGATAATTTGCAATGGCACCGAAACCACAAGAAAATGTTCAGCAGAATTGAGCAATCTAATAAACACGTTCTCTGTCCGTCTCAGAGATAGGATGGTTAATCATCTCATTATATTCTGCAGAATTTTAGGAATTTGCTTATTGGCAAAGACGGAAATAAGAGTCAGGAAGAGAGGCAGACGGACTGCGCTGTGATGTGGTTGAAGAGTTTATGAGTAAAGGTCACTAGAGTTGAAATAAAACGGTTGTTTTGGTTTATCACTTCCAGTTAAAATCTCCGGACAGCTGTGTCGTGCAGCTGTAGGGCCGGAGATGTAGAGCAGGTTGTTAACAGGAGTGTTTGGGTCAGCGTCAGTGGAAATGGGCTAATGGCAAACACAGGCATGGAAATGAGCCATGAGATTCTCAAGATTTACTCAAACCAGCATTTAGCAACGACTTCTGGTGAAATCACTTTAGATCCGTGGAACTGATGCAATCAGCAGATTCACATCAGATGCAAGTTTGGAAAACACTGATTCACAGTGTTGACCAGTTGTTTTCACAGTGCGGGAACCAAGAGAGTCATCTCAGCCATTAGCTATGGCTGCTACAGCTGCTCGCCTACCAGCCTAACTGGTCTGCACATTATAGTGAGAAAACAAAACAAATGAAAAAAAAAATCTCCTGTTATTTAAACTTTGTAGACGAGTGTCCACACATTACCTCTGCTACTAGCCATGTTGTCACTTCAAAGCCTAAACAAGGTGCAAAGACACTGTGTAAAGCTTTTGATGAACTGATTGAGTTCATTTAGCATTCTGTTTGTTTTTGGTTTGTTGACACTTTTCCCAAAAATTGGAGCTATTGTCACTGCCGCTTCATATTTGACTCCAAATCATAACCTCACCAGTGTAAACACTGTCTCTGGCTTATAACGAATGTGTCAACAATATCACACAAGCCTCCAACATGGCCTGTTTTGACAAGCAGACAAACTTCACTGTGCCACTTTCTGATGTGACCCCCCAGCCCAGGTGAGGTGGGAATACTTGCCTCAACTTGTCTTTCCCCCCTCAGGCTCAAACACTTAGTGCAAAGCCGCTTGTGTCGATCACCTCAGCAGCATGTTGACACGGCCTTGTCAGTCTGCTGCCTGCGCTGTATCTGTGGTAAAAGCCCATCAGTGTTTAAGCCAGCTCACATGTTACTGCCTCTGTGTGTTTTTTCCCACAGATACAACTATTGATCTGATCCAAACATATTTCTGACCCCTGCAAAGGACATGAGAGTAATTGTGCACTTCAGGACTGATGGCACCATTTGTCTTGTATAGCTAAGCGTGGCTGCACTGAGTCTTTAACAGAAACAGACAGTTCAGTGCCCTCTGACAAACAGCCTGGGAGACACTGGGTCTGAATGCAAATGGGATACACTCCACCAACCCTCCACTTTTTGTTTGTCCCTTGGTGCTTTTCTTTTTTTTTCTTGTCTCAGGTGGTCAGTCTGGACGAGGGTTAGTTTGCTCCTCCACAGATGATGATGATGAGGAGGGCCGGAGAAGGAGTGGCTGTGTTGTTATTTGGGTATAGAGATGGATGTATCTTGGCAGTCTCAACCCACACTTATACAAACTCTCATGATTTTCCCAGGAGGAGAACTACGAACAACTGTCTTTGTTTTGCCTTTGTTTTGGCTCAGAGTCAGGAAGAGACTCTCCTACCTGTGTCTGTGCAGCAGTCGATATAAAGTTGTATTCAGCAGGCTATTACGTTAGATTAGCACAGCATGAAACCAGATGAATAACACCTCTAAAGCTCACGATTAAACACATTACACATTGTTCATTTAATATGTGCACAAAAAACACAGCGTAAATCTGAAAGTTAGAAAGAAAAAAGAATCAAAAATACTTGTAGAAGGAAAGTGCAGTTTTTGTAGCAGACAGCAGGAGAGAATAGATACACAATTTTTTGTGGGAAAGCTAAATCCCAAACCCACTCTGGCTTTGAAAATCTCCCTGTTTTAGGACTTTCAAGTGTGACAACTATGCCTCCACCCACCCCCTCCCAATGCCATGCTTCTGGGCACCCTGCCACCGGCACTGGGCCCCATGTTCTGCCTCTCTGGGCTACATTTATCAAACTTAGGGGGCCCGCAGCACCAATGGAGCCCTGGCATGCTTCTCTAAAGAGCCAGAAGAAGGAGAGGGAAGGAGAGATATCAGTCCTCACCTCTTTTTGCTCTTCTCACAAGGTACAGCCGTTGTACAGGGGGACACATTCGGGGGCAAATGCTTTCAGACAAACACCAGGAAGTAGCGACACATGAATAAATCATGAAAATCTCCCTGTGGCAATAACCTAAAAACCCCTAGCTTTTTTTTTCTCCATCACATCACATCACATGAAATGCATATGGTTCGAGTCAGGAGCAGGTGAGAAACCACACTGAAATTCTGTTTGAAGTTTTTTTTTTTTTTTTGCTGATGATGTGACAAGACAGGGGTGAAAAGCAGGTGCTAAAATCAAGACGGCATCAAAAAAAAGTGTTTTTCTTTTTCAAAAAGCCGGCCACAGATCAACGTGCCAGTGCTGGGTTATGGATGAAGGAGGGAAACAGCAGGACGTGTGCTTTCAGAGCTGCCATACAGAGAGAGGGGGGGAACGGCCCAGAGGGGGTTGAACACTGGGCTGAGTCACTCTGCTGTACCTGGAGCTGCAGCAGACACTATCCTCTGACTTCACACCAACTCTCTCTGAGGATTCAACCACAGGAGACAGATTACCGGGGGCTTTACAAGCAGAAAACACAATCTGTTACACAGAGGTACACAGTCAGGCAGTCTACAGTATGTAGTCCTGTACCAGAGACACACAGAGGGGAACTTCTGATGCAGCAATCCATCTTTTCCCAAATTATCTGCAGAAAGAGCCAATGATTAGTGTGAGGTAATGGCAGGCCACTTGAGTGGCAATTTCCCTTCATCTGTTTCTGAAATGTCTCAAAGGTAAATCTGTCCTTGAGAACAGAGGACAAAGTTTGATGTTTGACAAGGAAAATAATTACAGCATCAGCATAGCATTACTGGCTGGCAGGGAGACAATAGATCAACAAGACTTCTCTTTGGTCCTGGTCCAGCTCTAGCCGTAATATTTGGCAGACAGTGAGATCATATCCTTTTGTCTAATTGATCACCCATCATTCTGTGACAGGGCTTCGAAACATAAGTGAAAAATGATTTTGAAAAATATCGATCAAAATATAAAGATGGGAAGCTAAAGCATTACAGAGTGGAGGAATTTTCGGTTTCTCGTAAAGTGAAACTCGCAACAACAAAGTGAGGATTCACTTCGGCTTTATCTGGTACACCAAGGTTTCATAAAAACTCAAAGGCAGAGAATATCTAACAAACACTCAGTGGGAGTGTCGCCATGCAGAAGCTAGATCTGGTGATTTGTCTTGGATGAGAGTGTTTATACAAGCTCTTCTCTGGGGGCCAGTGGTGCAGACAAGGCCAGGTAGGTTGTGTATAGACCTGCCCCACAGCAGCACATGACTAACACTGTGTAAAACTGCGTAATGACGCCCCTGGCTCTTTAACACAGTCTATAAAGACTGTACTGTCGTGTGTTGGGCTCTTGTTCCCTCTAATCAGTCGACTACGCGGTGTTTATGACCCTGTCGGCCCGGGGATCTGGGTCACCGCCCAGACACAAACTTGCAGAAACATGTTGGTGACAGTTGGTGGAGTGGAAAGAAATGACCTTGACTAACAAGCTTGTCCTCACACACAAATACATCTAGAATATCAGTTCTTTGTGTCCTCTCCTCTGTGTGACAGCTGACAATGAAGCGAGCCGGGTATCAGATATGTCTCGCCAATTATAATTAATCAAAGCGGATGCGCACAAAGTGTCATGAACTGATGTACAGCTGAACAAGCACACAAAGGTTTCTGAAACAACTGATCATACTGGAGACACAGAGATGTAATTTCACTCATACGGACCTGTGTATTATAACCATCTGTCCTTCCAAAGTAGTTGGTTGGTTTATATCATGTTGTACTATACTACAGTACATGCATTGTCAACACAATTATGACTTTCTGTGGAAGAGACTGTGGTTCATCATATCTAAATCCTTACCAACTCCACCAGCTTGCTACTTTGCACTTAATTCAAAGAAAAGCTGAGGCAGTGTCAGTAGGAATGTGATTAGTTCTGCAGGAATCTGGTTAGAATTTAAAACACAGTTTTGACCCAGGGATGGTGTTAGATGAAAGGTTAAAATATTAGGGTTATTACAAGTAGCTCCTGAAGAGGAAATGACAGACTATAGGTTTTATCCTCGAGGGATCATGAATGTGTGTACAAAATTTCATTGTGAAACCTGAACCACAGTTCCACTGACCGGGCTCTTTGCCACATATTTCTCCTTTGCCACATGCCCGTAGTACTCCCTATCCCTGCATTTCCTTTCAATTTCCACTATCCTATCCAACAAAGGCACAAAAATATTCAGAATTCAATGGTTTTTGTGCTACACTGTGTGATTTTTGGGGTCACAAAACTCCTGGGAGATCCTGAGAGGACCGGCATGGAAGAAAATCATTTTATCTTCGCACCTCAAAGGGCAGACCAGCAGTTTCAGAGCTGGAGGGGCGTCTTGCTGGCTTTCACCCAGACCTTTCTCTCTTCCTAGAATCTTGATGCAGGCATGATGCCACCCTTTCAAAAACCTGTTTGAGGGCACTTTATTTATAATGAAACACCTACACTCTATGCTATTCAATAAAAAATAAATGAACACATTCTTGGCCAAGACAGCAGAAACTATCCAGAGCACAGGAAAGGCCAGAATGTGACTAACAAAAGCCCTCACATCTGCAGGAGAGAGAAGGGGGCAGTAGTGGAAAAATAAAGCTGGAAGAAAACAAGACATCTGCACAAGATTCAAGATTTAGCTTTGAAAAAGCCTCAGCTTTTCATGACAACAGCGGAGGCTATGGAACGTGGGCCCTGTTTGCCTACAACCGTATGAACGTGTCTGTCAAGTATTCTTGTAAAGGGAATGGGGGCCCACTGCAGAAGCGAGGGATACTAAAGGAAAAGGCAAACCGGCATCAAAGTCAAGGAGAGGGAATATTGCTGACACATGGGAGGCAGTAGCAGTGATGCTCTGCTAACAAGCTTATGATATGAATCTTGAACTCTGACCTTTCAGAAAACAACTTGCACTCCATAACTCCTGTACATTTGGAGTCTATATGTACCCTTCAGAGGACCTTATAAAAATTACGGCCATGACACATTTATTTCACAGATGTTGCTGTGCTGTGCCCGTGCTTTCATGCCTCACAAAACTGCATCTTGCAGCTGAATGTAGGTTGTGTATCCACATGGTAGCTGAGAGGAAGCTGATGTCACTCCCCAACTGTTCGACCCCATGGTCCTGGAGCTCAGATGCTGGTGTAGTTCCTCCTCAGCTTGCCCCTCACATTCCCTCTCCAACCTCTTTCCATATCCTCCTCTGTTCATTGTCCTCTTTACAAGGCCAAACCTGTTTTTTTCCCCCTCCATCAAGACAGATGTGCAGTCCCACATGGTATTCCCATCTGTCTCTTTCATCCATCACTCCGAATCCTACGACTTTCACAAAACAGAAATGGGAACTGAAGCGGCTTAAAGTGCTAAATATACCATTAAAAAATATGTCATTAAAGTGACGTATTACAACGTCTGACAAATTCAAGAGAGACACTTTAACTCACAGCTACTGGGGTTTCAAAAAATTATGAGAAATGTGCTAAGAACCAGACAATCATAAACATACACTACTTGACAGATTAAGTACATCCACAATTTCAGCAGATGACCTGTGACCAACTGAGACAATCAGGTCCTCATAGTGATGCCACTCCATTAAGAGAGACGCCCTGACAGACAGGGTCAAATTATCGCAGTCAATCACCCCACAACCCACTACAGCACCGGCACCAAGTGGGACAGCCAAGGTGTCAGGGGAGACAGGCCCTTTCATTACCTTCCTGTCAACGTGATTGTAGCCTCATATCAAGCCGGATGTGTTGCCTGTCATGTCTAGGCAGGGGCCTGTCACTGCAAATCTGCCACAGGACACAAACACCCCGGGGGTAATGCACCAAAATCCCTGTGTCACCCAGAACAGAGGAAGTGATTTACCTGCCAGCATGTATGTATGTTCCACTGAGATACGACCTTAGCGGCTGCAGCTTGCACACACGACAACACAAAGCATGCAAAGCTACCACTTCCATGTTCACTTTAACATAAACACAATCTGATTTCTTAATCTTGCAGTTTTATGTGCATTGTTCCAGTAAACTGTACAGTATAGAAGTATAACCAAGCCTGGGGCTCAGTAGAATGTAATTACATTTGTTTATCAAATCTAAATGCTTCCAAGTCCAATTAAATCAAGAGTGATATCCACAGAAGTCAAGTTTTTTCCAAATTGATTACTTAATCACAATCAATCAATATGGCTTATCTGATTGTGTTACACATTGAGTGGAGATTTTAGTAGGGAGCTTTTGTTCTGAGCTGAGCTCTCAAATTAGGCTACTGATTCTACAACTTGCATATTTACAATTCTAGTTTTTTCCCTCTTTGACACAACTGATGTGAAACACAGTAGGAAACAGCTTTCACCCAAAAATTGACCAAACAGCAGAAAACACAGTTAGAAACAAGCAGGTAAACAAAGGGGAGCATTAAGATGAGAGCCAAAGGTTAAGGAGTTGGTGGAGACCAAATCAAAGCTTAAAGGGATAGTTCAACATTTTTGGCAAATTGGCCCATTGCCATAATGGGTGTAGAGCATAGCTCTGAGCAGCTCATGGCTCTGCTCCGCCATTCGAAAAACAGCTTGCACCGCCAATTAAAGGTAACCTACCGCCTAAAACTATAGGGATTATCGCAGTGAGCCAAAAATGTTGAACTATAGTAAGAAGAGTAAATTTTAGACTAAGGTTACTTCAAGGGTGATAATATTGTTTCCCCCGTCAGCAAGTGGTCAAAATCCGATATTGCAGGTTCACCCACTTGTGGGCTCAAAAATCTTATAAAGTTTTTTTAGTATGTTTTATTGTTTAAACAATAAATCATGTATTCGGTTCTAGCTTCTTTAGCCTGCAAACCTATGAGTCAGCAGGTTGGTGTTATCTGTTTGATTGACAGCTGAGCCAGCACAGGCACAAAGACACTACTTGAATAAACCTGTGCTGTGCTCACAAACTAATGAAGGACACTTCAGGTGACAGTCAGGATTGAAGAAGAGCTGCAGCTTTTAAGGTGTGAATGCTAACACCAGATGCTGTATAAGAGAAAATAAACAATGGACTCACAGAAATCTATGTGACCTCAGATATTTTTTATGATGCAGCAGGCAAAGGGGAAACATTTACTTATCATATCGTCAAATTTATCTCTTCTGATGAGGCAGTTGTAAACTTTTATGTGTTCTCATGAGTTCATTGTGCAGTGGATTTATCCTCAAGTTTCCAAACATAGAGAGAGAGAGAAAAAAGGGAAGAGAAAGTAGTTTTTCTCTGAAAAATGACAAACCTTGTAAGACTCCACTGACCTTAACAACTTTAAAAGCCCCCCAAAGCTTTTCTCTGTCAGTGGCATTTTGCTGTAAACAAAGATTTATCTCTGAATTTGTTCGCTGCAAATGCCAAGATGAAGCTAGAATTACCGCCTCGTGGCCGTATGCCTCCGCCAACCAGTCAAGTTGCAGGAAATGTGCTTACAATCACCCCTTCTGTTCCTGAATTACGGTGGTGAAGGATGGCCAAAAAATGTTTTTGCAAAACATCACGTCATCATTTTATCGAGTTAAAACTTTGGAATAAATGTTATCCTGATCAGCATATGAAGGCCTGAGATCAGGATCCAAGTACAAAATGATTTTGAGAGGTCATAGTAACCTTGACCATAGATTTTTGACCATCAAAATCAAATCAGTTCATCCTTGAGTCAAACTGACTGTTTGTGCCAAATGTGAAGAAATCCCCTGAGGGTGTTCATGAGAACGGGACGGATGGACGGCAGGGCTACCCGCTAACATCTTGCCTACAGCCACAGCTGTTGCCGGGTTGGATGTGTAAAAATAGACAACATCTTGCCAAAACTGCAAAATAGTAATCCGTGAAAATGCAGTCAGTAACAACCAAAAAGATGCTGCTGCTTCACAGTACTTCTTTCTACACTGATAGACACAGCATGGAAAAGCACATGCAGCAGAAATATTGACCTCTTTGCTCTGTTTGTCAGTTTTTTGATAAGGCTCTCAGAATGATTTGAAGCTCTTAAGCTGCCCCATTAACTTTTAAGACAATAAAGTTATGCAGGATATATTAATACCAATGGTTCATGCGAAAAAGCTTTCTTCCAAATCAGTTTTTCTTTTAAATCAATCAGTCTCCTGTGGGACTAGTTTCCCAGCACTGACGGAAAGTCTCTACCGAAGCTTTACTACAGTGTAAATGTCCACTTGTCTGAACTATTTGTTCTCTTTCCGTCATGTATTTGCTCGTTGATTCAAAATCTTTTACTATGTCTCTATACTGTACCTTTATTATATTTGCCTACTCATAGACATAGACATACTTGCCCAAGGTCTGTTGGTAAGTGCTTTATTTGGCCACAGGCCGACACCACAGTGTTAATGTGTTTGCCTCCCTCGCGCCCAGACAGAGATGAATTTAGCCAGCGGGCTGTCAAGTCGGGGAGTCGGATTGAGGTCTTTCCTTGCTGCGAGAGAAAGGTCAGGGGTCGAGATGAGGGATATGCTATCATACTGGCCGCCTGTGCACTGTCTCACTCTGCTTCTCCACTCTCTGACACATCTATATTTACAGAGAGTTTTCCTTTTTACCTCTCAAACACCCATAGAGGACATTAGCCTGTGAAACCCTGAAGTGGCCCGTATGGCCAAAAGTATGTGGACAACTTTAGTCCAGGGCCGATATGGTTTCTTAATGATATGGTGCGTGTAGCTGTGCGGCATCAGATTGAGCCAGGCTTTAAGCCACATTGAAACCCACATCAAACAAAGCCTTCTCCTGTTTTTCTAATGAGGTGAGACAGTGCAACTTTTACTGGAAAGCAACATAATATGAAGTCATCTGTCAAATCAGTCCAGAAGGCAAACAAAACATATTTTGAGCTGATAGATTATTCCATGATCTACTGGATTTTAAACAAAACATATATTGTTATTGTAAGGCCTGAACAGAGTGGTCCCTTTGTTTCTGGTTGACTCTTCTTTATCTAAATCATTAAGATGAAAACCGACAGTTAGACTGTGTACTTAATTCATAACTGTACTTTCCTGCATTTACTATTATTGATTACTCTCTGTAGGCCAAATTGTTCCTCTGGGATATTAAATCTTTACTCTACCCCGACTGGGTTCCAAAATGTTGTGGGATGTATTTCCAACAAAGATGAGGGTGTTACAGGAGCAAAATTAACTGCTGTTTGGAAAGAGTAAAACACACGTTTATATATCCACAAATATTAAACAATATTAAAAATATGTAAGTGTTGTTGGCTTTTGCACAAGCTTTATCAGTAAGCTCTATTGTGACAAGCAAAAGGAGGTTGATTAGGTCATGTGTGTCATGAAAATGCTGTTTTGCAAGGCTATGACATTGGTGTCTTGAGTGTGACTTGACTTGCATATGATATTGATTTAATATCCTTTTTCTTGAGGTGCAAACTCAATGTTATCAGTGTGGTATTGATTTTCCAGAGTCTTCATTAGCTCACGCTGGCAGCGGGTGAAGGACAGGCTGTGCAACTGAACTCATCTAAGGGATAACACAGCTAAAGACTCCTAAGACTGTTCATCTTCTACTCAGCTCACATGTAAAAAAGAAACTGGGGCAGGAAGAAGAACGAGAAAAAGGAACTGGGTACATGAGAGATTGAGAGAAAATGTGAAAGATAGACGGACGGCGCAAGACAGGACAGGACAGGACATAAGAAGGATTTTTTTTCTCTTCACCACCATGTGCTGCAGAAACAACAGTGAGATGTGAGAAGATAGGGAGACCTGCTTCTGTTCTCAGCTGCAGATGACTGTGACCTCCAGATTATTAAAAGCACATCCCCAGTCAGTTGCTCAGGGCTACGCAGCAGCACAGGAGCAGTCAACCAATCATTAGAGCTTTTTTGGCTTATCACACGTGACACAGGAACAATAACAGGAAGCTGGTAAACAGCAGAAGGAGATGCTGAATGTATTCAGACCAGACAGGCCAGAAATGTACAGGTATATGAGCCCAGTTGTGGTAAACAAATGACCAAACTGTGAAGGTTCACAGCAACAGGTAGTCCCACTCTGCACTTTACCTGCTGATTCAAATCCTGGCACAAAGTCAAAGTCCTCGAATCACTGAAAGGACTGAGCGATGGGTAACGTCAGTGCATGAACGATGAACTGCTATTGGAATTAAAGTGGTATGACAAACTGTTTTCTGTGCTCCACCACATAGATGTTACACAAATCAAATTACAGAACCCACAATATCAAAAAGAGCACCAGTGTATGAGGCACTGTGTCAGTACGCCAAAGTGAGTCAGTCAAAACAAACACAGAGGATACGCTAAGTTTCACTTTGACTTCCAAGCGTCTCCTGACCTTCATCTTTATCCAAAGACTGATCCCAAAATAACCTGCTGGTTCCATCTCTCTACACGAAACACACAATCAATAGCCGACAGCTGCTGATGGCTCGCTGTGTATCGGCGGCTCGATAACCTGAAACAGAGGCAGGGCTTGCACATTCACAAATACATGCACGGAAAGAGTAGACACACGTGCTCACACAGACATGCATGAAAATCCAGCCAGACAGAGTAAGCACTGGGCCTGACCTTTCTATAAACCCTCCGGTTCATCCGCTCAGTCCTAATTGCTTGCAGAGATGATGTTTGAACAATAAAACACAGTATTTTCCTCAGAATAAGATCTGATGATTCTCTTCCTATGATCTGAGCTCATGCTCTGAACCACTGAGGACAAACATAAATTCGCTGCATGTGGTTCAACGTCCACAAAGACCCAAAAAGAGGCTTTTTACCGTAAACACATAAACTTATATCCTCCTTCATATTTTAATCCTCTGTGAATGGTTTTCTGTTCGGTTCAAGCGACGTCACTTTAAATGACACTTTTTCAAAATCTTTTTTGTGGTTTAGTTGGCACCCTGGCATGCACACAGGGTGTGTAATCCTTAATAAGCATTAAAAACCATGAAGCTTCTCTAAATACATCAGTTCTGCTCCGACCAGAACAACTGTCAAAGGGATGTTTAATATCATTTGGAATGGAATAAGCTCCTATTGATAGAAAAAGGCAATGTGACATTGAATGACATGTTTAAAATCATGTTATGTCACAAGCACCAGCCCCCTTGGCTTTGTAGACGCAGGGAAATGAAAGATTATTGAAGAACTGAGAAACTAGTAGGTAGCCTTCAAAAGAAAAGCAGCATGTCTGCCAGACATTTGGGGCAGGCACATGGCAAGAAAAGGACATCAAATAACTCATTTATATTCATATCGCCACCTCTCATTTTCAATTTTGGCTCCTTGTCGATAGATGGGATTTTTCAGCGAATATATCACTGGTTTGGCAGACCTCTGGAGAGAAGGCATTTCATATTTGACCCCCATTGAGTATGTGCTGGGAAGCAGATCTTTCATTTTATCAGGCCAAAAACAAAGCATGGGGGAAGATTTATTGCATCACAGAAGTCAAATTACATCCCCACAACTCTTTATTTATGACTTAAATATATGTGTTCAGATGAAGTCAGGTTGGCAGCTCGTGGGTCTCGGTTGCAATGATGCACAGTGCATTGGCACCTCCACCACCTCCAGCATCTGTGATACCAGAGGCCTTCGGGCGAATGGGGAGCCGGCCAGACATTTAATCAATAGCTGGACCTCCTCTCTCCAAGACACATATCAGCTTTTGGTTGCTGTGGGACTCCAGGGCAATGATAAACCCCCCAACACACAGCTTTGGGTTGAACAACAACAGTAAAATGAGGCTGGATGATCCAGTCAAGTCAAGTCATTTTTTAGTTTATTTTTCCTCAATCACAGAAGTTGTTTGAAGCCACTTTTCACTAGGGGCGTTCACACCGGACGCGATAGACACAAATACTATCGCGTCTGACGCTTCATTCGCGCCGCTTGGTCATTTTGGATCATTCGCGTCCATCGCGTCATTCGCGTCCATCGCTCGCGCGTGACGCTCCGCTCATTTACTGGTATTTCTCAACCCGTTCTCTTTCCACGCCGATCATGGCTGATATCACCACCGTTGCTGCGTTGTACCTGCTGTACAAGTCCCAGAAACGCCGGAAAACCACCCGCCGTCGTGTCTGGGTTCATGAGGTCCTCCGGAGACGCACGGAGCTGGGGGAATTCCACCGTCTCCTCCAGGAGCTCCGTCTGGATGATGACCGCTTCCAGCGGTACCTCAGGCTGACCGGAGCCCAGTTCGAGGACCTGTTAGCTCGGGTCGGTGCCAGGATCTCCCGCCTGGACACTAACTACAGGCGCTCCATCCCAGCTGCGGAGCGCCTGTCAATCTGTCTGAGGTGAGTTGCGGTTTCATACAATAGACTACTGCAAAATGAACATGTAAAAATATTATAGGCTACATTACCTATAATAAAGTATGCTACTAATTTTACCCACTGTACAGGAGCCTACGTGGTGTGATAGAGCGGGTCTGAACTGACGTCTATAATACTAGAACTAACATTTCCCACCATGAGCAGGCACCTGGCTGGAGCGGCAAGGAAAAACGTTAAGAGGCAGAAACCTCTAGCAGAACCAGGCACAGGTTGAGCGGCTATTTGGCAACATTAAAACTCAGAAACCACTACAAAAGAATTCACAAAACACATCACAGAAAACATGACATGGCTTTTCTGAAAACACAACAACCAAATCCAAAACATATTTTTAGAAAATGTAATAACAAAATTGAAAACAAATGGGTTTCTGTATCGTACAATGTTGTTTTCTGAAATGCCACAGCCTTTCTGTAATGTTGTTGTTGTTTTTTTACATCAGGGCCACCATACTTTTATGACCCTTTAGGTACTGTCTCAGCGACCGACCTCACAGTGTCTGTTGCTCATTTGATCTGAACATTTATCTGACTTTCCTGAAAACGCAAAAACCATATCAAAAACACATTTTTTTCCCCCAAATGTTATATTTTGAAATACCACAGCCTTTCTGTAATGTTGTTGTTTATTTTCTACCTCAGGGCCACCATATTTTTATGACCCTTTAGGTAAACCATCGGAGCAACAGACCCCACAGTGTCTGTCACTGATATCAATTGCATTCCACTTGTTTGAGGGACAGCTACATTTATTACCTTTGTGCATTGGTATGAATAACATATTCATAATTAAACTGCTCACACTACTATCTAATTAGTGCATTTCGGGGCACAGGAGACAAGGGCCTTTAAATGGGAGTCAATTACCTCTTTATGACGTGGTGTGGGCTCCTCTCACCACCTGACATGAGAACTTCTTAATGATCACAAATAGCAACAATTCCCTCCACAACAAACACCATTAATCACCGTCTTTGGACAAAGGACGTCATTAACTGATGAAAATGAATGTAATTTAGGATTTTTATGCAACACCTGGCTGCGGGATAGAGTGTAATAGAACAAGGATCAACAGTCCCAGAGAGGTGATGGAGAGACTTTGAGGATCATTCATTGTCAGTGACACTCAGCGAGTAAACACTGTTTGTTTGAAGACGTGACAAAAGACCTATCAGCCTAAAGGTAGGAAAGTGCTGAGAGCCACAGTCCATGGGCAAAGGTGAGGAAGTGGTGACAGCCTCTACATCGTTTGTCAAAGCAAAGAGAATGGGAAAGAAAGGAGAAATACAAATACTCCGAAGACAAACGCACAGTCATACCCATTTATGTAGATAACAAACCCCTGTATTCAATAGAGATGTAGCCAGTCCAACCTATCTACTGCTCACAAAGCCAAACCACAGAATTTGATATGCTGTGCCCGTTGAATTGATATGCTGCTGCCCTCTGGATCACAGCATGTATACACTTCACCACATCCCAACCTCCTTTGATGTCACGATGCTGGTTCTTGCCAGACTGCACAAGAAAATACAATTAAATCCCAGAGTCGGTGCAGGACATACCACTGGATTAAGACTTTGAGAGTGTCTTATTACCTGGGCAGAGCATGGGAACTGCTACCAGTCTCCCCACTTTCTCTGACTCACATACAGTAGAGTCATACAAAGGCTGCTGTTACACCTTGCAATTCATCACCACAAAGACTCAAAGCAAGCCTTTGTTCCTGGCTCTGTGCTGCGCTATGGGAGTGACTTTCACTTAGGAAGCACTGGCAAAGAGACACAAACCTGAACACCTGGCACAAACTACACCTCATGTACCAGAATCACTTGTTGATTTCTTTTTTTTTTGGCTCGGATTTGTTTGATCAAGCATGTTTGATCAAGTCAGAAAAATTAAAATAAGTGGTAAACAAGAAAGTGCTACAAGTTCAGCTCCCATTTTGAACGTGCTGCCAACTGGCCTCCTGTTTACAGCTTTAGGATGAGCTCAGCGTCGAGTTAGGAGGTGCTGGACAGCTGGGAGACACTGGAACGAGCTTGTCCAGAGCTGCATGCTCCAAACAAAAATCATCCTGGCCTCCAGACACCTCTGTTGGCTTCTGGGAAGAGTCCTTTATTGTCTTATTCCTGGCAGACTTGATTCCCGAAGGGACAAGTGATGAAGAACAAGACCAAGCAGAGCCACCAGAAAGACATGCAGATGTATTACAAGAAATGCGATGAATCGTCATGACTCATTTGACGAGCGAATTAGCCAAGGTGTTGCAAAACATTGTTGACCAGCGACTTTTCAACACATACCGTAACAGATGACTAAACTAGACTCCCAGACATTGCCGGCCATTTTGAATATCTGTGGCATTATGTGGTTAAATGCATCAGGTAATTGGATAAAACAATGACTTGTTCACCAGAAAGACATGCAAAAAACAGCATTAACCAGTTTTCACATGCTAACTTTCCACACGCACTGTAGATGTAAAGTAGCAAATCACCCTGATGCAGTCGTCAAAGTCACAATCTATTCTCTGCCTTCTCATGCAGAAATACACTTGTGGCTGTAAACCTTTTCATTTTTACCCTAAAATGCTCTGGCCCATCAAAGTCTTGCAGTCTGCGTTGTGCTGTGAAAAGCCGTTGCCGCGGGGCATACTTGTTCTTTGTCAGGATGAGTTTGGTGAGGGAAAGAGAAACTTCTGGACAGGGGATGCGGAGACACTTTCCGGGCAGAGTAACAAAGGCAGCACTGTTGAACTTACAGCAAGGAAAACACATCAGTGTCTGCAAGGGTTCACTTGGCACATTTCAAAACACCGTTTGAACACAGCACAAGCAGACATCATGGCATAATCATGGCAAAAGGCTACTTCTTACATCTGGTGCCTTTAATTTAAAGAAGGGAGCAACTGCATGCAATAAAACTATAATTGATGGCCTTGGGACTGACGAAGCTATTAACATGCTAAACAGACCTATAAACAGATCAGTCTGAGCTCCGGTTAAGGGTCAGGATAAATGTGATTGCTCTCACTTAAACAAATGAAGGTGTTTTGCATTTTACTGACTTAATACACCTAAAAAAGCACCGGTAAAGGACTCAAACAGCAAGCTGGGGTGTGTATTGTTGAAAATCCTGCAATCAAATTATGTTGCTGCTTGGCAGATTGACCACCTGAAAACTTAGTAGTTACTGAAACAATAAGTCATTGAGTTCACACATACAGTCAGTTCACAAAAGCAGACTTCCCTTCTCTAGCTGGCTACTGCAGATTCTGCCAGAAGATTTTATTAGAGGCTAGCTAATTAATTTAACTAACAATAGCTCCTAATGTCAACCACTGACTTTGTAATGTCTCCAGCTGACTCATTAAAAAAGTACAGGGGCTTCCAAATAGCTACATGTGAAATTGTGCAACGGCTGACTAATGCTAAAGTTAACAGGTCCTAAGTTAAACGTTTGCGTCCTCAATAAGTAATGATTTTTGTAGAAATTAAGAAAAAATAATATAAAGTATGGTAGGTATAGTAGGCATGTTTTTCATATAACCTATATCTACAACATAATGTAGTCTGAAATGCTTATATCTGTGGCTCATGTCTGGGCAGACAAACACACAGTTTAATCAGTTCTTTACTCTTTTGATCTTGTGCTTTTGGTTTTAGCTAAACACTACACTATCAAGTTTTTATATAAAGAGTGTCACTCCTACTATAGCCCCATACTCACAACATGTAAAGAAATGTAATTAGCAAGCACCAACAACAAGACAGTACTTTTTCATAACTCTAAAGGCAAGAAGTCGGTTTCTCTTTTATCAAATGAGGAGAAACTTAAGTATGTTGTATCTCAAGACAGAAGTAAACAAGGCTAAGTATTTGACCAAAGCTTGACTGCTAAACTTCAGTCCTACCAGCGACTGATCCTGTCTTCATCTAGTTCACTCACTGCTGAGTAGAAAGTAGGACAACAACTCTATGGACAGACAGAGAGACGGACTCTGATGCAGAGTGTGAGAGAAAACTTTCACACACAGTTGCACATATAGGCGAAGGCATCTAGCAGCATGCCATAAACCGCTTGAGTGACACTTGCTTTTGTGGGACAAAGCCCAGCCGCTGCTCCTGCTGGGCCCAGGATATGAAGCCTGCCGCAGGGCGAGGTGACAGGCACCTTATCTTCTTTCAGCGTGGCTGGATGGGTCCAAAACACAGCGCTCTCCCCTCTCCTTCATGATAGCGGCGTGTAACACTTTGCTCCTCTTTGGAGAGCCGCTGCTTTCAACTTTCTTCAGCGAGCGCGTCAAATCTTTGGCTTCGTTTCATCATTTTGGTGCAGGCGCTTGCGTGGAAAAGCAGCAGGAACCATACATAATTTTCGCATTTGGAAGGGCTGGTTTATGTGCTGATGCACAGCTGCAGTATGGCCACCTACAGGGGTTTGTGCGTTGAAAAAAATGACCCAGATGAAGCTAAAATCGAATTACTCCACACTTTCTTGAATCATTTGAAAGGGCAAATTCATCACTTAGGTTTTCTTTAACACCTGCATGTAATTTTTTCTTTTTTTCTTCACCCATTAGACATAAAAAAAAGGTCCTAAATGATTCTCCAGCAGGTCCACAGTGTATCAAGCATAAAACCACTCCATCTGCGTTTCACATCACTTCTTGTTCAAGATGTTTTAAAAGGTTTTCGTCAACCTTTTCCACCTCAGTCATTTAATGCTTTTTTACCCATAAAATTCTGCGCTATGAACTTTGTCAAATACCACAACAGTAACTTACTGGTGCGTATCAGACTTATACAGAAGGTGCCAATATTTAACTCCTCTGAGGCTCAATGTGGTTTAAGGAGTCACTCAAAAGATTGTGCATGAACTTCACCCCCGCCTCCATGTTAGAGAAATGCCTTCAGTATTGGTTCAAGTGCCCAGCTCTCCTTAGCATACGGAAGTGTGCAATCACATGGACCCAATTAGGACACTTCATAATGGCAAATTACATTGATTGACTGGAGCAGTAAAGTAACCGATGATCTACAGTAGAAACAACTGTGTAAAAGCAGCCAAGAGAGAAATTATCGCCAATATATTCCTATGCAATTCAATTTTGTTCTTATAATCTATGCTGTTAATCATCACTCACTATACTGTAGAGCGTAATATTTTTGTTTTTATGCTACTGTAATTATCTTCTCTTGTACTGTGCGGACTGTGAGCGCAGACGGGGAATTGTCGATATCAATAAGCCCCCTCCCTCTGCTCATTACCCTCTCATACGCTCCCTCCAAAAGACAAGGCAACTCCTCCCACCTAAATAAAAAGCATTTCACTCGCTTCCCTCTCCAGCTGATGATCTAGCCTCTCCTCTGGCAGCATCCCATCAGCTGGGTCAACAGGAGGAGCACATAACAGCCTGACTGTGGATGATGCTGCGGTCGACTGGCAGCTTTGTAATCATCTGTAGAGAAGGGATGATTATCATGAATGGAAAATGCTTGTCATGTCTCATTAAACCGCTGACATCCAGATATGTAACAAGGCCGCTCCTAAAGTCTCCTGCTCCTGCCTGTGACCTTCTCAAACTTGTCTGATGGACAAAACGGACGGTTTTGCTGCTCAGAATAAACTAAACAAATCACACAGAGTAGGAAATGCCAGGGAGTGATTACTGCGACCTTGAGGATGTGATAACTCCAGAGCAATGCAACAACTGGAAAAGATCTTTTGAACCACATGAAAGACAATGAGGAAAAAGCTAAAGAGGAGCTTAACTTAGCTGCACTGAGTTTCATTAACTAGTGGCGTCTTTGCTCTTTGTTGCTCTTTGTCCCTCTCAGGCCGTCAGACTGAGCCTCTTCCAGGAGCAAAAAGGGGGCGGGGGCTGAGCGACAGGGGCCGGCCGTGACTAATGCAGAAGCCCGGTGCTGCTGTTGCATGCTGGTACAGGGGGATGACCCTGCCTCCGTTGCCTCCCTGCCTCCGCAATGTATGGCATGGCCCGCTCTGGCTGCATACAGGGCAGCACAATAACCCCAGTAGCCGCCACCCCACCTTGTCTCTACCCCTCCTCATACCACCCCACCCCCGTCATCCATTCATGGCAGCTCCCTTTCAGCAGGTCATTCAGATGGCCAATAAAGAGGCTGGCTCATTCTGTCCGCTCTGAAATGTGCAATGTCAGAAAGAGAAGAGGAGAGGAGGAGGGGGGGTTGGAGTGAAATTTCAAGAAGGCTTACAATCTCCTTGCTAAAGCACACTGAGCCGCTCCTCCCATTCTGTTCAAGGAACTTCTGTGCAGACAGTTTATGTTGGGAATCGTCCCACTGAGCGCGACAAAGAGAGGAAAGCAGCGTGGCAGCGTTTGTCATGAAAGAGATGGAATTCCATCGCTTTTTTTTTTTTCAAATCTGAATCCAGGTCCAAATCTGAACCTCAAATTCCTTTTAAGTAGTTTTTAATTCTCCATACGGGCTGCCTTTTAAACCACTGCAGAAGATGAGGGCACAACAAGATGCAATGGGAAAGGGAAAACCAGCCAACTTCAACATGTCAACCAAACTTAAAAACTTTTTTTGCGATATGTCTTTGAATTTCTACCTTTTCGTTTCAGGTTTAGTAACACAGAAATTAAAACAAGCAGATAGAAGTTATCTTTTTCTTTGCAGACACCTGCTGTGTCAGGAAAAGTGAAGTGAAATTAAATATTTTATAAGTGATTGCTGTGGTTATGCTGCTTTTTAAATTCAGGTGTTTTAAAGATCAGAAGGAATCTTTCAAAAACAGTATGTTTTGATACATTCCTTGATGATTACTGTAAATCAAGAGGTTGATGGGAGAAAAAAAAGCTCAGAAAGAAAACCAAACCAACCATCAGAGCCCATCTGATGAAGGTCAAACTCCTATAGATCTGATCTGCATGTGTCTCTGCAGCTCACACACCATGTGCCTTCAAGTGTGTGTTTGTATGATTGCAGAGGCAGCAGCTGGCAGCATGATGGATGAGGAGATGTCCATATCACTGCTGCCTGGGAGCGGGTTAACCCTCCCTCAGCCTCCACAGCAGAGCATCCACAGGGAATGAATGAAATGCACACATAACCGCAATCTTAGCACATTAACAGCCCTCAGCCCGGGCTTTTAAATCAGACCACATCATTACATGAGGCAGGACTTTCTCTCTCTCTCACGTACTCGCTGTTATTCCTCCATCTCACATGCAGACACGCTCCAGACTCCAGTGGAACATCTCTTTTTTTCCGCTCGCAGAAAAGCACCGGGTGCAAATTAACCCCTGAGATCGGCCCGATTTTTGTGATTGTGCCGCCGCTGAGTGTATCACCGGGTGCACATCACAGAACCACAGACTAAAAGGCTTTTGAAAAAAAAAAGAAAGAAAGAAAGAAAGAAAGAAAGAAAGAAAGAAAGAAAGAAAGAAAGAAAGAAAGAAAGAAAGAAAGAAAAAACGATGCGCTCAGCTCACAGGAAGTTGTGTAATTTTGCCCAGATGTGCTCCACAGCTCATCAAACTAATAAATGCAAGGAGGGGGAATGAATGGTTCAACCAGTCCTCACATCTATGGCTCTACTGTAGCTGCTCAGACACTGGTCTCAAAGCTTTTCTAGTACCCAGTGGTACATTGTATCTCAGTGGACTTGTGGAGGCTGGAGGAGTCCACCTGTGCTCTATTAATACAGCCCTCTCTCAGGAAGGAGCAGGGCTGCTCCTTGCAGCAACGCAAGAGTGGAGGTCAGTCTGTGACTAGGGAAGCACCTCACCTAGATGTCTATAAATACTGTCCTACATACTGGAGGAGTTGGATTTGAGTGTGTCCAGCTCATGCAGATGATGAAGCAATGAAACACTCTGCCTTGTTTGTTTACGGATGTTGGTGTTTTGCAGTTTTCCTCAGTTTAAAACAAGCTTTTTTCTCCACTTGAATTCCAGGCTGTGCAAAGACAAGCTAGCTGTATTCAGCCAGTGCACTGATGTTAAATGAGCCAGAGCGCAGCATAGCCCCCATGAGGCTGACTGAATTCATAAATTAGACTGAGGATGACTGTGTGAAACCAAAAAAAAAAAGTGCATGTGCATGTAAATGCATGCATGAGTGTGAACGGTCACACACGGCTGATAGCATCTCTCTCTGTTTGTCTCCCAAAACTGAGCCATACATTCCACTGTGGGCTACACTGACACTGACACACACACACACACACACACACGGGATTAATTTACAGTCACAGTCTGTAGATGAACATTTCTCTAACCACTGTCTGATAAGTGATGAAAATTCATTGCCGGCAGTCAAAGCTCTGGGAAACAAGAGCTCGTCTGTATGCACAGAATCAATGTTGACAATGACTTATTCCATCGTCTGTCTGAGGTGAGCTGTGTGTGTGTGTGTGTGTGTGTGTGTGTGTGTGTGTGTGTGTGTGTGGGTTTGAGACTAGGGTGAGACTTCGGGTGCATGCGCTGTGGCTTTACCATATGATACACTGCACTGTCCACTGTCCACAGTGGAGTTCTCGCCCTCCGGTGTGGACTGTGTCTTATAATCAAGGACATTAAGAGGGACAGAGGATGCAGGGATTCAGCATTTCCTCTGCAGGACTCTTACAGAAGAGGCACCTGTACTATTGACTTTGATTTTTTTTTTTTTTATCTCAAATCTTTCAAAAAGTTGCAGAAAAGGATGACACTTCAACATGAGGGGATGTTGCAGCTCGTAACAGATAAGAAACAAAGAGGACATAAAAGCACTCTCCTCAAATATAAGCATGCAAATAGACACAAAGAAACAGTGACTGTTGTTACTGTACAATAACAGCATCAGTCAGCTCAGCCTGAGGGGAGTGCATGAGCTAATATGGAAAAAAGCACAGCAATTAACTGTAGTAAAAATATGTTAATTAGAATAAAACAAAGTCTTTGATCCAGACAGATAAAGAGGAAGTTAGTGGGTCATGGCAGCCTTGTCTAATGATTCCTAAAAATAAAATAATGGAAGTAAAAGAGCCTTGTGAGGCTGTGTGTGTGTGTCTGCTGTTTTTATTGCATACACACAAACTACTTCATTTAATCCAGATAAACAGGATGTATCTGCAATCTGAGCATAAAACCAATAAAAGTGTTGTCATGATAAACCCCACTCCACCTGTCTGTGTCACTGTGCCCTGTTCTGCAGATCGACTCCTGCAGGAGTCACTAGGAGCTGAACTCACTCTGATCTGATCGGGTCTGGGTTGGTGGTGGTGAAGGTGCAAGTTCTTACCGTTACTAGCTGGGATCTCGGCTCGGACGCTCCCCACACACTGCAAAACTAAAACAACTCCAACGAGCAGGTCGACCGTCTTCACACCCGCCATATCCAAGCTCTTCTCAATATCCCCGGTCCGTTTCAAACAGTGGAGTCCCCGTCCTCTCTCGTGCACAGGCACCGCTTCCCCTCCGGTGGTGGACTCTCTCT
The DNA here is from genome assembly GCF_045865225.1 of Trachurus japonicus. Classification (NCBI taxonomy): domain Eukaryota; kingdom Metazoa; phylum Chordata; class Actinopteri; order Carangiformes; family Carangidae; genus Trachurus; species Trachurus japonicus. The sequence goes on along the minus strand of NC_140926.1, from coordinate 16,412,796 downwards.
TCGTTAACTCTCCTGCTTGTCCTCCTGCTGCTTTTTAAAACGGAAACCTGCCTGCGCTGCACTCGCTGCACTGAGCTGTTTTTGTTTCCAGCGTGTGCGCCGCTTCTGCGCGCTCCGGGGGAGAGAGTCACCGCGCTCGTCCTAACAGGTCTCCACCTCCGGAATAAACTCAACTAAACTAAAGAAAAGAAAAGAAACAGAAAAAGAGGAAGTTCAACACTCAAAGGTTCATCCCAGTCCCACACACTGGTCTCATCCCACTGAACGGAGGTGCAGCATGTGTGTGTGAGCGAGAGACAGAGAGGGAGAGAGAGAGAGAGGGGGGGGTGAGAGAGAGAGAGAGAGAGAGAGAGAGAGAGAGAGAGAGAGAGAGAGAGAGAGAGAGAGAGAGAGAGAGAGAGAGAGAGCAATAGGCTAATGCGCTCCTGTAGAGGAGAGTGCGCTCACCCCGTCATCAACTCCTCAGGTCCAATGGCTCTTCCTCCTCAGTCTGGTGCGCAGGAGAAGAACCTGGAGAGCCACACACAACACACAACACACAACAACATACACCAACAACAACAAAGAGCGTTTCTCCAGCTGAGGAGGAGACGGTCTGACTCAGATGGAGCTCCGGGATGTTGTTATCTGCACCTTGTCTGACAAAGCAGCGTTTGACTGATGTGCAGAGATGCGGGGAGCAGGGAGGCGTGTGTGTGTGTGGTGTGGAGTACATGTTGGCTCATTGTTTGCCCCCAGACAAAAGAGGATCATGCACAGGACACAGGGTTATGATAGAAATGCATACATGAATCAAGAAGAAGGTTGTAGACAGGCACTATATTAGAGTGAGTCTGGTCCTACTTCTTGGTTTTTCAGTTAAGATTCTATCTATCTATCTATCTATCTATCTATCTATCTATCTATCTATCTATCTATCTATCTATCTATCTATCTATCTATCTAACTTTGTTCCACCTTTCCCCTTCTCCTCGGGTCAGGTGACTGAACTGTGATGGCGCCCTCTTCAGGTGCAAGTTAGACTATGATTTATTAACCTTTTACTTTTGCATCCTCTTTTCTTTTTCTTTTTTTGAGTCACAAAGACCCCACTGCTGTAATATAGAGCGAGTGAGTAGAAATTATTGAAGTAGAGACTCTCAATGGGCTTGTATGTAACAGTACAAGTACATAAATCATTGTGTTTACACCAAATTAAGACATATTCCATGTTTTATTATAGGCTGTGCAGTTATTTTCTGTAGCTGTTCTTATAAACAAGCTGTTCGAATACAGAAATAAAAATATACTAATTACATACACAGACTGCTTGTGAGAATCAATGTTTAACAAAAGTGAAATATCACTTTCCATATGAGCGAAATGTCATCAGTTCAATATCAAGTTATTCTGTAAAGGGTTCAAGGTCCAGGAGCCCAGGACAGAGCATTGGTTAACAAAAGCATGGGAATTTTGTGAAAGTCATGTAAATTATTCCCTTTAATGAAGCTTGAATCTAAAGAAGACAAGTTCAGACAGCCAATACATCACATAAAACACTCAAAACAGGATTTTGAGGCATGATAAATGATGATCTAAAAGCACAAATCATCATGCAGGGCTCTGTGGTTGTGTGTTTTCACTTTTCTCAGAAGCGGCCAGACATTGAAGGGTGTGAGGGAGGGGGCTTGGAAACCTCTTGTGACAGGGAACATTTTTTCTTCTTTTCCAAAACATCTCTCTCTTTCGCTCTCTGTCTCTCTCTTTCTCTCTGCTCAGGACGACCCACCATACTTATTCTTCCTCATTTCTTAGCTGGCGCTTGTTTTGCACAGGAAGGATAACTTGGACCACATGCTTGTTCCAATTAAGATACTCGCTGGGAATTCAGGAGCTGCACCACAGTCATGGAAAAACTTAATGGAAACTCTTGCATAAAGGACTCTTTTATAATTTACTTGGCTTGTGTGCATGCATATTGAACATTTCAAAGGGTTTTTGGTGCATTTTCAAACTCTTCTTTAGTGGTAAACAGGTAACAAAAGTCATCACAACCAAACACAAGAGCACAAATAGTCCGTGAATGTCTCATGGCAACCAGTCTGGCTGCCAAATGAAAACAGATCAATAAATAGCAATTACTGCCATAGTTTTGTCAGTAATTAGTAATTACCTTGATTATTCTCACTGGCCACTCAAAACCACTTGTCTGCCAACAAAGTGGATGCAGTACTGGTGCTGGGGTGTGTTTGCATGAATGCAGCTGCTGATTTCTGCCAGATCCATTACGTAAGTGTCAGTGATGGTGCACAAATTTCTACTTTGCACTTACAACGTTCAAATTTTTCTCTTAATTTTCTTCTTGATTAACATATTTTGTTACTATAAAGATCTCGAATGCCCTCAAAGTTTTGTCTTAAAATAGCTCTGGGAGACGCTGTTATGATTCAAATAAACAGCGATAATAATGTCACATCCCGGTTCTCACATAAATCTTAGGCAGCCTCTTTTTGATTTGATCATCTTGTTCACTCAGAGGAGCATATATCAAACTTCTGAACAGGAAACACAAACAACAATGACAAGATACAAGTCAAAACACAGGCTGCTCAGTGATGGATTTCTACCATAAAGGAATAAAAGGAGATTGTGGCTGACGCATGATGCAGGTCGGCCATCGAGTCCATAAAACATCTCTCAATCAGGTCGTGTGGTACAGTATCAGGATGGAAAGTGATTTAGTCCCTGACTATGCGGCCACAGAGGCTGCATGGGAAAACAGTCCTGACTCCTTCATCTACACACATGAACTTCTAAACTCCTTTCTTTCCTTTCCCCCTCCTCGTTCTCTCTCTCTTTACAACTCTTTCCAAGCACTTTAGTCATCACAGCAGTCGAGACTCAGCGGCCGCAGCTCTCCAGAGCAGTCTGCTGCTCTAATCACCTTGTTCCACAACTCCCAGCAAAAGGAAGCCCAGCTAAGTTCTCAGATGACCCCTCTGAAAATCTCTTTCTCCTCAGCATCCTCTTTCACAACCTCTCTAAAAAATCTCTCTAAGTCTTTCTCACTTGCAAACTGTTTCCCACTCCCTCCCTGTTGGACTTAGAAGAAAGATCAGTCACTATGCTGTGAACTTTAGCTTGGCCGAGCACCACACCACACTCCGTCTCCCCAGGGTGACCTTAAAGAGCATCAAAACATGTGTGATGAAATTAACGGAATGAAATGGGAGCGTCACCGAGGAGGCTCTAATGTCTGAGGGCGGTGGACGGTTGTAAATTTTCCACAGAGTGCTTATATGTCCAGAGTTGCGTCCCACTTGTTGAGCAGCATGTCACCGCAGCATTTATGATGCTTGGGCACTTAATCACCAGGGAACAAAGAGGCGGTGTAGAGTGAGAGACTGCAAACAGCGAGGGGAACAAGCTCAGCTCTGTGTGTCTTTCTTTCCATTAGAGCACTGCTAATAATTAGCTTTTCCTTCTCATAATAATATTAATAAGACCTGAAAGCAGACAATCATGTAGCCTTGCCTTGAGTGGAAACTTTAAAGAGGTTTAAAAGGTTTGCTCTACTGCAGATTTATTTAGATGCAAAAAAGAAAAAAGAAAAGAATCTATATTCTTCAGGTGAAAAAAGTTTGGATCTGCACACAAACTGGAAAATATACATGAAACTTGTTTCAAGTCCCATAAGGAAACTTTCTACACTCATGTTTTCCCTTTCATCCTCATGTGTCACCTCTGCATCTGTATACATAATTCTGAGTTTCCAACTTGAAAATAGCTTTCACATCTACATGTGGCACTTAAGAATATGGAAGTGCCTTAAACACAGCACTAGGCCTACATGTCAGCCAGAGAGCCCCATCAAACTCCACCTACTCACCAATCAGCAGCCAATATAGAAAAAACTGTACTGCTTGAGGTTGGCTCCCAAAAGTGAGTTAATCCCCATTGACTCCCAGGCAATGAAATAAACATTTACTGCCTATAAATGATATATATATATATACAGTATATTCCACTCATTGAGTTACTTCAAGGCTTAAAGTTCTGAATTGAGGGTGCAGAAATTAGAGTGACAGGTGGGTGACTATCGGGGCTCCACACGCACACACACTTTTACTTTGCTCATTTTTGGATTAACCAGGAATTACCGTAGATGTGGAAACAGATACTGTACTGGCAAGATAGCAATGATGGAGCAGCCACTCTGAGCTTCAAAACCAATATTCAGAAATCTTAGGGAGACATCAGAGAGACTACATCTATCTTTATTTGAGGAGAGTGCCTCCTCAGGGAAAGGAGGAGAACAAATATTGGACTAATATCAAATTAGTGAACAGAAACACCACTCAAAATGAACGATATTGATCCATAGCTTTTTGTGTTAGTAAGCAATGTTTTGCTTAAAAGCTCCCCATAATATAAAAATGTTTACTCTGGTTTCTTTTGCTCCAATGGGTCAAAAAAAGAAATACCTTTGTGATGCTGATGAGTCAGGTATTGTAAAGTTACACCACCTCCAACAATGATCACCACCACCATCAGAAGAAACTATGAGACAGACAGACAGACAGACAGACAGACAGACAGACAGACAGACAGACAGACAGACAGACAGACAGACAGACAGACAGACAGACAGAGGATGTACCTATTTGCCATTTACTAGCTCTATGCTCCAATCTGCTGAATTTGGTGGGGGATTTGTTGCATTTCTTACTGTCATAAGATCCGCCTCGATACTTTTGCTGTACATTCCAAACTGATGTTTCATCAATAAATCTTCATGGGACATTTCCAGTCAAACAGAAAGGTGATATGGTTCATTATGTAGCAGAAAAAAAGGCACGCTGTACTGCACAAAGCTGATGAATGTAGAAGTGATAAATGTGCAGTGCAGATATTATTTCAAAGGGCTGGTACAAAACAACTGCTGAGAGAGGAATTCAAACCACTCATGTAAAAGTAGCAAAAATATATAGCGTATTATTAATGGATTAAAGTAACTAAGTTAAGTAGGTGGATAGATTAAACTACCTCATATGGCAGCCAAATAAATGTAGTTGTAAGAGCAGTAAATAAAATAGTAAATGGAGTATAAGCATGAATAAACATACCAACAACACTACAAAACTTGATCAGAATTTCAAATGAGCAATTAATTAGGCTATATTTCCAATCCACAGCAAAATCATTCTGTTTGTGTATCTCATAAATAATAAATAACAAACTTAGAAACCTAATTAATTATCCAGTGTTTGATTATAGATTTAATTATTTGTAAAGCTAATCAAGCATTAACGCACAGAAAAGGGAAAGCACCGGAGCATGAGACAGGTCAATGTTTATGACACATCAGAACAGGGGTAATAGGTTGCACAAGGTGCACAACACTCATTCATAATATCTTTCAGGTCATAACAACGGTTTACTGTACGACGTAGGGGGCAGTTAAGGTGCAGATAAAAGTTTTACAGCCCCAAACCACAATAGATTGAATGAAGTGGCAGCCAAGCAGCATCTTCTCTATTCAGCGCTCATTCAGTGTTTTTGTTCAAACCCTGTGAAAGAGCGGTCAGCAGACGGTCCCCTGGGCTGATTGACATCCACTCTCACTGAATACACAGAGACGAAACAGACATTTTCCTCTGCACTCAGCCAGAGAGGATGGGAGAACCACTTCTGACCTGCCATTACAAAGACAGGGGTTAGATTTAACCTTGACCCAGCTGGGCTCAGGTGTCGTAACCCCCACTCCCTGCTACTGCAGCAGAGGAGAGAAAATTGGGCTGGATGCTGCGATGCCAGGCAGACAAGCGATGATGGGAGAGGGCTAAGCTGAATAACTATGCAAATCGTGCAAAAGTCACTGTTATTTTGCCACAGTTGGTCCTTAAAGACTGCCATCTGTGAACTCTACAGGAGTGTTTTCATCACAAGCCTCTCAGAGTGGTCCACAAACAAAACAGTGACCTTTACATGGACTCTGCTCGGTGATTAACAAAAGTGTGGCAACAATAGCCCCGGTGAGAAAAGCTGACTAACGTTGCTCTATCAAAAACACAAGCACAAAGGCTGGTTGGCGCGTACCAGCTCTCCTGTGGGCTATTCAACAACACGAATAACGAAGCTACCAGAGAAACGTTCGCCCAGGACAAAAAACATTGATGGCTGGACTTTCGCAGTCAGCAGGCCATCATGTGAGAGTGTGCAAGCTAGGCAAGGCAAGTATAAGGTAGCATTGTTTGTGTTTGTGTATAGTGGAAAAGGTTTTTGTGTGGGCCATTGATTGTTGTTTTGTTAGGTCAAACGTCACTGGGGGGAGACAAACAAACATTGATGTAGATGCTGGGAAAAGGCTGAGCTGGTGTTTTAGGTGATTCAGAGAAGCAGACAGAGATGTACCTCTCTATGGGATAATTGTTGGCTTTGCAATAATTATAAATGTTTGCAATGGTAAAACTAATTACAGCAGAGAAATAGGAACAATGGCCAAGGTACAACGCAAACATCTGCATTTCAATGACTAGAGGTGATAAAAAGGACAAATCACTGGGCAAGCGCTTGCTTCAGGCACTCGCGCTAGAGCCAAGGATTATCGAATAAAAAGTCTTTAATAAATCAGGGCATCTTTCATAAAACAATGGTAAAATGCCTCTGCTGATAAATAGGTTATGTTCAAGTCTTCCCATAAATTGATTTTTCTTCAGTACTGCTCTATGTTTTGGAAATATTGGCATGAACAACTGCATCTTTTTTAACCTGTGTGGCCAGACAGTTTGCTGTCTAATAGGCCTAAGTGTTTTTGTTTTGTTTGTTGGTTGGTTGGTTGGTTGGTTTGTTTGTTTGTTTGTAACCTGTGGTCTGTTTTTTTTTTTAATTTATCATTGGACTTAATTGGAGTCTGTAAATATAGGCCTATAGGTTACTAATGTATAAAAAAAATATGTAGGAATATTTTTTAGGCTGTCTGGGTGGAAAACAAACAACATAATAGATTCTATGTTGTGCTCATTGAGCTTAGCTAAGTACAAACAATACCTTGTATTTTGTAATCTTTCTTGAACATTTGGACTAGTTTGCTGATTTATTATTCAAATTACAACAGGGGTTAACTGAAATAATTGACATTTACAGTATATTGGAAACAATGAATCCACACAGACTGTGCTGCAGAAGTAAAGTTGCTGCTACTCCAGCTCGGGTTTTTCTGCATCACAGTGAAAGTTTTGTTTTTGCTCCAGAGATAGTTAGCACAGCCGCTTACTTACCAGTCCAGAAGAAACGTTGCAAGCTCGGACAGAAACTTCATTTCTTACTCCATTTAAGTCGACTCCTCCAGTGGTGGAAAAAAAAAGCCAGTGTATCTTTTCTTCAACTGACATTATTAGCATGCTAGCAAGCTAACACCTACCCGCCTTGTCAGTTGCCATAGCAACTATCCTCACCACTCTCAACAAGAAACTGCGTCCAGTCAGTGCATCTAGGAAAGGGTCCAGTCCAGTGCCATAAAAAAAAATATAAAAAGCTTGTGTATTTGTTTGTTTGTTTAATTTTTCAATTAGCTGGAGCCTGGAGGCTAAAGATACGTAAGCATTAGCTAAAACGAGCCATTTAGTAGACTCGAAACTCTTTTATATCTTTTATTTATCATGGAGAAAATACATTTCCACCAAAGCAGAATCCAGATTCAAATTGAAGTTCAAGGTTAATTTAACTCTGATATGAAATATGAAGCTGAACTGCTTTTTTGCTTTCAAGGGCAGAATAGTGTCAGAGCAAAATCCTCAAAGCCTGAAATTGATCCTGTGGCCTCTGATAAATCTCTGACCAGAATCCACCCACAGACTCAGCAAAACACTCCACAGTGATGGAGAACAAGACTAAACAGCAATGACACTGAAGATTGTGGTCACCCAGAGTCTTAAAATTAAAGATTCATAGCTTTAACTTGAAACTATATGAAGGGATAAGAGTGTTTCGGTGTGTTTTGACTAAGCTCAGGGGCTCGAGCACTCAGAGGCAGAAACCAACAGATGTAGCCTACCTGACATTTATAATAAATGAGACAGGGTCTGCAATGGTTTTAATTGGCCCAACTAACTCCTTATAAAAGCCAGATGTACCACTCTTTTAAATAAAAGCAAGCTGAAGCAAGAAAAACAACTTTAAAAATGTGTGTGATCCTACCAGGAACTTAAACTGAGACAACTAAATTGAGTTCAGCTTTTCTTGATTTAGCTGCATGTTTTTTTCCTACTGTGACATGTGTCTGGCCTGGTGGTGAGACAAAGCCCTGTGGAACAATAAGGCTAAATTCTAGGTAAGCTGATAAGAAATATGCTTCATTAGCAGCCACTGCTTGGGATTGTGAGTCAGTTCTATTTTATAAATACAGAAATATTCAGGATTGGCTCATAAAATGCTCCTCAAGTTTCATTGCTTTAATCAAACTTCTGGTCACGTAGTGTAAGATATCAGTGAAATATATCCATGAAGCAGAAGCAAGTAAGACATTTTCTTTTCTCAATTGTGTAGGTACTGAGACTAAAATAGAGCAAGGTGACGGTGACACATCAGTTTGCAAAATGTACTAAAAATGAATTAGGAGCAAAAACAGGAGGTAAAATATTGCAAAACCTCATTTTCAGTGCAGCACCGAACTTAAAATATATGGATTTCACAGTATTGTCTACACTGGTATTTGATATTGCACATTATGAGAAGTGTGGTTATATGCTTTCTGCTGCAGATTAGATGATAATCTCGATGCCATTCTTGTGTCTGTATGTTTTTTGCTCAAGTTTACCATCTGCTTGCTCCTGCTTCATGTTCAACAGCAGTTATGAGAGTGGTATTGATCTAATATAGCCTAACTACTGGAGAGAAACCAAGCTTAACTCCCTGAATGTCAAACTCTTGGTTTGACTAAAGATGACCATGGATTTTATCATTAAATGAAGGATGATAATGACAGTGGCACAGCAGATAAGAGCCATGACTGTACACTCATGAAATCTGTAAAAGACTGGTTTCACTGTGTTTTACGATCAATCTTTTTGTACTGTTGATACAGAGTCAGAGACCCGGCTCACACACCACACACACACACACACACACACACACATAGCAGCTGCAGGATGCTGACTTGTAATGGATTTTAATTTGCAAATAAAACAGGGGCAAGCTATTTTATTTGCACTTCTGAGGATTGAAACGGATCGCTAATGAAGTCAGGACTCTGTTTGGAAGCTGTGAGTTCAGTGGAGCCTTTCAATTCAAAGAACGGGCTGTTTTCTGCAACTGAGAGAATTGCGTGGTGATTGTGGCACAGTTAATAAGATGCTACCCTGGCTGCATTAAGAACAAAATGGACAAAATCTAATTCCTTGTGTGTGCTCTTAAGCCGTTTAGAGCTGCTGTCGACTGCTAGATATTGCCATTTAACTTTTTGGGGGGACTATTTAATGGATTTAACAAACAAGATGCACCATATAAATTGCTGTTTGTATAGGTGGAGGTGGAGGTTGTTTACCTGCAGAGCTAAGCTTGGAGGTTTCCCATTTTCTGTCTAAGCTAAGATAGCTGTCCTCTGGTTGAAGCTATATATTTACTGTGGAGAAATGACCATGGAATCGATATCTATCGCTGCAAGAATGATGAACATAAAACATGTGTTTGCATTGTCAGCAGAGCTCCTGCAGATAAATCTATATAGCTGTTTGAATATCAGTTTATTGGTATTTGTGAATTTCATAACCATGGGTTTGTGTGCAGCTTTGACAAACAGCTTTCTGCTTTTAATTTAACATGTTGAACAATATCAGGAGAGTATCAGATAAAACTGAAATAACTGTAAATCAAACCAATATATCAGGAAGCTGCCTTCCGTCCTTTCTTCGCATTGTTTCTGCCACTTGGTACCTCAGCGAGCGAAGACAAACTCATCAAGTATTTGCAAACACAGTCTGACCCCGATCTACTGCAGTGTCAATATGTAAAGTCCATCATTTCTATGCTTCGGAGCTTTTGTGCTCAGCACCATTGGCATCAGGGGAGTAATTGTACAATGGGTTGGGGAAGGACAGGTTGGCGTCTTTCCAGGTCGGACCCTGCAGTGGACGAATACACACAGAAAAGACATACATCACGTCATTGACTTCTGCACAGACAGTTAGAGTAAAGGCCAAAAGGTGAGCAGAGACACCTCACCTCCACCTCTCTCCTCCAGGGGTAGACGCTGATGGAAAGCCCAGCACCGTCGCTCCTCCTATCGCTCCTCCTGGGATTTAGTCTGCCACAGCCGCACAGCTCTGCAGCTCTTTCCAGGGACAGACACTGAGGGAGAGAAAAATCATGTACGCCGTCTTAAAATTAGATGAGCCTTAATGTGTGAGAGCGCGCAAAAAGCAGCTGCAATTAAAATCTAATTGACCCGTTATGCGTCCATAATTACACCTCTAACCTCTATAAAACATTTCATCATCCTTCAGAGGTGGAATAATCACCGATGGTTTCTGCTGAGCCATATCTGTCTGTGTCGTGGAGACTCACACCTACACCTCTTCTATTTATAGCTGTGCCCAAACTGGCATTCACATGAAAGCAAACATGTACAGACATACCACATGCCACAGATTTAGAATAAGTGAAATGTATCGACATGTGTTGTATGTGTAATGTCACCGGCACATAACCGTTTCAAAAATGTTGGCTTGGCAAAGCATATGTTTATAATGGATTTTTTTCAATATCACTTTCAATATCAATGTCAATTTTTCTGTACATCATCATGGGCACGCCTTTCATCAGGTGAACTGCACTGCACACACAAGCACACACAAACACAGAGCAGGCAACATCATCAGTCATGACAGCTTTCAACATCATTCTTGCTTTTATTAGTCAGTGACACTCGCTGCTGCACACCCCTGCAGATAAAATGTGAGTGTGTGTGGTCTCACAGCCTCTTTCCTCATTTTGTCTTTTTTTTTTTTTTTTTTTTAAAGTACCCTCATAAATGCACACACACACACAAGCCATTATCCAAATGGAATAGCTGTAATTGTATCATTGCATTGCTGGGATTCTTTTCCGTGATAGCGGTAACTTTTCAGAAATAAAGGGCACTGTGGATGTTTGCAAAAAATAAGAACGGACGTGAAATGGTGCAAAGTAGCAGTGCCATTTTATCCTACTTGACACTTCCAGACAGCAGGATTTAACATACACACATACTGTATGCTCATCTAAAATGCTTGTCTTGTGGTGCCTTTCTAAAACAACAGCGTTCTAGTTGAGGATCCTGGTCTTATTTTGGATGTCCATCCACAAGTTGTTAGGTTAAGAGATTAATCTGTTAAGTATTTGCAAAAACAAATGTATGTTTTGTATTACTATTTTGTGTCATTTGTTATTATTCTATGAAGTAGTTTAGTTCTGCACATCTGCACTTCCTGCACCCCTGCACCTGTGTAATGTAATGCAGTCCAGTGTAAAAACCTTGCAATTTCTGAAGCTTATCATGTTCTTAGCTGCGTCAAAAAGAAATAGAATAAAGTGGTTGTCTTTGGCGCCTTAGCTTGTGGTGTTGCATTTGATCAGATTATGTAGTTCAGTCACTGTCTCTACCTGCTGTATACGCACTCTGTGTATATATAAAACACACACAAGTGCACAAATATCCACATAAACCACAAAATCAATAATCCTAAATCAAAAATGTAATCTAGCAGAAAGGCCTTGCAATCACCTCCCAACCTCCTCCTAATGTTAAATCCACTTATTGAATAAATGTGAGGCGAATGGTGGAAAAATTAGATTTGTACAGCTGAGAAACCTAATGTTGCTCCAACAGAATTTGCTGATGATTGATTGGACATTTCTGTGCACTGACCTCTGCACTGCAGTCCAAGCTTGGGTTATCCATCACCCCATAGTCCATCGGGTCATGTTTTCTGCGGAGCCAGCAGATGCAATTATCATCACCAATAACACCAACAACATCATCATTAGCAAAAGGAGCAACAGTTTTACCAGAACTCACATTGGGAAACATTTATTCTTGCATGAAGCCAGAACACAGACGGCGACTCCGGCTACGAGCAGCAGCAGTCCGATAGCGATGCCAACGTACACAGAATCTAAACAGACGGGAGGTGCATTCAATTCTTGCAAAGAAAACTGCCTTCAGTAAACTGAGACTTCACAGGATATGTAAAGGATACAGTAAAAACTTTAAGGTGAGACAGTTTAATAGGGACGAGCTATTACCCAGCTGTGTGTCCTCTGGTGTGGGTGTCGGAGTGGAGAGAGACGGCTTCTCCCTCACATGGCAACGGTTTCCTGTCCATCCTGGATGACACCTGTGATCATACATAAGGAAAACAGTCTGGAGATGTATCTATGTATATTTGATACTAAGGCTGGTATCTGTGGGTAGCCTGGAGCAAAATAAAAAAACAAACATAATTTTGTACACAAACTTGTGGTGCAGGTATAGTCATTTAAAGGGAGGCTGATAAGGTAATAAAAACTGTGAAGATATAAAAGTAAATATGTGGTGATCTATTTATACAATTATTTTTGTCAATAAATTAAAAAGACCACAAACAATAATTAATAATTAAAAAGTAAAGTTTGTGAGGCTAATCTCTCTCATTCTGTGTAATAGCGCTTCATTGCAGTCTATTAAAATACATCAGTGAACCACTGTTCCCTTTGGCTGATGGTTCCTTCATGGTGATGAACCACATGCACCCTCCTCCGGCTGTAAAGACTGAGTATTAATAAACAGCTGAAAATAGTCCTGAATAAAAAGATTACTCTCTGTGGAGTCTTTGCTAAAAGCTACAGTGTTGTTTTAGAAAATTAACAGGCCATTAAAAGAAAAATATTTACAACCTATTTTTTAAAGAGTTGCCTCTACAAAAGGAATTAATGGGCCTGGGGGTCATTGCAAAAACATAGGGGAGTTGAAAGTCTTTAGAGATTAACACATGATAATGCAACAGCAATGATAAAAATGAAACTAAATAAATAAAATACAAGGCTGAACAGATAAAGCAAATAGACTACAAATAAACACACACTTTCTCTCTCACTATATTTGGAAAAAAAAAACACTATCCGGACAAATGGTGCAAAATTTATCCGCTGGACATCCTGCATGGAAACACGGACTAATTGCACATAGTTTGGCCCCGTCTGCTGAGCTGCATCACTGGGAAAAAAGAGTAAGTTCCTCTTCTTCCAAATGAAGACTGTGCTCCAAGTCAACATCTGTTCAGTATCAGCTTGATTTCGGAGCAACATTGACCTTCTAATGCGAAACACTCAGCTCTCAGCAAAGCCACACTGTGTCATTATCATTCAGAGGGGGTCAGGGTACATATTGTGTGACAGTCTGGCCGTGGCAGCGGGCCGTCCCTGGCCTGGTGCCCCTGTGGATCCTGCTTAGCAGAGTGCAGAAACGTGACGTAAATACTGAGCCTGAGGTACCCTCCGCTGCCGGCCTTGGGTTCTGCTACGGCTACGGCTGTTATCAATGCTGGAACAGCTTCAGGCCCTCCATACCACAACGCACAGTGAATGGTGGTGGTGAAGTCCTGTTACATAATGAGGAGGCAGTGGTGGCGGCATTGCATTGGGGAATGTTGGGCAGGGGGAATGAATGAAGGGAAGGAGAATCAAAGACAAGGAGGCTGAAAGAGAAAACAAGAGCGGCAGCATTTCTACGACAAACAGCTTTACAATATCTTCTTCCATCAGAAACCTGAAGAGTTTTCGTGTTTGCATTTTCTATTAAGTGACACAAGGTGACACACTGGGCCTGCTTCCACAAATCATAACAAATTCAGCTGTATCGAAAGTTGTATTTGGGGAGGGGGACTAATGACTTGCCATCAGCGCAGCGCACTCTGACAGAAGTAAAGAGGGAATGAAAATTGTCATGAAGTTAGACGCACTGAAAAGTTCCTAAAAAGCAAAACGGTCTGTGACAGATACTAGAAGGGAAAATATTTGTCTATACAGTTGACAGCGTTGCAGTGACAGGTGTGAGGGAGGATGTCAGCGACCTGCATAAAGACCCGAGGCAGCTGTTGGCGGGAGAGGGATTTTCCTATCAGCTGCTGAACTGTGCACGATGACTTGTTCCGCCGGAAAATATGACAATATACCGAGTCATAAAATTCAACAACAAACACAAATGTCACAGTGAAACGGAAAATTGATGTGACGACATGAGAACGCATATCGCGCGCCTGCTGCACAATCCAAATCATTTTCTTTCGGAAAATTGAACCTTTTGACACAGGAATGGAGAAATGTGAACCTCTCTCGGAGGTGCATAATGATGTTAGCAGATCCAGCACTAAGTCCTATAATTGCATTCTTACTTTTTCATAATGAAATATCTCATTGCAGACATTCCAAGCTGCTGATGCAGACAACCAGATTCAACAGAGCGTGCATAGTGTTTGTCCTGAATGTGTTTTTGAGACTATACTCTAAGAGATTAATCTGATGCATGAATATTTTTTGTGGTCTTACGATAAGACCATTGGTAGCAGGGGGCCGTGTTTAAATATTGACCAGGAGAATCCATCAGAGATTCCCAGGAAACACTGAACTGGTGGATAAATGAGGGCAGAACCACCCTGGTTAAGCTGTGGGGGATAAGCAGATTCCCACATGCTTCGTGGAGCGTGTCTTTTCCAGGGAAAGAAACAAGACTGATGGGATTTCCATGTTTTAAGTCTCACAAAGCGAGATAAAGGGGTGGGAGGGGGACTGGGAAGAGGAGACATGATACTTATCTTTGTTTGTGCATGTTTATGAGCGTCTAGGTGTGTATGCGTGTGTGTGTTTGTGTGTTAAACTCACATGCAAACAGGCCCATGTCTCTCCACAAGGCATGAGCCGCGATCCAGACAATACGTCGGAGGACAATCTGCAAAAAAAACAAAGAAGCTGACCGTCACTGCTGAATACTGTATGAAAGAAAAAAGAAAATCCTCCAAAGCTTTTCTTCCTCTCTGTTTCTCTGTCATCCTCCATTTCTCTCTTGACCTGAAAGGAAACAGAGGCACACTCAAGCATGTTGCCGCTCTGACGTAAGAAAAGGAAACTACTGTATAGTGAATTATGCTGCTTGGAATAACTGTGCCTTTTCACATCCATTAACCTCTCCTGTCAACATCAGCATATACCTTAAGCCACAAACATCCTATAATACATCTTTTTCCTGCTCTCTGTCACTCTCTCTGATGACAAATACTCTTGCCTCCATAGGTTGTGCGAGGGTTGCCTGTTAAATAATCATCATGTTTGAAACACCATTACGGAAACCCTGGTGCGCTGTGCGGCCCCCTGATGAAGTGACTTTGGCTTGGCACTGAATGCAGGTTAAATTGGAGGTTTGGTCTTATTCCTGAAAACGCGGAGGAGTGGAGGGTTTAATGGGTTTTGGCAGCATCCAGTAACCTGCGAGTTGTGCTTTGAAGACTAAGCAGTGCGACTTCAAAATGTCCTGAGAGACAGTGCCTTGGGTGGAAATCAATGAAGCTTTGGCAAGACTGAAGTCTAAAGTGATTGGTGACTCATGGGAGAGTGTAATATAGTGAAAAACAGTGTGTAATAATGAAAGATCATGTTTTATGTACACAAACGGATAAAAGAGCAACAGCTTGTCATGCACCTAGAGGTAACACTTTACTTGACGCCTATCTCTATAACACATTATAACCATACTTATAATGAGGTATAATGCAGCTATAACACTGTATAACTATAGTTATAAACACTCATAAATGATCCTAATGCTTTATAACAATAATCATAACACACTATAAAGCATTTTATCTTGACTTATAAGGTCAGGTGTTAGTAACTGGCTGACAATGCCCACATTTATAATGCATTAGAAATATAGTTATTGTGTTATAATTGGCTTATAAATGTGTATAACTATCATTATAAACACTCATAAATCACATAAGACTTTATAACAATAAGCATAACACATTATAGAGCATTATAACTCTATTATAATACTAAGACCTTATAAGCCATTATAAAATGCTTTATGATGTCTTATGCTTATTGTTATAAAGCCTTATGATAATTAATGAGTGTTTATAATGATAGTTATACACGTTTATAAGCCAATTATACCATATTATAACTATATTAATAATGCATTATCGATGTGGTCATTATCAGTGAGTTACTAACAATTATAACCTATTATAATACCTGACCTTATAAGTCATGATAAAATGCTTTATAGTGTGTTATGCTTATTGTTATAAAGCATTATGATAATTTATGAGCGTTAACTATAGTTATACAGTGCTACAACTGCATTATACCTCATTATAAGTATGGTTATAATGTGTTATAGAGATAGGCGTCAAATAAAGTGTTACCTAGCTGTAAACTGGTGGAAGAACGATATACTCAGAAGTAGATGCCACTGTGTCTTCAAGGTCAGGGAGTCATGAAGTGGAGGATGGACGGGAGGTAAAAACACGTTACCGTTGCAGCTGGACTCATCGGAGTGGAAAGGCAGACAGTCGGCCGAGTGGTCACAGCGCTTCTGAAGTGGGATACAACCAGGTGAACCCCCTTCACACACCAGCTCTCCCAGCTCACACTGCAGCAGAGCTGGTGGAGGAAAAACGAGAAGCACAGACAGGAAAAATTGGTAAAATATGTAAAGAGAGAGAGAGAGAGAGAGAGGAGGGGAGTGGGGGGTCTGGGTGGCGAATTCAAAGATCACTAAGAGGAGCATACTATAAAAGGGATTACAGAATTCAAAGCTGCTTTGACACTTTGATCCTAATCTGTGAGAAAATGTGTGTATGCTTTGCTGTACGGACATTAGTCTCACAGGGAGGGATTCTTTTTTAAGAGGACGTGCCATCAGTTCATGCATGAAAACTCAAGCAATTCACTTCACTTGTGCAGTTTAACAAGCTGTTTGCAGCATGTTCCCTCTACGGACCCAGTGATGTCAAGTCAAAACACAATTAGAAACAAGAACTTGTGAACAAAGTGCTTGAAAACACACTTAAATTATGAAAAGTGAAAATAATAAGGTAAATAAATCTAACATAGAGAATAAGACTGAACATGTAGCAGAGATTCAGAGGCTGTCAGAACAAGAATGGGTTTGTTAAGGGATTTAAAAGTCAGAGGGTTTCAAATGAGGAGATTGGTACAACAACACAGGAGTATCAGTTTGAAAGATGTAACAAATTATTCTAGGACTACAAGAGATAGTGCTACACAGGCCTTGACAGAAAGGAGTAAAGTTTGACTGACTGTTTCAAATTCAAGGGCCAGCAACTCAGCTTGTTTCAAAGTCATTTATCCGCAGTGATATTCAGTCAGTTTGGTTTTTATGTGCCCAGGTTTTATGATATGTATCGGTGAGATGTCTGTCTGCAAAAAGGAGGTGAAGGAAATTTAATTAGCGGAGCTTGTAATATTGAAAAATCAGTGTTGACAGCGTTGCAGCTTCTCTGGATGATCAACAGAAGCTGCTGTCGGCGGTTTTTATTGAAACTATTCCTTCTTCTGTTTCCAGTGAAAACAGTTTACAGCGAAACCCGTGGATCATTCAGAGCAAACCGAGCAATGTCTGGAAAGAAGTGACACTGTTGAATTTCTAAGTGTTTCAGGGAATTTATAAGAAATTGGCAGAGATCTTAGCAGCTTTGAGACACATTCTTGCAACAGAGGTGCAGATAAATGAATGCACACGTGTCAGTGCATGTTCCAACTTTAACACGAAATCCTCAAAAGTGAACCGACCACACTGAATCACCATTTTCATCAACTTAATTACTATCCTTTCTGCAATCAAACTCTCCTCTCTAGGGATGAGCAGCACCTTTGTCAGTGTGGCCGTGACGCACAGGGAATTGCATCCTCATTAAAATCACATTAAAAGGCAGTGAAAAGCACAGAAGCCATAATAATGTTATAACTGCTGCAAATAATGGTCTGCTGAGGTGTTAGCCTCATAATTAGTACTCGTGTAGGCGAGTTTTATACAGAGGAGACATAACATGTTCTACAGCATAATCAGCAGCCAGTGTGTCAACAGTATGAATGCTGATGTGTTCGCTTACTCACGTACGCAGTGAAATGCATTTAAATGTAGATTTGATCACGTAAAGGAGCTAATCTAAACTGAAGGAAAGGATTCAGATCATTAAAGAGATTTGTAATTTTCACATCAAAGCCATAAGCAAAATATGTGATATGCTGCAGATGTTGTCTGTCCCATTGGTCCATCAAACACCATCCATACACATACTTACGGCAGCTGTACTCGTCCTCTCCATCGGGGCAGTCGGGGACGCCGTCACAGCGCAGTATGGCGGGGAGACAGAGGGAGTTTGAACACTGAAAATACCCGGAGAGACAGCGGTCTTGAGGAGGAAGAGTCCCGGGCACCGTGGTCACACATTGCTCTTCATCAGACTTGTCGGCACAGTCGGGTTCACCGTCACACCGCCAGCTCTCGGGGATGCACTGGAAGGAGTACGCACACTGGAACTGGTCCACGCCGCAGGTCAGAGGCTCAGGAGTTACTGGTCCTGCGGGGGGACACATCATAGGAAAGACACATATCACATGAATGCACAAGCACACAGAGAGCTGAGTGTTGTTCACACGCAGCAAACAACTTGGAGTGAGGAATCAAATTGTGCACGGTGGGAAAAAAAAAAGGTTTGATATTAGGTTTTCTGCTTTTTTTGTAGATCACAGGTGCTATACTTTGCAGAAAAGAGGCAGTTCAGGGGTGAAGGGAGAACGGAGGGGTGAGAGTGAGGAAACAACACAATATAAATGTAATTGCTTTTTCCCCCCATTGCCCTCTGTCCTGTCCCTCATGTCTGACCCA
The DNA here is from genome assembly GCF_045865225.1 of Trachurus japonicus. Classification (NCBI taxonomy): domain Eukaryota; kingdom Metazoa; phylum Chordata; class Actinopteri; order Carangiformes; family Carangidae; genus Trachurus; species Trachurus japonicus. The sequence goes on along the minus strand of NC_140926.1, from coordinate 16,393,889 downwards.
GTCTTCACTGTGAATTTATACGGGCCTAGGGGGCAACGGGCTCCATTAACTCACTACACTCTTCCTGAGGGCCCGTACGATTTATATGGAAAGGAGAGGAGCATGGCTCGTTGGAGGACAGAGAGTGTGGAAGAGGGAGGAAGCGGGAGAAGGTGAAAATTGGGAGGAAAAAGCGTGAAAAATGAGCAGAGTGCTGGCAGAGCAGGAAATGAGGAAAAAAACAAAAAGTAATTGGAAGCGCAAGGGCAAAACGACCACGGAGGAGAAGAAAAAACAGTATAATAGCTCTACCTCCGACCATACACTCTGCGGTGTAGGAAATGTCATCCAAGGCGATGTCTGTCCATATGTCTCCACCCACTTCTGCCTGGAAGGTCACTCTGAAAGGTGCCGGGTTAGACAAGATCACGTTCGCATATGTCCACTGGTTGCCATGGTTTCCGGCAGCTGCCCACATCAAGAGACGGGTACCACTGGGACCGGCAGTGTAGACCTATAGAATGAAAAGTAAATTGAATCTTTAAAACAGCGAAACAGAAATGTATTTCAGTCTACAAGCAGCACAATCTGCAGTTACCAACAAAACACAACATACAGTAACACATTATCACCACAACTGTGACACAATCATGTCTGTAAAGGGGGGAAGAAGACGCAGTAGGCCAATCAAAGATATTAAAACAATCCATTACTAGTAAAAAAAAAACTTGTGAAAAAAGTGAAGTGAAAGAACATTATTAGATTTCTTTTAAACATCTGCTTCTTGTTTGTTGTTTTGAAATTAACCCAGCTAACAAAGACGCCTAAAAAAAGACATGAAACGATGGATGTGATAATTAAGTTTGTCAGGTGATCTGCTTTGATGGATTATTTCCTGGCAGGGAGACTTTTATTCCTTCCTGTGGGTATCAGGTGATTGACGGTGAGCAAAGGGTGACACACCGAGAGGCTCAGTAAAACGGGGCAGAAATCTCTGACAAAAACCAAATTAAGCCTTTGGGTTGACTGTGATGGATCATCTGACAGCCGGTGACGGAAAGAAAAACATTTTCGGAAGCTTGACGCCCGATGAAACAGACGAGACTTTGAATCATTTATGGAAACGCTGCTCGGATTAGATCACCCTCAGTGTTCCCATCTTGTCCGAGCCGTGCATGAAGAACCAGAAGCGCAGGTGACACAGGCCGATGCTGGCTGGAAACGGACTCCTGGTTGTCACCTTGGCGACGTCGCCCTCCCTCTGGGCAGCCGAGTGTATATACAGGAAGTTCCCCCCACCGCCTTCAAGACAAACAACAGAGTATAGAACATTTACATTCATGTAAGATATGGGTAATACATCATTGTGTGCTAAACGCCGTTCAACCATCCAATTTCAGCTTCCCTGCAAGATAGAAATCCAATAACTTTCTTCTGTTGATTCCAATATACATAATGTTTAGATGGAGGGGGGCATCGGAGCTGTTGTGAAATATTGTAGCCCGCAGCCAAAAGCTCCACAGAGCTCCTTCGGCTCGGCTCGGCTCAGAGATGAGACAGCATCTGTGCGATGCCAGAACAAAGTGGGAGTTTTCCACATGAGTTAAAAGGGATTTAAGCCAACACAATCCAGAGCACGCAGCAAACTCTCCCACCCACAACACTAGATTCTTCCCCTCTGACTCAAAAACTGAAAACCAAACCAAAGCCTGCGCATTCATTCATGTAAACATTGTTTCCCAACGACAGCTGTGTACAAAGATGTCGCCTCAGAGTTTATCGTCACCTGATAACGCAGAGACATGATGTCTGCACAGTCATGTCTTGTCCTTGTGCAGCTCTCTTATACAGTATGTGTGTGTGTGTGTGTGTTATTACAGACGGCCAGGTTTATCGATCTGCACTGTGGTGAGATCATCAATTTAATCTATGACACAATGCCCCAGTGTCCAGATTCATCTTCAAGATCAATAAACTCAACTGGCCAATCAGAAGTGGGCGTGCACCCACCGACAGCCACTATAAGGAGGAATTATAGCCACAGCAGATCACACAATAGCACAGTTGGTTCAATGAGGGCACAGTCAGCATAAAAACACTGGTAGCCTATGTCCTCAAGCTTACAGTCAGTTACTGCAATATATTGGCTGATATGATGACTTGGCGTTACCACCTCCCCCAGTCCACACCCCCTTTACATTGTCCCTGCAAACAGCTTCCAGTATGATGTAGTATATAATAAATCTAAATGATTCATGTGATCCTATCCCACAATCTGTGAAGGCAACTAACAATTATATGATTATATAAATTGATGAATTATTAATTACTTTTTACAATAAATCAATGGCTGTAGTCCAAACATATCATAAATGTCATAACATTGATATTTTATGACACATATTTTGTTCAACCATCCTAATTGAATTTATTTTAAAAGCATTTTGAGATGCAGAATGTTTAAGAATTTTAAATTCTGTTGATTAGCAACATTGTCGAACAATACCTTCTTGTAAACAGTCCTATATCGAACAACTGTTAAAGAACTGAGGTGAGCACTTTGCTTAAATTTCTGTCCAGGAAATCCCAACAGCCAACGCAGAATACAACAACTCATGAATGAAAATTGCAAGCAAAATAGAGGTTTGCATTGCCTTGTATAGATGAGGACAATTACAATGCTTGTACCAGCAATGGTGATTTATTCTCATTTAGTGAAGAGCAAAGAAAAAAAAAATCATGTTTCAAGAGAGTAGCATCATTGGATACATGACAAACAACAACAACAAAAACAACGAGTCCATAGCTGTTAAGCTCAGTTTGACTCAGCGTGGCGCTGATCAGGATGTATTATTAACCCTGTCTTCACACGCACGTCAGAAGCTCCTATTTCCCAGCTGTCAAGTTGTAATTACAAAGGTGGAGCTGCCTGAGAGCTGAAAACAAGGAGCACGTCAGGAGGATGCACGACTTGTTTGGTCCTAATTCTGACAAATGAGTTTTTTTTTTCGACAAACAAACTCCCCGAGTGAGTTTTGAATAAAAACAAGAGCCATGGTATAAATGCACAGCTGTGTTTATGCTCATGTTGCAATGTTGAAGAAAGGTCAAAGGTCGGTCAAACTCACAAACCCTTACAGGAAATTGTTTCTCGAGTTTCCCGCTTGTAATTAAAACCTGAAGGAGCGTTCATGTAGTCATTTCAGAGATTGTGTTCACAGGCGAGGTTGCCAGTGAAAAAGGAGAATGAAGGGAGAGGTTTTTCTCCTGAGCCCTGCATGTGGTTAGGTTGAGCCAGCAAAACTTTTCTTTGGAAAAGGTTGGGGAAAGATCATTGGTTCAGCTGAATGTTTCTCCAGTGAACAAGTTGTGTCTTTCGTTTCAATGCTAAACCGAGGCGGTGGTGTTGAAACTTTAACCAAGTTCTGTGTGTGCATAAACGTGGCCAAGGAGAAGAGGAATCAGTGGGTATCTGCAATACTGGGCATATTGCAGAGTAGTTCAGCAACAGCAAGTGGCAGACACGCTAATTAAAATGTTTCCTTGTTATGCTGCTGTTTCTCTAAAAATGCATTTTCTGTTGCAACCTAGTGGTAACAATCCTCCGCAGACCAACTGCCCTAAAACAATATACACACTGTAATGACAGTTCCCTCTATAGTGAAACTGAGAAGTGAAGAAAACCCAGTGTATTTAACAAGCTACATACAGATGTTAGCTACTGGTAAATACTTATAAGTTATCTCTTTCTGTGATACAAAGTTCACACTGTCATTGGTTTCCCATTTCTATGTTGGCAGTTATTGGGTTTAAAATATGCGGTTTCAGTTGAAATAGTAATTTTTTCTTTCTTTTTTTTTTCTTCCATAATACAAGATCAAAAATGTGGTTTTTGTTGGGTGTTGTACCAAACCAACATGTCTCTTCATGACTTGAGAATATGATTTTTTCGGCATGGGAATTTCTGTAGCACTTATTAACACTAACGGAGCTAAAAGTGTAACAATGTTGTGATGCATTTTATTAGCCTGACAAGCCAGACTATATCATTAAAATGTCTAGTCTGGCAACGACCGGTAGACCTCGGCTCAATCCAGGGGGCGGGATGAAGGCTGTCTTTCAAACTGCCTCTGCACGCAATAGGGTAGCGCTACGACCAATCAGAGCAAAGAGCAGGATGACGTTAGCCTGACAAGCCAATTGAAATGTATGTCGCCATCGCGTTAAGCCCACCCAACGACTCTCTAAACAGATAGAGTGCTGTGATCGGTGAACACAAACGGTGTTCGAGACTTAAAAAGTTCCTATGGCTCGTTTCTAGACCCACCTACGGAGCAAATATATATATATATATATATATATATAGGGTGCGTCTAGATTTCTAGGCTAGCATTTTATGACAAACGAACAAAAAAACAAACATTTCCTGCAATTTGGAAAGTTTTAGAACAGAAAATGATAACAGTGTTGTTTATGCCCCCTATAAATGACGGGATTTGTCTCATCTGTCAGAGATGAGGTCAGCAGCAGAGAGGGGACTGACCTGGACTGTGGTCGTTGTGGGGTCCGGCTCCTGACGTCTCAGTCTTCTGACCTATCCTCCAGTCAAAGTCGTCATTGTGGTCTTGAGAAAGCTGGCAGGATTCTTCCCATTGGTTATCATCCATGTTGAAATTACAAGCACCTGGCAAGCCAAGTGTACTTTCTACAAGACAGACGTGGAGAGAGAGATGGAAAAAAAAAAGCCTGAGTGTGGGTTGAAAGTTGTTTTTCTGCTCTGCAGTCGGACAGATTCTCTTCCAATTCCAAAGAAATCTAGATCCCATTTCTACTCACCACAGTCTATCTCATCTGACTCATCAGCACAGTCGGCCTTGTTGTCGCACACCAGGTGGGATTCGATGCAGTCGCCATTGTGACACACAAAGTCTGTGACAGCAGGACAGCTGACTGGCTCCACAACATCTAAAACACACACACAGACAAACAAGCAGATCTTCGGGGGAAGCAAGAATTCATGTTCTCCATCAGGTCGTCAGCAGCCCGTTAGACACAACGTCACAGCGCTGTATATACTCTTTAACATATAAATTAAATATAGCATCAGAGGAAATGTGACAATGAACAACAGTGTTTTATTAAAACGCTGCCTTCTACTTCTCTGCACCAGCAGTGAAGAAGACAGTAAACAAAAGCAGACAAAGGCCTGTCAGGGAAATCAAAGCCTCCTTCCGCCAGCTCCGCCTTGTTTGAGAGGAAACGGAGAGGAAGGAAAAGAGATCAGGTGGATCAGAGCGCACACTCATACAACTACGATATTTGCGTGTGTGTGTGTGTAGATGTGTGTGCACTTTTAAGACTTCAAAGGCAGAGACATTAAATGATGACTGAAAGGAAAGAGTTGAACTTCATTCCAGGAGGTCAGCGGGGTTAATACCATCATAGAATGAACTGAAAACCCATTTTGGCACGCTATGAAATTTGATGGAAGTTGTGCATAAGTGTCATTTAGTTTTGGACAGACAGTTTGTCTGCTTGTCAGTCTTTGCATGCACGCCTCTCAGTCTGTTTTGATCTATGCCTCGGCTTGTCTCTGGGTCACTATTTATGTCTCCCCATGTAAGTGTGTTTATGTTGGTGTGTTGGAGAGGGCCTTGGCAGAGCAAGGAGACGTCCCACATGGTGTCCAGCCTTGTGCCAGGTCCCGTTTAATGTGGAACATCTGTCTCCGGCATAAACATCAAAAGGCGACTGACAGCCACTGTCATCACTCAGAGAATCGAACGCTCCCCCTCTAAGACATACTAGCTCTATCTGTATTCCTCTCTCTGTCCATACACTCAGTGTGTCAGTAACCAAATCTGTTTCACATCCCAAACTATCGGATGGCGAAATCATAAAATAATTTTGCGGTTTAATTAGATCTCACAGCGGTGACGATATATTGGAAACACAGTTGATAAAATGAGGACGGGGAATATCAGAAGAGAAGTTTAATGTCAGTTAATCCACATAATGAAATCTATTAGTTTGGTCCTTTATGGGCTACTTTCACTTCTCTGATTACTTATTCAGGTGCTTTGAGGAACCGTGAATTCGGAGGTTTTTACATGAACTGTTCGTGTTCTTTAATCTTAGAGTCGATGTGCAGGTTCAGCAAGCTTCACACACACAAGGCCAGGCCTTTTTAACCAAAGTTAGACATAGGCTGGTATGAAGACCTGACTGATGGTAAATGGCTTAAAGACAGTTTCTAAAAGCCTTAATGTTTTTTCCCCTAAACTTTGAAAAGTTTAGGCAAATTAAGCCTACTACTTTTAAATGACAGAGGCAATAAGAAAGATTTGTGCTGCCACCCTGCACACAGCCACTTTAATATATGTGCAGAGGTTTGCTGAATAGCAGCGACTCTGATTGCTTTACCAGGTGGTGAGATTTCAGGCTTTCAGCTACGGCGCTCCATTTAGGAACAATGACATTTCTAGACCCTTTCCATCCACTTTGCTTATCTACAGCAATTGCACATTTTAAATACCTCAAACCAAGATGACACAGCTGCAGAGGCACCTGGGCTAAAAAGGCCAATAACCTTAATTTATAAGCCAACAAGGCATAAGCAAACAGCGGCAGTGGGCTTTTTATTATTTCCACACTGCATTGTTTAGCTGCGAGTTTCTGTTGTAAAAATCTGACTTGCTTATTACATAAATAAATCATAAAAGCAGTGGGGATGCAGGATTCACAGAACTGTAGTTGTGGTGCTTGTTGATCGCCAATTTTTTTTTAAATAGTAAATGATCTGCAGAGTTTATAGTGTTCATTACAATGGCAGTAATTTCCCAGAGTAATGCCGTCCTCTTGGGCAAACAAATCTGTGAAAAAGCCTGCGACACTGCCAAGTATGGCGCGCCCAGCCTCACATAACAAGACTACATGTAGGACTCTGCAGCAGCTCTTTGAAGCTGCCCAAATGATTAACCGGTGTAATGTTTACCATGTTGGCATGATGTCATCTGTTGATCCGGTCAAAACTTAAAGTACAGATGAGGCCGAAGGAAATGTTAGTTTTGTATTAGCTCATAAAATCAATACACTGGTGGTGGATAAAAGAAGAGATGAATTCATCATCATTCTGGATAGGATACACCACTCAAACAGACAAATATAATATAAATTCTTAACTTTAATAAACTATTAGTGGTGGAAATGCACTTTGTAACACTGCCTAGATTTTAGTTTTTTGAGTGTCTATAGGTAGTAGTAGAAACTTTTTTTCATATCTTATTTTGGTTCCATTTGTTAGAGACATTTAAACTGTTATAAAAAGGGTGCACTATATACTATATATATCACCTACTTGGAGCACAGTCTATGAACTCCAGGTCATCCAGGGCAGCTCCTCCGCTCACATCCCTGGAGCGAATCCCCTCGAATATCACCTCAAAGTTCCTCAGCTTCCTCAGGGGGACCTCGGCTCGGTTCCACTTATTCCCCTGATGCCCCGTTTTATTCCACGCTTCCAGCAGATCATTCTCCGTCTGCAGGAGAAGAGCAGCGATGACAAAAGATCGTCACGCAGTGGCATTTCACATAATGCTCTGGTTACACCGACCGGAGCTCACGTCAACTGGAATATCACTTCAAAGAGCCTCAAAGTGGACTCGAAGCTACAGCAGTGGTGATTGTGAAAGACATACACTATGTGAGTATCATCGCTGACACATGTCAAGAGTGAAGACCTTTAAGTTCAAATGAACTGAAATTAACTTCTGGACAGACTGCTGCGGCTGAGAAACACCGAGTGCCATCTGAGGGGAGTCATTAAAGTCTCATTAGCATAACATTGCAGTAATAAGTTCCTCTGCCTTGAGACCTGCTATTCACAGAACAACTGTGCTGCTCTGGAGCTATGGCAGTGGATTTCTCTCATGCCACATATGGAACACATTAAGATCTTTAAATCCTCTCCGTCTTTTCCCATGGTGCAGGCAAGGCTCTAAATCATGACTGAAATAATGAAACAACAAATGTGACTTTAAAAAGGGGGTTTGGTGGATCTATGTGTTCTGAGCAAATGTCTCACCGGTGGGTTTTTAATGTCATGTCAAGAACATGAATGAGACGTTTTTACAGTCGTAATACATCACATTAAAGACAATGTTTTATCTCAAGGGCACGATGTGTTGAACGCAGGATTTATGGTAAAGGTTGTAGAAGCGAAGTGAAAAGCTAACAGCTCTCTCTGTCCTTTGTTAAATGTTATAATAGTAGCACAGAGGCCGTACATACACATACAGATACATATATACTGTGGTGGAATAAACCAAGGAGCATCGCAGAACAAAATTTTATGATAAAATGTTACTATGGTAACATTGCCTTCTTTTTATCACATTGATGAAAGTACGGAGTAAGGAGTAAACAATAAATTCAAAACATCAGCGTAGGTCTGGTGATATTCTATACAGTATGTCCTTGGTTGTATAATGAATAATAGATGCTATGAATAGAGGGGAATCAATAAACCAACACTGATGCTACAACAAGTTTATCCAGGTATTCCTGTTTCCCAGAGACCACTTAAAAAAAACACATCAGTAATGAAACTCTTGGACTGATGCATGGACACAAGTCTAGTTGTTTTGAGTTGATCCCATATTCACCACCACAGATAGTCACTAATGCACCAAGTCCAAATGAGCTCAATAACTGTCGTTCTAACCCATTTCAGTGAAGTATTTATTTCTTTTTTTAAATCGTAAAAAAGGCCATTCTTCTCACGACCTGGTTTCAGCCACATTATTGGCTGACCTCTATATGAACAGCAGTGGTGGTCCATCAGTAAGGTGAGCACTTTGGTATAGACTAAATATGTATGAATAATTATAACAACTATTGGATGGCTTGTCATTTAATCTGGTTCAGATTTTCATGGACTAGAGCGGATGAATCTGGATGATTTTAGAGATTTCCTGAATTTTCTTTTCCTGACATCATGTCAAATTCAATTGGCCACTTATTTTCATTCATAACCAAATACAGTGCCAGTCAAACTGACGAGATCCCACTGATCTGTATCTCTACTATATTTGTATTCAGCTCTAACTGGCGAACATTAACAAGCATGCTGACAGACAATACCAGGTGTATCTGGATCACACATGCTTAACATCAGCCTGTCAACATTTGCACTGTGAGCAGGTTTGCATTTAGCCTGAAGCACTGGTCTACCCAGACACAGACTCTCAGAGCTGCAAGCGTGGTTATGCATCCTCAATAGGAAGCAGGGGTTTGGGCTGAGTGCCACAGACGGGGTGGGGAAGTCACAAAGTATTAAGGGATGGACTAACGGGGTGGTTTCATTCTTTCTATGGGAAAAAGGATGGCAGCCTGACTCGATAAGTTTAACGCCAAAACAAGACTAATGGGTCGCATGCCTCTGTAAGCAACCTGGAAGCTCAGTGTGGCCAACTGAGAGGAGGCTGAATGGATAGGAGGGCTCTTTCTCTCTCTCTCTCTCTCTTTCTGATTTACCCATTTTGTGGAAACACACATTTTCTATCTGGTCTCTCACTTGAGGTAATTGGAAAGATAGTTAAAATCTGCCTCAGCTTCAGGTCAATAGAGAGAGGCGCTGCCTGCTTAAATCACAGAGTATTTAAAAGAGGAAAGTATAGATTTAACTACCTAACCTCCTGAAGCTCATGAGACTAAAATTAAGACTGTTTTTTTTAAAAAGTCATTACAGCTTTCACTGGTCAAGAGGTTAAATCTGTCAGAATGACTGCAGGTCTATAACATCACATCATAAATTCAGCTCTAGCGCAATGCGATAGGAAACTTTTTGAACTTTGTAGGAGAATGAATGAACATTAAAGTAGCGTAAACTCAAGACATCAAACTTGTTGAACGTATTGTTGCACGATGGACAGAGGGATGAACGCAGTAAAACAGACCTGGTCTAATATCCTAAAAACCAGAGGACGAGCAATGTCACATTCTACTCTGCAGTTTGAAAGCCTATTAAAATGCACCCTTGGGTGAGGCATGCACAAGCTGTCTCCTCCGCTTTATGCCAATGGAGCCCTGGCTTGAAATAATCTTGTTACTGTAAGAGGAGAGCATAGATTAATAGGCAGCGTTACAGCAAGACTTATCCTGATTTATGTCATGGAGTAAAGGCTCAATCCATAAAACCAGCCTTAGAGCAGCTGACGAGTGCATGATGCCGACACATGTATCTCACACTTGATGTCTGGGTGGCATATCAGGCGGGGCATTTATTTGATCAATTTGAAGCTTCATTTCCCAAACTCATAGTCAGAGCAATGCAACCACAAATTCACTTTGCTTGACGTGAAGAGTGTATATACATTTGCATAATTTCATTTTATTATCCCCCCGGTGACAGTCAAAAAAAAAAAGAACAAAGAAAGCTGTAATCACAATAAAATGCTTATTTTATTGAAATTTTGAAATCCTGAATGTCTTCACTATATACTGAACGTTCCACTAAGCTGAGATCCAATTTGTATTCATGGCTTTTTCATTTTATGGAAACGCTCGTAGCTGTTTCTCTGTCGACTCACTTTCAATTCAGAGTGCGACGGCTTTCTTCCCCTCAATCTCTGCTAAGTTAAATAATGTTATAACACAGAGGGCGTGTTGTGTTAGCATGTTTTTGTAGTGGTCGGCCTGTGCTACGACTCGAGAACATGTTCAATTGATTAGCCTTGTTGTGCTGCATTTTACTGGGGCAAAACGTCTTCTCTTCGGCTGACGGGTGGATGCCAGGCTCACCATAATGGACGGCCACATTAGAACCCACTCCACCATATATAACTACATAAATGAGCTAATGGCAGGCTATGCATCTTCGTCGTAAAGTCATTTATCTCAATTACCATAAAAGTATGCTGATTCGAAATACATCTGTCAGTATGGAAAGCAAACAAACCGCCTGCTCTCACAAAATGAAATATGATATTGTGTATATGATGTCTGAAAGGCAACATATTCCGTGCATAAAAATGGAAACTATTCATCTCTCCAAGACACAAGCACTATAGTGTCGTCACACGAAAGAAAGGGGGGTAGTTCGACTATTTTTTGTACAGTACACTTTTATATTTTAACTTTATTTACCAAACTTTCTCTTCTAGCGCTAACAAAAGGTTTAAATGTTCAAACGTAATCCTTTCTCTTCCCCAAAGCTTGGCTAATTAGCGAGCTAATCTAATACGAAAAATACTACTTTTTGACTGTTAATCCTTTTGAGATGAGGGAATGGGAGGGAGAGGAGCTTTGTTCAGTTTTATGAATTATTATTGACAAATGTGTGCATTATAGATTCATGATCCTGCATGCAACTCATGCAAGAATGAGTTTGTAAATTTGAGAAAACTGAGAGTTACCGTCCATATTCAGGCCACTGTGCTGCTGCTGAGGACAGTTCAGTTATCAGCGATAACAGACAGGTCTATTGGAGCTTCACATGGGGAAAGCATGTGCCAGGTATATGTAATCCCCTGCCTCCCTCCCCCCTCCGGCGTCATTACCATAACCCCCTTTTGTTCTTCAATCAACCTTCGAAATGGCTCACACTGTATTTACACCTGGCTGCTTTGCAGTGCGAGTGTGTGAGTGTGTGTAGCCATGCCTGCGCAAATGTGTGTTTGTATTTATGCAGCCATTTTTGACTCAAGGCGACACAGAGGCAATAAAAATGTTGTAATGTTGTAAATTATTGCACAAAGCAATAATCTGTAAGTGCTAATGTCTCTGAACCTCCTAGGTCACACATGTCATACATCCTTTATGTGTCATGGGAGACTATAAGGGTATGAAGCTGAACTGAGGTATTGGTTCTCTCTCTCTCCCTCTCTCTGGTGCACTCTCTTTCTCACTCGCTTACTCACACATGCTCCACAAAAAAAAAAAAAAACACACACAGACAACACACTCCACTCGATGTCTAAAATCACACAGGATGACCCCTGAACTCACCATCCTCGGTGTCTGCGTGTCTGTGTAAATGATTCCATCACCTCATTTTCATGTCAAGAGCTGACCTTCTTTAAAAGGCCAAATTTTACATTTTCCATCTAAGGAGGACATGTTAAGTAGTCCACATGCATAAATCATCTCCTCCCTCACTGAGAGTCACATAATCAATCAAACAGCCAGCGGGCTGGGCTGGAAAGAGTTGCAAATCCCCATGATTTGAATTTCTGAGAGCGGTGTTATTCAGTCTGCACCACACAGGCTTAAATGTACAATCAATAGCCATAGTGGGTCGGCAGAGTATTTGTACAATAATTAAATTCAAAGAAAGCATCAATATTATACAGCGTCTTTATGCAAAGTTAAAAACCTATGAATGGTATTCTGCACTTTTGTTTTTGTTGCCAATCCCAAAGGAAACCCATTTGTTGCCATAACTAGACTAAAATGTGCATTTGTTGAGAATATTTTCAGAAACAAACTAGCTGTGCTGACAAGTATTTACTGCAGGGCCGGTGTTCAGGGATATGAAGATATTCATCTATGTCAGTATATGGACCTATACAATGTCACCTATACAATGGGTGTATGTATGTCACCTCTAGACAATGGTCGACCACACTCACAACAACAATGGCAGCCAGAAGCTCAGAGGAATAAGCTTTATCAGGCTTTGTCGACACAGGATGTATTTGTAGGAGCAGCTCAGTGTTGTTTATGGTTTTCATGGGATTTGTTGATTCCCTCTGTTCCATTAGTCTCACTGGTTTGTGAGTCACGATGCCAAACAGGCCTCACAGTGAAGTTTGTTAGCTTCATGGTTGATATTGGTATTTTGGTCTTGGGATTTGTTAACCATAGGAAAAGTACAAACTTACCCAAACTAAAATAAGGCACATTTTGGTTTTTAGAGATACTGACCAACCTTCATTCATCTAACACGTTAGATTCCCCTCTTAAAAAAGTGAAAACATGGGTTCTGTTGCCTACATGACTTGGTTGCTGTAGCATGAGACAGCATTGGTGTTATTTCTGCAATATGCTAATTTTGTGAGGAGGGTGCTAGTTGCTGCTTGAAGAAAAAAGAGGCACTTTGTAAAAATTAACATAACTTGCTGATCTGTTTTGCAAATTGCATAAACAGTTTCTGGATCGCACACAAGGACACACCAACATTTTTGCACTCGCTATGCATATGTGACACACAAACACACACACACATTTTACCACACATTCACAGCAGTGAATGAATCTACTCATGCATAACCTCTGCACCTGGACTTTGACTCGTACCTCACAAAGTTAAATGGAGTTGAGGGAACACAAACCACAGGCAGGAGGCAGAGTAAATCACAGCAGAATTTCAATGGCAATGGTAGAAATCTTAAGCCCTGAAAGTCGACCATGCATACGCAAACTAGACAGCACAACACCTAACAAGCAAGAGGTCTTGTCGATTGGCAGGGCTAGAGTCTGCCCAGATGGCGGGGTGGGGTGACCATGATCCCCATCACTCACCTCCACCACAACCTTCAGCCCCCCCCCACCCCTCCCCACAGCTGCCCTATAGATCACACACTGGCAGAGACTGACAGTCTCACTGCTCTTTTTACCAAATTACTGAGACCACTAGACAGCATCGCTAATATGATCCGATTACTGTCTACATTAACATGATTTAATATTATCAGGCTTTGTTTCTGACTGAGCGTAACCATGGTAACCGTGCGTGATGGATGGCGATGGTGGGTCCGCAGAGCTTGTTTCATAAACCACCATCACGGAACAGGCCTCCGACACATCCATCGTTCATCTTTATCACGATTCTGTGTAAACACGCTCACCTTGATCAGCAGCCGGATGGTTCCCGAGGCCTTGTGGGAAATGTAGTACCAGAAGGAGAGCTTACAGATGGCGCTGGACTCCTTCCAAACAGAGCTTCTTATATGGGCTTTATCCCCTTTGAGTCCCACCGGCGTAGCTTCCAGATAGACAAAATGACCTAAAGAGACGAAGACGAAGAGGGCGTGATGGAGGAGAAGGGCATCGACGCAGGAGGGGAGGCTGAGAGGGATTAATAACTATCTCTGGACACACGGCTCCCTCCAGTCAGTGACAAATTACAGAAAGGTCACAGACAGTGTGGTAGGCGAGGGAGGGTCAGGGGTCACAGAGTAATTTCTGACACCTCTCCTCATGCCACACCGCCTTTTGACACGGGACCCACTCAGTAAGTTTCTGAGTTGAATCAAGGTCGTTTGAGACTTTGGACGATGTCTGAATACAAAGCTGAATGAAATGAAGGGTCGCTGTGCTGCTGGGTTGAGAGTTTATTACTCATCTATTGATATATAAGTAGTTTAATTATTCATAACAATGTCTGCCATTGTTACTCTGAACTCTAGTGGCATTTGAGGAATTCGGAAGAAACAAGGCTGGCACAACCTGGGAAATTGTTGCTATTTCACATTTTTAAAAAACTAAAGTGATGATACACAGAGAGGCTTTTATTGTGATATGTCAAGCTATATTTGTCCCTCTCCTAAGAAAAGATACCTAACTTTCCCTTTGTGCTGCTGTTGTGTGGAAAATCAGATCATAGTTTTAATTATTATCCACCGACTTCTTTGAAAAATATGTTTGATTGGTTGCACTGTTACAGATACACAAGTTGTTCTTGTGTTTTATTTCTGTCAAAGAGGTAGAGTAATATTAAACATCACTTAATGCTCACTGGGAAACTGGATTAAAATCTTAAGGACTGTATTTTTTTAAATGGACATAGATGCACCTGTGTGTTTATGTGTTTATATTCATTAATTCATGTATATTGCTATTTACGATGCACATGGTAGGCTATAATGGAATTACTGCCCTAAGTGCCCTGCATCAATCACTTAATGGTGAGGAACAGCACATGAATTAAACACTGTGGAGAGCTATAGGAACAACACATGGGGGAAATCTTACACATACCGTTCTCATCCATCAAAGTGTGATCATATGGAGGCCGTATGCTCTGGACGGATCCGGTCCCCAGCGTCCAATCAAAATTATCAGCCAAGGACCTCCTCCAGCCACAGTGTCCGTTCTCAAAGGAGCAGGAAGTCCCACAATCCTTTTCATCGGTACCATCGCCACAGTCGTCTGTGAAGTCGCAGCTCTGCCCCGGAGTGAAACACCGGCCGTTTTCACATGGCAGGAAGCCTGAAGGACAGGAGCCTGGAAATATGACACACACATAATACACACAATATATCATTTAGAGCCACTTGTGCTTGTTTTGCCAAAATCAGTCTGTGGCTGTGTGTGTTCTCATATAAAATAAATACAAAAAATACACCAATTCACTTTCTTACAAAGAGGTAATTGACAACATTGTGGTCAATTTTGCAAGGTGGTGGTTAGCCTAGCTTACCAAACGTGCAACAACTTACAGCCAGCCAAAACACCTTGAACGATCACAGACGAACATATCGTAACTTGTTAGTTCTTGTTTGATTTATACAATAAACAAGGAATTTAAAAAGACAAGATAAAATTCAGCTCTTTACCCTTAAATCTAAAGTTCTGTCCAGATTAAATAAATAAGACATGATGTGGAATTAGTGACCAGTTTGCACTTTCCACCTGTTTTCAGTCTGTATGTCAGGCCAAGCTAAAATAAGTGCCTGCTAGCTGTAGCTTCATAATGTGTGTCCGCGAAACCGAAAGTAAGGAAACGCTGGTCGGCTCGCCCAGCATTTCCACCATTAATTAAAATAACAAAATAACCATAGAGACAAAATGATATATTGATCGAAAATTGACCCATTAACAAGTGTAGGTAGCATAGATTCATCCACATTAATGTGAGACTTTTTTATAACCAAATACAAACTCCTTTGTCCCTTTAATATCAAACAAATTCAGTAAATGTCCGAAATATCGATTCCTGATACACAATCTACAACCTCAGACCATAAGAAGTCAACCCAAGAGTGGGGAGACCATCTGCATGTGCCATCAGGGTTCCTCTGAGAGGCTTAAGAAGACAAAGAAGCACGGGGGCAATAAGCCCAAATCAGTGTATCATAGGGTTGCGGAGCTGGAAGAGGCTGGAATCTGCCCCGTTTGGTGCCAGGCATTCCAGCAGGGTCAGTGCCTGGCTTTGGAGAGTTTTAGAAAGGGACATGAGGCGTGATGAAGAGGGGTGGTCCCTGTAATTAAAGGGGAGAAAGGGGTATAAGTCCCTGCTAATCCTTTGTTCCTCTTCAGATGCACAGGACCAGAAGAAATGTGCCGCAACAAAGGCACATAGGAAGCCAGGAAGCCACGGCCCCCAACTGTGAAGCCAAGCCCACTCACTGCCAACTGTGGATGGAGCAGACTGAAGCTGTAGGTGGATTCATTTAAAAAAGGCCAATCAATGTTTGAAGCTAATAATATGCCACTTCTCCCAGGACAGGTCTAAATCTCACTACATCTACAGTATATGGGCACATTTATCCTCATATCAGTATAGGTCGGGTAACTTTTAGGCTTTACATTGCTGTGTGCAGAGCCGGCCCAAGGCATAACCGAACTACTTGCTGCTTGGGGCCCCGTGACTAGTGGGGGCAAGTGACTTTTTAAAATTGTAGTGCGTAACTTTTGTCGATCCTTAGAGAAACATTGCGTAATTACAAAAAAATTTAATTATTGTTGCACTTTTCCGTCGCAGAATATTTAAAGCAGAAGTAAGTGGTCCGGTCGTTTTCGCTAATGCTGCGTTCCAGGCAGGCTTTTGAAATCGTAAATTACAGCTTCAAGTCACAACTTACGACTTTGTAGCGTTTCAGGCAACCCACTCGTGTTTTTCCGACCTGTTTTACCGGTGAAAGTCACTATAACGGCCACTCGTAACTTCCGACCGGTGAACTCGTACCAGATCGAACTGGTACGACTTCACGGTCGGAAAAATACGAGTTTCCTTGAACGCACCATAACAGTCCTCGTCCCTACGTCGCCACATTCACGGCGTTCCTTGGCTGCACACACAGCCCTGCATGCCGTTCTCTCTCCTCATTGGATAAAAACTGTAGGATACGATAAATGTTTTCTCCTCGGCTCAGAGCAGAGCAGAGGGACTGACAGACCCGTGTTTCAGACCAAACACTCTATGTAAGTGATTGCTGTCGGAAGATATAACTATTTAAGACTTATATTAACACAAATATATCACTTACTTCTGCTTTAAAACCAAAGATTTTTAAAAGCAGATGATGTGTTTACAGTAAATGCATTGTCAGTTGGTTTATTTTGCTACTTTTAGTCGACCTAGGTGACATTCAGTATCCCAGTACTATATCAATTTGAAGATTAAATGTAAATCAACCCCAGGCTGCACTTTTAGCTGAATTTGGTGCCATTTCAGAATAAAAACCATAGATGGGTAGAAACCTGCCAGGATATGATGATTCGTAATGACAGAGTAAAAAATGAAATAGTATCATTGGCAGTAATAGAGGGCACCAAAATAAAGATTTTGCTTAGGACCCCTTGGAGGCTTGGGCCGGCCCTGGCTGTGTGACCTCTGTCCGGACATCCAGCATAGTGGCCAGTTACCCTGAGTGTCATACTGCCCTCTGCTGATCACATCATACTGAATAATTAACTCTGGAACAGGAAATCTGACAGACAAACTCCAACTCTGACAAAAGAAAGTGCAGAGCAATGCACTGTACTGGTGCTGACATCATCTGACATCTCATCACTTCCACTGTTTCTATGTACTGTATGAGACCTATTCTTGTCTTCTTGCTGTCTCTCTCTCCTTTGCTATCCTAAATGAAAGACAGATCATCCAAACTCCAACTGCTCTTACAGGATCTAGTCAGGCTAAAACGTAACACGTGCCCAGGGAACAGCTACTAATGAAAAGATGATTGCAAAAGCTGAGTCAGGCTGACCTTGATCACCAAATTACAGAAAACATCACAAACAAAAAAACACTTTTCAGACACACGTCACAGTAGCAGCTCCATCTCTCTGTTAAAATGATGCTTCACTGTCGGTCTGACACAGGTAACTTTCTGTTCCTTACGGTTCCTTTCAGACAAACAGGCCACACTGGACAAGAATAGAAAAGAAGGATGACAAGTGTCTGTTCAACTCACAGACAGCTAACCCTACTGTATCTCTAACCCAGCCCTTTCCAGTGAACATAATCAATTTCCCATCAGTTTAATTATTTATTGGGAAGAGAATTCTGCTGCCCCTCTTTTTTTTAATACAAAGTCCAAAACTGCACAAGCTGAAAATGATGAGATGTTTCTCGCAAGTTGCGTGTATGGCTTTGCCTGGACATTATTTTCTTTTTGCTGCTACTATTCAGAGTCGTCTCTGAATGTGCTTAGTGTAGCCTATGATGACAGTGCATTACATTAAAATGGTTTGCAGATATCGGTCCACAATGTCTTGTTAAGGCCATGATAAAATGCTCCACAGCAGCAGCAGCAAAGCACATTTGTGCACCCCGGGTTTGCATGAGCTATATACAGTGTCACTGCTCCATCACACAATGAGATGGTATTATATAGAAGGAGGCAGTGGATGAAAATGCCCCTGAGGGGTTTCAGGATGTAATTACAGTTCCTGCAGTCTTTGCTCTCATCAGTATTTCTGTGCACCCTCTGCACCTACTGCGAAGACAGCGAGAGCAGCTTTCCATGTCACTCATGACTCTTTACCCTCCAGGCTCTCATAATGGAGGGATGAATCACGTTCTTTTCTCTTTCCCTCCCACTTTATTTGCTCTGCTGTTACTTGTTCTGAAAATTATCCTGTCATGTTTTAAAAAGCAAACACATCCTCTGCTTTCTCTCCCCGGTTTTTCTTTCTAGTATCGCTCAGCCTTGCTGGTTTTTATGCAAACATAAGTTATAAGGTTGTTTGTGCTGTTGCACTTTGAAACGGCTATAGAGTTGTAGAGATTATAACCACTATATTACACACACACTGTATGCATGATATTGTCTCACTTTGAACTAGCGGCGCAGTTTTCGGGATCGGCATCTGATTTTTCCTGCACTTTGAAACAATGGACCTGCATTTTTCTGTTTGTAGAGATTGAAAAATGTGTTTTAAAATGTAACAGCAGCATGTGTCCCAGTTACTCTGGATAATCCACTGAATATATCATGATAGGGACCTTTTCTTTAACAGAAGCAGCTTTAGTAAAAACTGATTGTATTAAAATTTGTGGACAACACCAGCCTTTGTCACAGACAGTTGTGTGGAAACTTTTACACATCCCAGTTGCTGTTTAAGAGAAAGTCCTCCAGCTTCAGTCTCATCTCGCTCCAGCCACAGAAACTCCCTCTTCTCTCCAACATCCAATACAAAAGACAGGCAATAAATAGTAGATCAATTATAGCCTCAGTGACAATGGCAGTTAATCAGCTGTTGTTGTTTCCTGTCGCCTCTTAAAGGGTTCCCTCTTTAAAAATGAAAGGGATGGAGAGGAGATACTACTAGTTGAATAGTTCCAGAGTCTGAAATGCAGACAGTGATGGTGTTCACTTTAATCAGATGACGAATGTTTCTGAGTTTCCCCTTCGCTTCATGGACGGATTTTCATCATTCTTGTTGTTTCACTGCTCCTGTCCGTCACATCCGAACACATTCTGGTTGTAATAGGTGCTCGGGGAAGGCAGCTCAGATGTGAGCATGTTTTACCAAATGCCTTAAGAATCTTAATTTCAATATATCTAAATATATAATGAACATATCCTCCCCATTCCAAAAGAAAAGAAAATAGTCGCGATAGTATTGTCTTAATTCATTTTATGTGTGTTGAAGCCAGAAGCCTGCAAGATTTTGCACTTTATATTGTACTCTATATTGTAGTAAAACTGTCAAAGGTCACAGTTCATATTTAGCAGCAATGCACACATGCTGCAGTGTCTCACTGCACTTTACAGACCCATAATACTACAACAATGGTTTCAGATCCAGTCTGAGCTCTTCTCTGACAAAAAGAGAAAAAAAAAGAAAAAAAAATCAAAGAAAACCTGATGCAATTCAAAAAGAGATTTCACTCTCTTGCTTGGATGAATGGTGACTAGTCGGTAGATATGGAAGAGGCAGTAACGAACGAGACTAAAGCCTCTTTTCTGACCAAGTGACAAAGTGACATTGTGTTCAGAATGGGAGAAACATTTTGAAAGGCAATTCAAAGAGAGAGTAGGATTATAGCAAATCCAATTTAGGTGATGTGATGGATGATGATAAGTGGAAACGGCTCCAACAGGAAAATTGGAAAAAGATTTCAATAGCAGTGCATACTTGAGTCCAAGGGTGGCAGGGGGAAGGCAGCATTTGGTGCAAGAGAGGAAAAAACAAGTAGAGTAAACAAAGACAGAAAACCAAGGAAGCTCAGAATAAATAAAACAAAAAACCAAGGAAATGTAGTTGAGCGTATACCTGCAGGAGGCAGTGGGGTGTTGTCCTCTAATCCGTCCGAAGAGGCGATCAGACACCCTGGGGAGAAGGTGATGTCGTCCAGGCAGATGTCGCCCTTTGGACTTCGGCCCACTTTGCCCTCAAACACGACCTGGAAGTCACTTGAGTGGCTCAACGGGATCTCCCTCATCTGCCAGTAGTTTCCCTGGTCTCCTGTGACGTTCAGCAGGAGATGTAGATCCCCTTCACTTTTCATGAAAACGCTGAGGGTCCCGATGCCGTCTCCAGACATGTGCAAGTAGAAACGCATCTGGGAAAAAGCACAGGAGAGGAGAAATCTGTCAAAAAATAGGGCAGTGATTTTAAGGTTGGATTATTTCTAAAATATTCCATCCACACATTGATATTCAATTTCTTCTCATTTGTAAAGCAACAGGGTAGAAATATTACACGATAGCTTCTTTTCATACCTTGTTGAATAAAAATTACCCCTTCCACCCCAACTAGAAAGGCCATTACTCTTCATGACAAGAAACCAAAAGTATGAACATACGAAGGTAATGATGTGTTAATCGTGGCACTGAATTGATGCACTCCAGCGGTTATCTTTAGTAAGGCTTGGGGGGAAACTCTGTCCCGCTATCATGCAGACTAGAAGCAGTGATATGTCTTGTAGGTTTCCTCTCTAAATGGAGGTGTGTTCATGAGCCACAGCGGCAACAATTACACCCTCCATCTCAGCAGAGAGAGACCGCCCGCCCGTCCCTCTCTGCTTCTCACTTCCCCACACAGCCCTCCCTTCACTTTAATTTGCGCCTTTTTGCTGACTGCGTGATTGATGGACAGGTCATGAGTGGGATAAGACATATACGAGGCGCGGAGCAAACTGGGCAGTCAATCAAGAGATCTCTGCTGGAGGAGCATCAGGCTGACAGCTCCGAGGAGACACACACACACACACACACAGAGTGGTGCACACAAACACGAACACCTGACTGTTTGGTTACAGCACCGTTTAAGCTGCCGATATGTGAAAGACTGATGCAGAGGTCAGACTTCAGCATTTATTTCTGCAGACTAGCCTCACAACTAGTTCTCTTATATTAAGTTGTAGCTGGTGCTGCACCGCCACCGTACAGCAAGAAGGTTCTTTGGCTTCTTCCCACAGTCCAAAAACAAGCACATTAGGTTGATTGGTTGCTCTAAATTGCCCGCAGTGTGGAGCGAATGTGAGTGTGTGTGTGAGGTCGTTTGTCTCTATATGTTGTAGCCGTGACAGGTTCCAGCTCCTCCGTGATCCTGCACAGATAACTGATATAGCTGATGGATGGATGGATGGATGGATGGATGGATGGATGGATGGATGGATGGATAAATAATACTGGAAACATCATACATTAGAACTCAACTTTTCACCTCTGAAAATCCCCCTGAAACCACAACTTGTCATTTTTACTCTTCCATTTTTGAGTTGATTAATAAAAGACATCATATCCATCCATCCATCTGTCCATTAGTTATACTGCTTATCTGTGCAGGGTTAGAGCCAAAGTGAACATATCATAATTGCTAACTCTCTCTGTGCTACTGGGCAGGTTTCTCTTTTTTTACAGAGCCAGGGTAGCCGCTATGCCCAGCTTCCAGTCTTCATGCTGAATTAAGATAACCAGCTGCTGTAGCTTCATACATTCAGTAGATGTGAAAGTGATATCAATCCTCTCATCTAACTCTGAGCAGAGAGAGCAAATGCATGTAATATCCACCAAGTGGCTGTAATGGATGAATTCAGCTCTTCGTGTGTACTTTTCCTCGAGGGAACACTTATCTCCAGTAAGCAGCACAGAACTTTTAAGCTCGTTAGTGTGAGGTTTTGTTAATTCCTATCAGAAAAACTTGTATTCTGAAGATCCTCCACGAGGTTTCAAGCTGAGTAAATAAATAAATAAATCCAGAATATTTGGTATGTAGCTGAAATATGTGATGCCATAACAGTCCTATTAATATTTTCTGATACTGTTTTGTTCATTGAAAATGGAATAAACCTCTGGAAGCCAGTAAATACATTTCACCGTTAATATCGAGGAAAACAGTGGAGCAATTAAGTTTTATTACATTTTTAATAAGCCTTTAACTTGTTCAATTTATTTTGATTGCCTCAGTTCTCTACATTGTAGTTTTATTTTTTATAATTCCCTTTTTAAATCTTGTGTGCAGAACTTCAATGTAAAATGGCCATGTGGAGACACTTCTACTGAAGTTCATAATCTGTGCACAGAAGCTGTATTATACAACTTGTTATGTTATTAAAGTATGATATAAACCAGTGGATGGACGAGTGGATTAATTAAATAATTTTACATTTCCCCTGAAGCCATGTTAGTGAAACCATTGCTCCCTTATCTGTAATTCAGTACCTCTCATACCTGTGTTTTGCTCTTTGACCTTTGACCTTGGCCTCACCTTGCACTCTGAGCTCCTGCGGCTCAGCACCGGTCCTGACATACGTGCGACGTCTCCAAATGAATGTGGGAAAGAGCTCTCGAGGTAGAGGTAGTGTCCTGAGGGGTCCCTAAGTGTGTGGTCAGTCGACGGCCCGGTGCCAACTGTCGGAGTGCTGCCCGCTTTGATCAGCCAGTCAAAGTCGTCCTGTCGGCACTGACGCCAGGAGCAGAGGTCAAACTCAAAACTGCAGCGTCCACTAAAGCCCTCTGAAAGACAGCAATAAAAAAGGAAATCAATTCAGTCTTACAGTTATCTGTAAATGAACCTTTCTGCTGCCACCATCAGTCAGACATTAGAGGACGCCTCACTGCAGATGTAGGGGTCCTCGTCAGAGTTGTCCCCACAGTGGTCGATGAAGTCACACAGGTTGTCCTGAGGGATGCAGAGGCCGTTGGAACAAGCGTACTGCTCGGGCGTACATGGCTGATCTGGAAGCAGCGGAGGGGAGCAGTCCAGGAAGTTGACGTCGTCTATCACCACATCGCCCATGTAGCTGATGCCTCGCTTCGCCCTGAACACCACCTGACAAAGGACAACAAACCCCGGATCAACTCCAACTCACTCCTGTCCGTCATGTAAACTTAATCACACTTTGAGACTCCAGGGTTGATGATTAATACTATCAGACATGGCTTAGAAACAAGAGTTGATTGCTTCTGTACAAATGAGAGATGGTATTCTGTGTCTTTGGGCGGACAGTTGATAAAGAGCTCAGAGAGAAGAGGAAAAGAGCACTTGGAGGATCAGTGTGAAAAGGCCCCTCAGCTGCTGATGCAGCATCAGAGTGGATCAAACTGTAATGTGAAAATCTCCCCTTGCAATTAAACCACCAGGTCTGATGCTGTATCTATGTCTGTGTGGTCATAACGACCGGAAATAACCTCAACAGACAGACACCATGAAGGGATTGCAACTCTGATTACTGCCACACATAAGATTAGACTCATTAGACTGAATTAAACTCAATCAATTCATCATTGATCATCAAGTCTGCCAAGCCTGTCCAATCTAACCTGACCGACTGAAATGAAGCCAATTACAGTGATGTGCACAGACACTTTTGAAGCTGGCCCTCAGTCACACTGTCTGTCAATAGTCTGAATCACATGTGAATTATTATTATAATAATAATAATAATGATGATGATGATAATAATGACAGCCACTGCAGTGAGCCTACACATCATGACAAAGGCTCTGGTCTGCTCATCATCTGAGAACACTTGACTAATGTGGCCATTTATACCATTGCTCTGCCTCCATAATGAGAAGTTATTGTTTATCAAGCTGCCCTTTTATTTCAATAGGGCATATCTCTATGTCACATCTTACACATGGAAATAGATATTATCTATATGTTTTTCTTTGTTTTGTTGTAAATGTCATCATATATTTCTGGCCATAACATAGATCTTAATAGAAATGGACTCAGCACCTTATCTCCTCTAATAAACTCATAGTGAAAAAATCAAACTGTAGACTTATAAAGACATAAACAATCTGTAGTTTGAATCAAGAAGAAGGCATTGTGGGTCACTGGAAAAAAACAAACATATCACAGACATTTCTTTTTTCTACCATTACCGATAAAACCTTAAATTTGGCTCGTTTATATAAAAGGAGTCACAGTAAAATACTATGAAATGTTTTATTTCTCTAATAATCACATTAAACTGGGACATAGACACTGACTAGACTCCATATCAAATCATATACATGAGCAAAACAAAGACATTTTGCTATAAAAATGGTTAAAAGAACAATGTAGTGTAACCACTCCACTGCTCTGAATCTCCTTACAACCCATCTCCAAGCAAGAGAAATAATTTACAGACCTGGAAGTGGTTTGATAACCCCAAAAACACTTCTCCACGTCTCCATTTGTTGCCTTGGTTACCAGCCTGAGACCAAACCTCGCGAGTGATGTTTCCGTGCTTCAGCAGCACCTGCAGATATTGTAAGAACAATAGATAAGAATATTTCTGTGACTCAATTCTTCGGAGACCCTGCAGACAGAAAGCAGGCGCTCTATTCCCCTGCGGAGTGCGTCTGTTCTCCTCACCTGCAGTGATCCTACAGTGAATCCACTCATGTGGTACCAGAAGACAAGGGTGCACTGTGGCCCAGTGGAGGAGATGACAGGTGTCAGGAGGTCAGTGGTTTGACCGTAGCCGCCATTTGAACTGTCTGCATACATATACCAACCCTCAGGGCTGCCGCTGTCACAGGAACGACAGAGAATAGAGGACAATATCATGATTACATCCTCAAACCATGAGCCTATAGCGGTGAATTTTGATCATTGAACGATAGTGACAATAGTGATAGCTTGATTGAACTGCAATGTATTTCGCTGTCGAAGGGACAAATACAGGAAATCTTTCCTGCCACATGCCATTACACTGTATAATAACAGCTAAAAAAACTCCGGTCATAACTTACAGTCACTGCGCACTTTATTTTCTACACACAGTTACACACATCGCACATTTTTTTTTACTTTGCACTAAAATCAACACTGCCAATTTGTTGAATATCCTTTTGTACATCACATTTAATTTTATTTGCTATTGCTATTTTATTATGTATAGTTTGTTCTTTATATTTTACTATTTTATTATGTATAGTTTTTTCTTTATATTCTTATTCTTTATATTCTTAATACTATATGTTGTTATTGTCACTGTGTGTCTGTGTAATGCTGCTGCTGCATTGTAATTTCCCAGCTTGGGATCAATAAAGTATATCTATCTATCTATCTATCTATCTATCTATCTATCTATCTATCTATCTATCTATCTATCTATCTATCTATCTATCTATCTATCTATCTATCTATCTATCTATCTATCTATCTATCTATCTATCTATCTATTAGCAATAACATGATTCATGATTATATCTGTTTCCTGTACTGCACTTTTTAAACATCCCTGCCCACTGGACTCACAGATGTCTTATCTACCTTAACATGGTAGGAACAAGGGGTCATTTGTGTCATTACAAAATGACTGTAATGAGTTATTGAATCAAATTTGTTCACAACTTTACCAAAGTTCTCTCATGATAATATCTTTGTTATGGTCTGGGTTTTGTTTCTCTGCTCTCATCCTCCCCCTTGTGTTTTTTTTTCTCTTTAGTTTCAGGTTGTGGCAGGAGGCGTGGCTGGTTTCCTTGACTCGGATGAGACACACCTGTCCATCCACCATCACCAGGCAGTCACCTTATCTCTGCTTAGTCTGCTCTGCCCGGTCATGACTCCACAACTCTGCCAGATGATCCTTCCCATATGCATGCACCCTGCCTCTCGCTTGTTCCCTCGACACCGTGGCCAGCCTGCCTCCTGGGCTCTTGTCTTGGTTTTTTGTTGTGTGCATTCTTTGTTATGTAAGTAAAGACTTTGAAGCGTGTTTGCTCCTGGTCTCCTGTGCATCATTGGTCTGAAACCCCAGCCTTTACAATCTTGTTATTTTGAGATACAAGAGCTTTGTTTTGTCGTGATAATGAGAAAATTATTCTGTTATTCTGTCAACATAACAAACCATCAATTATCTCAAGCTGATGGAATAATCATCCCATTATAAATAATTATAACACATTAGTCATTTTTAAAGTTAATTCTCCTGTTCCGGCTTTTAAATTGTGAGTATTTGCTTTGCTTGTCGGCCTCGAGTGCGGTTCTGAAGACCACAGTTTACCTAACATTACTGATATATTATTGATTGGTTCTATAAGGCATCAAGCTATATAACCTTCAGTCATTAAACTGTCCACCAACAACAGCAAGAAGAGCTAGTGCTTCCACCGGCTTCATCATCCTCACACTCGTCTCAGCATACATGCTCATATCAGCTCCATCCCCCTTTCTGCTTCACTTTATTAAATTACCATAAGAGGTATGGCTCTTAAATAAGACACAGCTTCGCCTCTCCATTTCACTCATGCCTTATCGATTGGGAGTCAGTCACGGCTGCTGTAGGAGTGAGGAAGAAAGAGGCGCTGCCAGACAGAGAGGTTATGAAAGAAGATAGTGTCTCCAATTCTGGCTGAGAGAAGAAATTACTGAAATGTAGTGGTCAAAGTGCACTGCCATTTTCTGCTCTCACCGTCCAGTCAATAAAACATAGATAAGGACAATCAGGTCACTGTCTCTCCACCATAAATGGGCCACACACTCACTCAGGCTCACAGTCCATTTTTTTTTCTTATGACTTTGCTTTTAGTTTAAAAAGAAAAATCACACACACACAAAAAAAAATTAAAGGCCACTAATTAACCCTCATGTTGTCCTCCTGGGTCAGGGAAGGAAGGACAAAGGGAAGGAAGGAAGGACGAAGAGAAAGAAGGGAGGAAAGAAGTAACGGAAAAACAAAGGAAAGACAGATGAGGAAGGGAACTAATTGGGTCAAAAAGGAAGGAAGAAGTAAGGGCGAAGGGAAGGAAGGAAGGAAGGAAGGAAGGAAGGAAGGAAGGAAGGAAGGAAGGAAGGAAGGAAGGGAAAAGGATTGTGGAAAGAAGGAAGGGAAAGGAAGGAAGGAAAGATGGAGGGAGGGAACATATTGGGTCAAAAAGGAAGGAATTAAGGATGCAAGAAAGGAAGGAAGGGAAAAGGGAAGGAAGGGAAAAAGGAAGGAAGGAAAGATGGAGGGAGGGAACAGATTAGGCCAAGGAATGAAGCAGAAGGATGGACGAAGGGAAAGAAGGGAAGAAGGAAGGAAGGAAGGAAGGGAAAAAGGATTGTGGAAAGAAGGAAGGATGGAGGAAGGGAACAGATTGGGTCAATTTGACCCAGAAGGACAACAGGAGGGTTAATATATATTTATGCCTATGGCCATGTGTCTTTAGATGTTATACACTTATAAATGTATTATCATTCTAGGTAGGCTGCTGAGACTTGGTTACTTGTTATGTTTTACAGTTTTTCTCAATCGCTTTGGTGCTTCTCTCACATCACTCTTAACATTTGCACAACAGTTAGTGCATTTCTCAGAACAATTATTGCAAACTGCAAAACCTAGTGGATGACCTGCAAAAGCGCGTCACTTGCTCAAAATGGATTGTCCATCCCTCAAAAGCAAGTATTCATGTCAATGAAACTGTCAGTGTCGTCAAAATGAGAAGTCCTGACACCATCGTTTATGAACAAGATGGTCAAATGGCTTTGTCATGTTTTCATTAGGACACTTTATTCTCTAAGTGTTTTCCAATGCAGAAGAGTGATGATACTACCTGAAAATGCTCAAGACAGCATTATACGTAAACTACTTGTACAGCCATGTGAAAACTGCAGTAAAGTTACACATTACTGTATTTAGTGGAGATACTGAATATGTATGTTTCACATTTCTACTGCATATGCTCTTTGCAATTCTGATTTGTTCACAGCATTGTGCAAAGGAAAAATACACTACAGTCATCTACAACAAACATAAGAAACACTCTTTGGGTACAACTTTACGTAAACAATGTTGCAGTACATATAGTAACTGAACCTACAGAGTACTGTAAATCATTCCTGCACATCCAGACGTTCCAGTCACATTTTCATCTACATCACTCTGTCAATAATAGCAATTGAAACAGATTCAATATTCCCAAAGATACAGTAATGTCATCCTTACATTGTATCACTTTCAACCTTATGCCATTGTTTGTAATCACCATTGCACAAATGTCTTGTTCTTGTAGCAGAGTAAAAAGGGCTCAGTCTCTTCCACCTCTGTGAGGTTGTCTGGTAATCCTATGTGATGCACAGTAAAATTACAGTAATGTACAGTACATGTACTGCATCAACCATTATTACTGTAGTGTACAATACTGTAAAAGTGCTTCCTACTTGTAAAATGCTGTAGTACAGTACCGTACTGTAAAGATGGGAAATCTTTACTGTGGTTGCTGTAATACATTACAATACAGTAAATCTGTTCTCTAGTGAAGCTGTAAGTCTAAATGTAAATGTAAAAAAGTTCTTGTCCCACTGTATCTTACAGTAATGCCTGACACAATGACAGCAGTGCAGATTGTTACCATACATACCTGTTGTTCCTTACTGTAAATGTTTGAATAATTGAATTCACAGTGCTTCTCCCAACATTTAAAATTAGTTTTACAGATTTTGAAAACTAGTTCAACAATTTTGTATGTAATGACTCAAGCAATGAAATGAGGACTATTAGTTTTATAGGGAAAGACTATTCAGCGTTCAAAAGTATAGTTCATTTTGACTGACATGACATAAACAAATGATAATGTTGTAAAACAGCAGAGAATTGTATGAGAGCAACTGATACATGTCCAAAAGCATTTGCAATTTGTTCAGAGGAAGGAGAAACTGCTACTGTGATGTGGAGAAATGACTACATGTTGTGGGGGTTGAACTAATAGTTCTGAGAACTTTCATTCTGATCTGAGAATAGCACCAAAGCGATTGAGAAAAACTGTAAGATTATAACTATCGCGCTATTAGCAAAGAAGCAATTTGAGTATTTGGCTTTTTTTTTGCTTGAAAATGATTAAATTGAAAATGGCTTAATTTCTTCAATCAGTTCATTGATTCTGTGACTGTTTCCACAATAACCAGATGGACTGGGACTCACAGCGTGTGGTCATTAATCGGGCGATGGTACTGCTCTCCATCATGAATGCTTTCCCCTTGGTCAGGTGACCAGTGAAACGCGTGGTTTGGTAGCAGAGACCGGTCGACACTCCTCCAGCCACACATGTCGCCGTCTTCAAAATCACACAGCTCCTTCACTGGAGGAAGATAGAGGATAAATGGATATATAAGGAAAAGGCAAACACAGCAGAAGGGAGGTGCAGGGAAATGTGAATTTGAAATGAAAATGGAATAAGAATCGAGAGTGAAACCGTGTAAAAAAAAAAAGAAAAAAGAAAATACAATTAAAGTGGTGTGTGTTTGTGTGTATGTGTGTGTGACTTGGCAGAAAATTGGAGAGAAGAAAATATATTTCACCGCAGTTTATTTCATCAGAAGCATCAGAGCAGTCAGGTCTGAAGTCACACTCCTTGCTTTCAGGAACACACTCCCCATGTACCCCGCATGCAAACTCTCCGTCGGGGCAGTAGTTGGGCTGGACGGTCGGGGCTGGAGTGGTCACTGCAGGGGTGGTGCTGTTCAGTGGGGGGAGCTCTCCTAAAACGGACCACGGTAGAAAACACAAATCAACAGTGGAGATGGAAACACAAACAGTGACGTTACAGTAACTGTGTGAGTCCATCTCACTTGTGGCATAGGGCTACTCATTTACCTTCATATGGGACACAGTTCAGGAAGGACAGGTCGTCAATGGCAATGTCTCCATTGAAATCATCGCCCACTGTTCCTTCGATCAGAATCTAGCAACAAGGAAAAGTTAATAATTTGTAAATCCATCACTGAGTTGCATTGTATGACTGATTGTGCTATCGAAACCAAGACCTATACGTATATAAATTGGTTATGAAACAAAAATAGCTTTTCAGTTGTTAAAAGCAAGCAAGACTTCAGTCTTCGTAATAGATTTACGAGCTGATTTGTAGGGTTTGTCTGGATTTAGTTACCAGTCCAGTACCTGGTGAATGAGAAAGGTGCACAGTTTATGCACACAGTTCATATATCAACATTTGAATCACTCATGAATAAGGAGAAATAGTTCATAATTTCAGATTTTGATGAGGGGAAAACTGTTTTAGATATTAACATAATTTTTTTTTTACATACTTAATTTACACTTATGGTTTCTCAAAACCAGGATGCATGTATAGGCTATAGCTTCTTCTAACCACTTTTATTTTATATGCAACAACATAATTACAGGAAATACTTGAAAACCTAATTTATCACCAGAAGCGCTTGACTTTGCCTAATTAACCTTTGGATGACATTTTGATTTGTAGTTATGGGGAAACCACAGGTGTAGCCAGTACTGATATTAATTACCTCCGTGTGAAAATGACCAATTATCTTCATTTTGACAGATATTCATTTACATTCAAACCCAAATCAAAGTGTTTAAATGGATTTTCTTGTTTACCCTCTAACAGGTAGACTTTGCTTACATTTCCTGAATATTAAGTTTTATCACAGTTTCCCAGTGCAACAAATCATTAGCTAAAAGATCATTGCTTCAGATAAGTTGTTGCATCAGCAGCCACCGGGCGTGATTGCTTTGCATCATTGCCAAGGAGCAGAACATTATTTGGAAATATGGAAAGATGAGGGTCGGATATTAGCGTTCAAGGCAAACAGCCCAGACCTCAAAAGTAAAAGAAAATATTTTCTGCTGATAATGTAACTGTGATGATCAGTCTATTACACATGTGCACTGTGGTGTAAAGTATATCGAATAAACAAAGCAAGTGTGTAAAATGTTAATTATCTGGAGACACTGTGTGCATATTTACTGTAGGTTTGTTAAAATGTCACATTAGCATGATTCAAGCAGCAGTGATCTGCAACCACGGTTGGAATTATTTTACTAACAATCAGCCATTTCCACTTCCTGCTTCAAAAAGTTAATTACCTTCAATGCTCGGGAGCTTAGGATTGCTTTTTGCATGTTTCAATTCTTTAGGGGCTCTAATCTCAGACAGTGTTGTTTTCATGTGGACGTTGTGCATCAGATGTGGCTGCATTGGTCCCATTAACTCTCAGTTCAAAATCATTGGTTGGTAAAATTTACTATGTTGGTGTCACATTATTTCAGGACAATATTCCTAATGTGTGAGCAAATGATGGCGGCAGTGTCTCTTCTTTTTTCCACTTCTACCCTTTCTGCAGTCAATTAACTTGACAAACAGACCTCCTGTTTTCAATGCTATAATGGAGGAAAAGTCTTTAACTGCCTGTCAAGTTATACTCACTCATGAGTAATGACAACAGAACATCCATCTTGAGGGATCGATGTCGAGCAGTGAAGCCATTAAATAGAGCTTCATCTTGCAATGCCGGAGTACACACTCTATGCTTCACTGGCGTTTCATTGTTGCCTGCCAGGGAGCTGTGTTTACCTGAAGCTCATTTCTGCACGTCTGTCGTTGATCACTCAAGGGAACTGAATGCAAATGATTCACAGTGGAATGTGATGTGACTTCTATAGTATGTGACGACCGTATATTATAATGTGTAAACAAAGAATTAAGTCTTAAACATCGGTGTAAAGCACCTACAGAACTTTCATATTACTTTGTATGAGTAAATGTTCCATTAAGCAAAAACGTAAACACACATTCAAATAATTTGGTTTCCATTTTGCATTCATTTCTGTATCATCCTTAAAGGGATACTTCACCCAAAATCAATAATTCACCAATTTTCTACTCACCGTCATGCCAAGGAAGGGAACTTTCGGAGTTAAAGGGATACGCCAACATTTATTTTTTTCGTGTCTTGCCTCACTCTCGAGTCCATGACAAGCAGATAGACACCATCCTTTCAACTGTGCGTGCGGTGCGCCAGCTCTGCCCGTATCTCCCTTGTTACTGCACGTCGAAAGGATGGTCTCTATCTGCTTGTCATGGACTTGGGAGTGAGGCAAGACACACACAAAAAAAATGTTGGCGTATCCCTTTAATAAAACGCTTTTGGAGTTCCAGGGGGGGGTCCGGTTGGCAACGGATTTTCATATAATGACGGCGGATAGAGTTCACTTTTGAATCGTCCAAAACACACACCATGAAACATCCAAATACCGCCATACTGCTCGTCCGTACTGACCCAAGTGTCCTGAAGCCGCCACATGAAAAAATAGTTTGGAAAAAAAATGTATTTGATCTCTGTTTTTAGCCTTGTTGTAGTAGCTCCCAGTGGCTCTGTTGATGTTTGTGTGCATGATGTAAACACAGAAGAACATCTCGCAGCAAATCTTGCGCAGCCACTGGGGACTACTGCTACAACAAGGCCAGCCGGACCCCCACTGGAACTCCAAAAGCATTTCGATAACTACGAAAGTTCTCCAAACCCTTTCTTGGCCTGACGGTGAGTAGAAAATTGGTGAATTATTGATTTTGGGTGAAGTATCACTTTAAAGAAAGTGCTCAGTTACCTGGAAAGGCCGAGCACTGTTGAGGTAGAGTGTTTTCCTGTGCCATAGGTTTCCTTGGTCTCCATATCGCACCCAGAGCATATGACCACGGCCCGTCGAGGTGGTCCTCAGATACACCGCCAGGCAGAACACGTGTGATCCGAACATGTGGTAATGAAAACGGAAAACACAGTGTTGTCGGGACTTGGAGGGGTCCTTGCCGCGCTGGTGGGTGGGCTGGAAGGCTCGGCTCAGGAGGACGGCCGTGTCTTTGAACTCCTGGGGGACGGACGACTCGATGTAGAGGTAGTGGCCGAACCGAGTGCCCAGCGTGTGGTCCTTCCAGGGCCCCGTGTTGAAGGAAGGAGTGGGGCCCTGGATGCGCGTCCAGTCGAACACGTCCCCTCCACTTTGCTCCTGTTTCCAGCTGCACAGCCCACGCTCAAAGTTACACTGCAGCTCTGGGGCTGGGAGACAGAAAATGAGTTTCAGCAGAGCCAGAAAACAAAGGCAACATCACATTGCACTGAGCACCACACCTGATTGAGTTACCATGGCAATATACACCAATCAGCCGTAACATTAAAAGAGGTGACTGGTTTTAATGCACTGGAGGTGAAACTAGGTTCCCCTGAACAACCGCAACAGTAAAATACTGCATGTTACAACATCAGTCAAGATTGTAAGTATCAAGTATTTTTAACATAGTTCTATACCCCATCAGGATTTTAAATACAGGACCTTACTTATAATGTACTTGTGTATAATTATAATTAAAGTGTAGTATATTACAACGTTGTTACAGCATCTAAGTACATTTTTTTGTATCCAAAAGTAATTCTTGGTGGAACAAATGAGACACTCACAACATCCCTCCTCATCTGATCCATCCCCACAGTCATCCACAAGGTCACACAGCTGCAGGCGCTCCACACACGCTTTGGTGCGCACGCAGTGGAAATGTGTGGGCTGGGGACACTCGGCCACCGCCGGGGGCATGGAACAGTTGTTGAAGGTGACGTCGTCCAAGGCGGAGACCCCGTCGAACACGCCGAGGCTGATCTTGGCCAGAGCGATCTGGAAGGGCTGGGTGATGCGTCCCAGCTGCACCGTGACCTGGTTCCAGCGAGTTCCCTGGTCGTACAAGGTTCTCCATATGATCGTGTTGTTTTTGTTGGTTCCATTCATGCGGAGGTACATGTCTGCAGCCCCAACAGATATGCCTGAGTTATAATGCCTGAAGGAGATGAGCGAGAGGTGGAAGAAAAAAAATGGGTAACACTTTATTTGACGCCTATATCTATAATGCATTATAACCATACTTATAATGAGTTATAATGCAGTTATAACACTGTATAACTATAGTTATAAACACTCATAAATGATCATAATGCTTTATAACAATAATCATAACACACTATAAAGCATTTTATCATGACTTAAAAGGTCAGGTATTATAATATGTTATAATTGTACGTTATAATATTTATATGCATTATAAATATAGTTATAATGTGTTATAATTGGCTTATAAACGTGTATTATCATAAATTATCATAAGACTTTATAACAATAAGTATAACACATCATAGAGCATTTTATAATGGCTTATAAGGTCAAGTATTATAATAGAGTTATAATGCTTATAACGTATTATAATACCTGGCCTTATAAGTCAAGATAAAATGCTTTATAGTGTGTTACGATTATTGTTATAAAGCATTATGATCATTTATGAGTGTTTATAACTATAGTTATACAGTGCTATAACAATAATCTTCCAGCGTAGAAGTGTGTGCATTCTCTGGTATTATACATTCACAACTATTTCCTGAGACAAGATACTGTGAATCACAGATTCCTCTTGTAATAATGCATATACTGTTGAACATAATACATGAGGGCCTTTGCTTACTCTGTGGGAAAAAAAACATGAAATTTATTAACCTCTGCCAGGAAAACCCTTCCAATCAACCAGAGAGAAAAATATCATCCGTCATTTGACATAATTTTTTAGAGGCTATTAACCTGTCGAGACACGACAGACACAGATGCACACCTTCTCATTGTGTGTGAAATAGAGAGATGCTGACAGAGCAGAGCTGAGGTGAAATAATGTTTAGAAAAAAAAGAGGAAAGATCAAGAAAAACGCCAAAGCAGAGAAAAGAGCAATTTCAAAAAGGTCTTAAATTGCAGGTTGATCTACAGACAGTTCTGCTAGTGATAAAGACTCATGTTGAACATCTTTGGGCGACGATGGGAGAAGGCCACGCCGCAGTGCGACTCTCACCAGAAGGTCATCGTACACCCAGACGCCGACTGCTGGAACCAGGGTCCTCGGAGAACGGCTCTTGGATACAGACTGCTGCTGTTCTTCAGTATAAACATGAAGTGGCCTGCAGTTGAGTGAGACGAGCGATTAGAATTCAAACCACATCCGGCGGCCACTTCATTAGGCACATCTCCACATTTCTGCTAACAACTCATTTTGCCAGCGAACCAGCCAGTCACCTTTGAAAACATGAAAACTGTTGCGGAAGCACAAGTCGAGAGGTTCATTAACTATTCATCTAAACGCCTTTGTACGTTTATGTTGTTGCTGTTGTTGCCAGATAGTCAAATTCATTTTCTCAGACCCACGCCTCCCTCTGAGATTTTTGTGCTCAACAAATGTCCAGTTTATATGAAGGTATGTGGGATAAACAAAACACATCTGGTCGACTGCAGTTTCCATGGCAAAAATAGTCTTGTTGATGACACGGGTCAGAGGACAACGGCAATGACAGTGGCGTTGTTCTTAACAGGTGGCCTGCAAATATGCAAATAAAGGCTTATTGGAGTAGGAGTAATGTGTAGAGGGCCATTTAACACAGTGCTTTAAACCACACTGACTTCTACTCCTGCCAAGAACAAGAAGATACACCTCCCTATAAACAAAGTTGAGAATGAGGGGTTTAATATGCTCATGCTCGGAAACTGCACATAATTCACAATACCATAATTCTACGCAGATATTTTTAAAATCCCAATAGCCTAAGTAAAATGTAGTCTACTACACTGATGGTATTTACTTGCAATCTCACTATATTCAGAGAGTTTTTCCGTGAGATTTAAATACAACTCAAATATATCTCAAATGCACTATAAAGAGTCTGATGTGTGCGTTCTATAATCCTTCACCATATGATTACGACATAATGTCAAAACATTGTTTTTGTAGTAATCTTTCTGCCTTTGGGAAAACACAGATGCTTTTAAAACTTCCATGAAATGGAAAATAAATAAACAAAACTACTTTTCGTAATCTTAGTCAGGACTAGCTCTCTATTGAACTGACAAATTTTAAAGTTAATAGGGTTTGTAAATGTAATTTTAAAGATAGCTTAACTGCACTAAGCTTTGCAAATTCAACTAAGTCAAAAGCTGAGACGACAGCAACACTACTGTGGTAAGTAGCTGGTTCTATCATGTGCTCATCTATCTGAATTAACTAGATGTCAGCTCTTGGTGGGTATTTTTACAGATGATGGCGGCAGACGGAGTAAAATTAGTTTGAGCTATAACACTAGCTCTGTCTATCTAAGTTTCTAGAGCATAATAATGTAATAAGAGTCGACAAATGTTGGACTCCAGTCTTAATCATGTACAATAGATAAGACCTTATTGATAACTGGGGAGAAATTCACATTACAGCAGCACAGTGACATCCTTTTTGGCTTTGTAGGATGGCACATTCATCAGAACTTATTAAAACTGTTTTAAAGGCAGGATAAAATAGCATTAATCCACTCTGCCCAAAGCTGCACAGTATGAGGTGCCGGTGTGTTGGGTTTGAATTATGGCTGATATTAGGTGCCTAACTGCCAAATAAGCACCGTTTGAACACCGCCACATACCAACACACCTTAGGACGCTGACAGTAATATTTTCTAAATCTGCGAACAGATGCTCCCATCAGGATATGTGTCATTTCACAGAGCTTGAAGCGAATCAAGACGCTCCAAGATCATAACAAGAGACTTCATTTTTACTTTCCTTTTACTGCCTGGATAGTCTCCAGGTCTGAACCTAACAGAGCATCTTCTCACAGCATGCTCATACAATGTGCACTACAAAAACAACAGATGGTGCTTCTAAAAAACCTGCATGGAGTCAGCCTGCAACAACAGCCCCTGTTAAATCCATGCCTCAAAGAGTTAAGTCGATTCTGAAGGACTGATGCAAAGGAAAAGTCTAACAATCCATCAAATGAGGCATAATATACCATAACATGTTGTGGTGCATAGACCTAGGAGAGACTAATACTGTTTCAGATTGAGTACAGTGTTGTGTTCAGTGAGTGATGTAGCATATTAATATGCAGAATCGGTACAGCTTATGTCGATTTCCTTTCCATTATTCAGATGGCTGAGAAAGCATTTCCCCATGAAGTGCTTATCTCGTTAAAACACACAGAAGGGAGGTTTTTTTTTCCTTCTTTAAAACTTTGATTTAATCTGTAGATAGATAATTTTATCACTTTCCAGTTATTTCTGCCCAAGTACCCTGGACACAGTGCATCTTATCAGCTCATCACATTTCTGATAGCAGCAGCAGCTGCATATGGAAAGTCTTGGCACTGTAACATATGTACATGTGTGTGTGTGTGTGTGTGTGTGTGTGTGATTATTTCTGTACCTTCGGAGCTGTTTGTAGAGTGGTCCAGAGGTGGTGGGTTGTTGTAGTAGTCTGGAGGCACCTCCACAGACGAGCCCCTGACCCAGTCGAAGCCATCGCCGAGGGTGAGCTCGTACCAGCCGCAAGAGCTGTCCTCAAAGTCACACTCAGAGGCTGAATGGACAGAGATATATAGTAGATTATCTATATGAAGTTAGTGTAGTTCATTTGTGACCTTGGAACAACAATCTCATTGTCGCTATTCGAATTACAGCCAAAAGAAAAATGAAAAATGAAAAAATGATGATGGTGATGAACCTCTTGGGACGGACTTTGTTATTTATTATTTTCATTTTCAAAAGTCGCAGTTGGGTACTGAACTGAGGTCCCAGCCAGGTTAATCACTTTTTGGTGTTCCCTGGAAACACTCTCTGTCGTGTGGTGTGAATTTACAAAACACGTGTTGTCGAACTGATAAAGATGTTTCTGAATATTCAGCCTGTTCTTTCTTTCTTTTTTTGCTGGTGTTTTCTTCAGTTCCAGAGCATTGAGCTCTCAAGGACAACGTACAGTTGCAATTGTTTCTCACAATAATGATCTGACTATTGTTATTACAAATGGACGTTGAGATAAGTTTTTTGTCAGCTTTTTAGCCAATATAGGTGAGAGGACACTGAAGACATTTGAACATCTACACTTCTTGGACAACTGGGTAAAGTCCAACACCTAAAAACGATTGATTAACATGAATTAAAGCCTACACTGATTTTCAGACAGTGTAATGGTTTTCACATCTGGC
Source organism: Trachurus japonicus (assembly GCF_045865225.1). NCBI lineage: Eukaryota > Metazoa > Chordata > Actinopteri > Carangiformes > Carangidae > Trachurus > Trachurus japonicus. The sequence continues at coordinate 16,355,504 of NC_140926.1, read as the reverse complement.
TGTGATCATCTCCTGGTTGAATGATCAGCGCAAAAGATAAGGACTTGTAATACAAAATATTAGAGTCTATGCACATAAAAGCTTTGAGAAGGAGGTTAACTACAACTCCCAAGGTGCATTTCAGAAAGAGTCGTCCAATCACAGTGTTGTATGCACTACATACTGCAGGTAGAAGCTGTGTTGCTTCAGGTGTTGAATCATTTGTGAAACAATAGCACCTGTTTGGTTCACACAGCCAAGGACAAAACATTTTCCATTCACTCCCACACTATCTGATGTTTACAGTATGTATTGTTGTATTCTTAGTATTTGTCCCTATCTTTGTTGTCATCCTTGCAGATGACTATAAATCCACCACCCTACTCTCAGTCAAACGTACAAATGGGATGTGGACAATCTGAACGTGTTACTTGGCAACAAGGTTCTTACGGCAGCTGACTTCATCCTCTCCGTGGGGACAATCAGGGGTGAAGTCGCACACTTTGCTTTCCTCGATACAACCCCCACCACTGCCACAGGCAAACCACATGGGAGGGCAAACAGGTGGAGGAGGCACATGGCTCTCTGCCACAGGAAACAGAAATAAGAAATTAATATGACTGACATTTTGATGGAGTTACAACAATTATGGTTCTACGATAACTAAGGTCAATTACATTCACTGTCAACAAAAGAGATACAGTGGTTATCAGTGACTGCTATCATGTGATTTCATCATCAAAAAACATCCATGTGAGATCATGGTGGATTAAAATGGATGAGCTTAGCTGCATCTGGAGAATAGTAAGTGCATTATCTTTGTTATGGGTGATTAGATTCAACTGTGAGGTAATGAATGATGTTCAGATGTTTTGATCAATAGTACATCTGAGGCTCCATCTCTTAAATTAACATAATTTCATTTTCCTTATGAGGAGTATTAGAAACACAAGTGGATACTTGTCCAATTTATAAATGGATTTTGTCTGGCCAATAGAAAAAGTCTCTACATGGCTGCAACTTTGAGATTTCTCTTGAAACTCTAAAAACAATTCCAGCAAAAAGATAAGTAATTAACTCAACAAATACGATATATTTCCAGTTGACATGGATGTGGAGACATCTGCTCAGGTTGTATTGAGCCAAATATAGGAAAAAGAAGTTGCCACCACTACAATGGATGCAAGAAGTAAAAGTGGTTTGTAAAGCAGTTTGATTAGATTTCTTTGGTCACTTTTGGGGCTGCGAGACAAACTGTAAACACAATGTCAATATAGTCATCATGGCAAACATACTAGAAAATAATTGCCACTTCGGTCTACTCAGGTCTGGTGGATGGGGTTGTGTTTCTGCCCACCTGGTTAATGATGAGTCCAATATTCACTCTCTCACATCTGACTAATCTCCTTAACTGACCCATCCTATTGAGATAACATTCATGACAAAGTTGGGCATACAGAAGAAGACCCATAATAAATTAAACGGTGTTCCACTTGTTGCCAAAACATGGAAACGCCCACAGAAAAGCTGAGACATGCAAAGGTTGTGATTTGTGATGACAGGTTATAAAAAAGGCGTCAAACTTTGGCTGGAAATGTAATTTACGATAACATGTTTCTGTCTTATTCTCAGCCTGCATCCATTTCATTACAAGCAAGGATTTAACGGTTATATTGCCATTATTTGTGGCAGCGCACTTAATCTAAATTCATTGATGCCATGAACCCAGTAATTCAGTGCAACAAATTTCCCGGCTATGTGGGAGATGGGGTGAATAATAAGGGATACAGGACATAAAGAACCCACTGTGAGAGACCATAATCATGTGTAGTTAGCAATATTATATGTGGGCAACATATCAAAACAATATCGATGTCTTCTTGCACTTATCCAGGATGTACTGATGAGCCATGCATATTAAACCCTACCTGTGTAGTAAAGCCTTATTGGTATTTTAATGTGAAACCCATTGGTACATATCCCCAGAACTTTGACAATAAAAGATTATGTCGTCATATGGAGATGCAGGTGGGAAGACTCTAGGGTAGATTTAAGTGGCTCTTACCCCCCTGAACTTTTATCCAGTTTTGGATATGGTTAACAAGGCCAGATTGCAAAAAGCCCAAGAGCATTTCTTCTTGGGCGCAAAAGACAGACGGAGGCTAAGGGACCAAGAGCCAAGGTGACCCTGACCTGTCTCATCCACTTAGACATGGTAATCTAGGCCTGGAGACAGTCCATTAGACCCTTAACTCTGCTGCAATGTTCTTCACTCTCATTTCAACCACTTTACACCCCATTGAGTGCAGTAAAATATGCTATTATCACAAAATTAATGTTGATATAGAAACAGTTGCCTATTTACACATCCAGCACACACAGAGAAACATTAGCAGCCCATTATTAGCGGTCCAATATATTCTTTCTCCCTTGAGCTCTCTTTTGGTTTCCATTAACTCCTGAGGAAAATATGTGGCTCTTTAGCTGTTAAATGCTCCACAAGATTCACCAGCCAACCACCAACTCTTCTGTATATCACCTAAAAGCTACAGACAGTAGCTTTTAGGTGCTATACAGAAGATTCAACAGAGACTCTGAGATCATTGGTTGCTGATTGTTTGAAGCAAAACAAACTAGAAAAATGTGTGATGATGGTCAACAGAGCAGAGATCATGAAGGGGACATCAATGTTTGTCCTAAATTTTATGATAATTCATCCAATAGTTTTAAATACATTTCATTCAGTAACATTAACTGTGACATCATGGTCAGATTGCTTCTCTACAGACCTCCCAATGTTATTAATGAAATGTTGGGGAGGAACTATTTTATTTTTCATATTTATATATTTAATTTAAATTGAAAATCCAAGTTTATCACTTAGTATCTGTGAAAAACTGTGAAGCCTTGACTCCAACCACTGACATTGAAGTTAAACCAATGAAACAGTTCTGGCTCCACCAAGTAAAGAGATCTAAAAAGAAAAATTAAAAAAAAAGCTGAAGGCCACTGTAGCCTCAATGAGATAATCAATAAAGAGAGCTCATCACCTGTTTGTTTTACTGACCGAGAACAAGAACATGATCCTGTACTGGATGAATGATAGCAGTTGTAAAGATGCTACACCATCTGTATATCACCAAAGCAACATGTTAAAATTCTGTCCAAAATACCAAACGGACTGTGCTTTATCAAACAGTCCCAGCCAGGATGCTCATCTGTATCATATTCATCACTGGGCTGTGGACAAAACCGCTCCATATTCAGTGCAAGGAAATGTGTGGTAAGCACTATTTTAATGATTCAGTTATTCTGGCTGCTTTAGTGTCTTCCCTCTGTTATCAGTATTCAAAACAAGTTAGCTGCGGTCTGTTTATGTGTGGCGGTATTTCAAAATGTCAAGGTCTGAATTTGTCCCGTCTGTGTGGTGTGATGTTATTAATGGTGACGGTACCAGGCACAACCAAGCAGTCGGGACTGAAGGATAGGTCATCAACGGCCAGGACCTCTGAGGATTCACTTTCAGCTGAAAGGTCTCCTCGAATCACCACCTGCAGGATGCACAGAAAGTCTTTCACATATCATATCAAAAAGGTTACCGACATTCAGCCAGTCACCTTTTTATTCATCTTCTATAGGAACATCTATTGCAGTTTTGACAACCAATGTTACAAAGCAGAGACAATTTTCCAGGATACATTTTCAGTGATGATCTAGCTTTCTACAGACGGACAGCACAATCTACTTCTGAGCCGTGTCTTTGGTGCGTCTTCGGGTTGAGAAACTCACGACTGCTCCTCCACCCCACTCCCTTCCTAAGTCATGAGGTAAAACGTGTAATTTCCTGTGTGCAGCGCAGGAATGTCACCACTCAATGCCATTATAGACTGTATAAAAAAGTCGCCATGAAATTCCAAACAACAAATATACCATGAGAGATTTGTGGAGCTGGTAGGCTTAATGTGTTATTTTATCCAGCAATGGCTTGTATGTGTAGAACAGACATGTAATAGTTACGCACTACAGCATTAAACCTTAGCTACAGGTAAAACAATCAAGCAAGCACATCAGCTTCACCAACTGAACCAAACATGCAAATCCATGATTAAAATGAGTTGTTAAGAGTATGTTATAAAATACACTGTTAGCAGCCAACAGTGACTTATGAGTCTGTGTATTCACAGCATTGGCATATGAACACGATAGCAGCCTATACCACATTCAGCCAGACTAGCAGTCACTTCATGACAAAGTGATCCTGAACATAATTTTGACCAAAATTAGAAGATTGTTTCCAGAACAGTTTCCACTCCACACTTGATGACTAGAAAATTGATCAACAGTCTTCCAGGTTTTCCAACACTTGGTTTACAAAGAAAAGGGAAAACATAATCAGAGATACAGGATTGAATCAGAAACTAGTGAGACATATTCAAGATAACACGCCACCACAATGTAAAACTCTAAAATCAAAGTCCACACAACAGCAGCTTTATCTACAAGTTTTATAACCCATCATCTATGACTGATCGAAACAGATGGGTGATTGTGTCATTGTAGGTAATGCACTCTGATACACATTTTTCATGTGAAGTGACAGTATTTAGTTTTTTCCCCAAAGCAGGCGATAATTCAGTTTATAGCCATAGAGTAGTTTAGTTATTGTCATTGGCAGCAGCAATACAAAAATACCCCTAAGTTAAAGTTTCTGTTACTGTTTTTATATGCTCAAATCTAAGTAAAGATGTCCAAAGAAATAACTCTAAGGATGCCTTAAAGGAGACACATTATGCTCCTTTTCCAAAAATGTAAATAGTTCCCAGGTGTCTTAAAGACATGTCTGTGGCATGCTGTGGTCAAAACACCCCAAACATCACAGCACTCTTTTCATCCTCTCAAAATAGCCCTGTTCAGAACGGCTGGTTTCAGTGCCTGTCCCTTTAAATGCAATTATATTAAAATATAATGAGCGTACACCACGGCCTGTTGTCATGTATTGCTTAAATGAGCCACTGCTTGCCCCGCCCCGCTCCTTCTACTGGTACTGTACCAGGTAGGAGTGGTAGTATGCAAATTCGTAAACTAATGACATAATTGCCAGACAACTGAGGGAACAGCTTGTAAAACCACATGTATTTTAACCTCGGGAGCTTGCAAATTAAAGATTTTTTTTTTTGTTAATTCTCACATTTTGGGGGCCGGAAGGCAAGCCAAACACATTGTTAAAGAGACTTCAAAAAGTGATATTTCCATAATATGCCCCTTTAAGGAGAAGTAAATAGGACGATTTGAGTAGGTGAAAAGTGCAGATCATTAAGCAAACAGGTCAGAATTAAAATCATCCCAAATCACCCTGGTAAATAAAAATCCACTTAACTAAACTGCCTTTGAAACAGGAAGTGGATTAATGGAGGGGAAAGTGACTGTTAACAGGAGAGTTGACCCCTCTTTACTCTCAGTGCTGAGCTGAGCTGATCTGGCTGCAGCCAGTGACAGATGGTGAAGGCAGAGAAGGGGAGAAGGGTGACACACTGACTGTCTGAGGATAAAGGAAGGACACAAACAGCAGGTTTTTATAGGACTCCAGATGGTCTCCAAAGGGTCCAGTTGGGTCAGTACCTCCACAGTACACATGAAGTAGGAGCTCATTCCTGCTGTGATGACTTTATCACTTTCAACATCATATAGTTACCACCCACTGACTTCTATATCAAAACCATACTGTGCAATATGACACAATTTTCAGTATTTGTGCTAATATATCAATTTCCCTATTAACTACTTTGTGATATGTCTTTCACATGTTTTCGAATGTGATCTGTCTGACTTCATCATATCATATCGTATCGTATCGTATCGCATCGCATCGTATCGTATCGTATCGTATCGTATCGTATCAATATATAACACATCAATTCTGCATGTTACAGACCTGAAAACTGTGTTCACTGGTAAATTGAATGTCTTTCTGCAGCCACATTCCCGTCTGTGTTGTTGAGTCCTTCCACAGCTCCGTGTGCTGACCCAGTGGAGTTTGAACCAGGACCTGAAGCTCTCCATGTGTTGCCCCAACGTAATAGTAGAAACTCAGCTGTTTGAATGAAAATGAAAGTCGACCTATCAATTGATACCCAGCTTGTTAATGGATTTGTCTGGATTTATGCTTGAGTTGCCTTTGCCACAGTTTGTTACCTGGCAAGTGTTACTGGGTTGGAAAACAGGAGTGATCAGGTCTGCTGTGATTCTGTTTCCTCCAACCGGCAGCAGAGACAGGAAATAAGCTGAAAGAGAGGAAAGAGAATCATGAGGTGGCATGCATCTGAAAAAAATAAAGGATATGGCAAATGTCAGATGCTCTAACCTGATGTGTTGTTGCTGTGGTCATGTTTGAGTCCTGGGACTTCAGTTGTTCTGCTCCACTTTGATAATGTCTCTGAGCTTTGGGTCAGGTCACAGAATCCCTCCTCAAAGTTACATCTCTTATATCTGGAGCCTTCAACAGGAAAAAAAAAAATCACACTTTTTTTGTACTGCTGCTTTCACTTGTGCTCTTTTTTGTTTCACCCTGTAATATATTTTATCATTGTTGTTTGCATAGAAAGTCAGCTGTGGCTTCTACACACAGAAAAGATTCATCAGCTCAACAGAGCCCAGAAACTACATGTTTTCTTTATTTGAAATCATGGCCAAATGTGCAACAAGGCATTATAAAACATTAGCAATAATACTGGATTTCTAGAAATATGCCAAATGGGAATCATAATTACTTTTATATTACTTGATCCTTTAATATGTTGGAAATTAAATATATTCACAGAGGTCTGTTTTATTATAATTTGATTGCTCTTTTAGCAGTCATGAGACTTGGTATGCTTTTTCTTAAGTGCATATGTAATACTAGAAGTTACATTAATTACAAATACATCTATAATTATTCTTTAATTCTAAATCTGGATTTTTAACTTCTATGATAAAAATGTAGTGATTCCTAAGACTTGTCCCCTGTGTATCCTTTGCATTGCCCTGCATAATTGCACTCATGTACAGAAATCTATTTATTTTATATATTGATTGTGGTTTTATTTGCTAAACATTTGCTAATGTTTGAATTTCCATCATCCATGAATAGGTCCACAGTGAAGACAGTGCACTGCATGGGCCCAGTGGTCATCAGGGACTTATCACACTTTGGGTTTTGAGCCATAACTTTGCATATTTTTATTGCCCTCTCTGAAATGTTCCAAAACTGAGTGATTTATTAAAAACAAACAATATTCTTTCTACTGCTTATTTAATTTGGATGGCGTCCACTCAAAAAGGGGCTTGTAATATTTACACTACAGGAAGTCACACAGCACACATACACACTTTTTATGTGACAATAAAACCCTTGATTTCCTGAATCCTTGAGCTATCACACTATTAACTATGGCCTTGAAACACAATGCACAGGGATACATGCAGTCTGCCCATAGGCTTTAACCTTCAAAGGCAACAATTATGTAAGAAGACGTCTCCGATTTCTAAGACGTGTGTTAGGGCTGATTCGTTTGAGGATACGCAGCTATTTATTTAAAATACAAAATAGCTGGTAATATAGAACTGTGTCACTTTCTAGGTAAAAGGTTCCTACGGATTTTAACATTACAACATTAACAATATTATTGAACATTACTAATTCATTATTACAAATCTTTTTTTCTTTTTTTTTTGACTATTTGGAGCCAAGTGGTGTTTGACACTGAATGGCCAAACAGAAAGGGTAAAATACTTCACCAATTCAACTCTTTATTACACTTTATGAATAACATTTAGACTATTTCCAGCTTTACTCACAATTTTCCTCATCGCTTCCATCTCCACAGTTGTCAGTGAAGTCACACACACAATGCTCAGGCACACAAAAGCCCTGAGCACAGGTAAACTCCTGGGTTGAACAGCCTTGGACGCACTCGGAGGTAAACACCAGACTGAAGGTCAACAGCAGCCACGCTGAACCCAGCAGCAACATATTGTTGGTCCTTCAACTAAAATGCGATATTTTCACCTCCAGCAAAAACATTTTGTTGATCGAACATGAGGTAAAACTCCTGTCGAGGTAGAGCGTTGCTTCACCGTCTCTCAACGTTACGCTGGATCTTGGATTGATCCTGTTCGTGTGTTCACTGTGTAAGCGTGTTGTAAAGGGTAATAAATGGCTTTTATGGCCGTTGCTCAATAAGGTCACTTTGCTGGTTCATTTGTTTGTGTATTTAACATGGAGCCTTGTCATAACAAGACAAAAGAAGGTAATACAACTCTCAAATGTTGGTATGTTTGGTGGTCCTATCTTCTTGAAATGAGTTCATATTAGACATTAGGCCTTGAAAAATATTTTTCCATGTGTATGTGTATGCTTAATGTGGCTCAGGAGCCAGCTGGTGGTTAGATTAGTTTATTTAAATATCAAGACAGGAGACAAGGGGAAACTGCGTCTCTTCTAATCTCCCAAACAGCCCATCTTACTAATTATCTCTTGTTTGTTTAAGCTGCACAAAAGACCAACAAATGCTGAAACATCTTGTGATCTAAAGTCAACCTCTTCCTCGAGGATAGTGTTCATGAGACTCACTCAGGTGATGAAGCCGTTCAAAGTGGCAGTTTGTGAATACAGACTGTCAGTGAGGATCCTTGCAGCTTTATAAATCAAAAAGACTATGACCATGCAAACAGCGCTGAGGCTGTAGTTGTAGATACAGTGATGCTTTCATGCTGATTAGCTGGAAGGGAGGCCATGGGAGTTTTCAAAGCTAGACGATAATAAGCAATAAAAATGAAATAGAGCATAAACTTTGATCAGAGGATAGGACAATTTATCCTCAGTAATATGTGAATTCCTGAACATGTGGGAGTTCTGGGTCAATCCATTTGATAAATGTCAAGATATTTCAGTCAAGATAAAAGTGGCAGGTCAAATTAAATTGATGCCAATATGGCTACAAATTAGGTAAGTGCTTGGTTAGGTGTGTGTTTTTGTTTATTTGAGCTATAACTTAAACAGCTTACATGCTGATTGCTGATCCTGGATCACACAACAGCTTTTCAATAAACCCTGCTAATAACATAATTTAATTGGAAATCTATATCCGTCTGTACAGGTGGAAACAATGAGAAGCCTGCAGAGTGCCAAGTGTTTTCAACAAGATAAAATATATTAGATAGAACTAATTACAAGCTGATGGATTGGACATGTAACAAGGAGGAGAGGAGCTGTGGTTGGGAATATGAACTACTTATAAGAGCATCGTTAAATGTGTCCAACAGGGCTCAGCCCCGCTTTACAGTGAGGCATAATTTCATTTCACAGCAATCAATAAAGACAAGACCTTAAAACAGACAAGCAGCAAGCCAGTACAAGAGCGTAGTTGCAGCTTGTGTGGTTCAAATGAAATTAACCTTGAGGGAAAAGCCAAGCTTGACGGCTCCATGGGGGATGAGGGACCAACGGAACAAGGAAAAGATCACGAATGTATTGATCGGTATTGGCAGTGGTAGTAATAGCGGATATCGTGCTGTGACTGTGACACTGCCATGTGTAACAGTGTAAAGAAAGAGAACATATACATAGGAGTGGAAGCAATTTGTGGTCAGAGTGATTAAGTCTAATGAATTATCTTGTTCAAGTTTTAACATTATGACATTAAGGTAATAGACTGAATAGCGACGGGGTTGGCCACGGAGACTCATAACCATAATTAGGTTGAGCTCAACAAGGGGAGTTATTAACATCTGCCAGTAAAAAGTCCAGCCAACATGGCGGCACAAGGCTGACTTCATTGATGATTAAAAAAATGGGAGTTCATTAACACTAATTATCTAAGTACAGGCACATAATATCCATAGCAGCTGAGCTGGATATTAAAAAGAGCAGTCTAGCATTGCACTGCTGATACTGCTAGAATAATGTTTATCTAGCCACGTGCTCACAATGGCACTGGAAGTTTAACAGGTAATGTTAACCATCTCACTTTAGCATGTTAGCATGTGCTATGTTAAAAGTCTAATGGGAAGCTAAATGTCTATAGGCTACCATACTATACCAAATCGAGTTAAAATTTAGTCCATCCACTTGTTGCGATGTTTCAGTCTGACCCAGCCTTGCTATGTCTCACAGGGCTGAAACAAACTCCTCTACACATACAAATCCTCCACCAAAAGCTTGTGTTTTTCTGCCCTACAGCTCATGAATACTTAAAAACTCTCACGACTCAATTCACCTTCATGAGCAAAAACTGAGGTCAAAGAAAAGCAGCATCTTAAGTGACTTCAGTAAGACACATTTATCATGTAGGCCTCGGGGGCCGGTGTGACCACTACAACAATTTGTCAAAGATTAAAAACTAATCGGCTGTTGCACAGTTTTGCACATATTAAAACAAAGGTGCGATTAAATCCTGTAACCAGACTGATTGTCTTTGACCTCAAATGTTTTGCCCTGTTGCTCTGTCCATGTTTTACCTGAGTTATGGAAAATGGGAGTGCACTGTCTGACAGCAAATGGATGAAAAGTTAAATAAAAATTTAACAGTATGGGGAAGAAAGTTAAATCAGATTGTGACAAAAATGATCAATAAAGTGTCTGAGGAAAAAGTACTTTATGTTCCAGGACACATTTCCATTCAGCTGTTGTGAGAAAGCTGTGGAAGATTGTCTGTGATTGCAGGTTTATAGGAGATGATCATGTGGCTGTAGTACAGGAGAGAAAAGTTAACTTGTGTTGCCTCATCATGCTGATTCATTATCATGATAGCTTTTCTTTCTACCCTGACGCCTTTCAGCACATTGGTAATTACAACATATTGACAGCACATTTTCATTGCAGTTTGAATACAGCCAATCTGCTTTCAGAGTCTCCGTCGAACCGTGCTGATGTGGAGCACCTGTTAATTTCCCTCCGATGTGAATCCAGTGATTCACCGCTGAGTGAAGTGATCATAACAGCAGGAGTTTAATTTTAACAGTGTACCTGCAGAAGATGCTTCACTCAGCACCTCCAATCAGCGCAGTGTGAGGACGAAGATCCTGCAGTGCTCTGTGATGTGTGACCCACAGCGACCGCCACAATCTTGTCAGATTAACTTGATAGGAGGAATATGAGTCAGGAAATCTACATCAGCATCAAACACCTGAGTCTTAAGCATCACGTTTCCCCATCCGTCCCTTGTCCTGCTGCAACACTGCCACCTGTCAGTAGGTAAGTGCTGCTTTGTCAAAGTGTCAGGGAGATCTCTTAGTCTTATCAGCTGTAACATAGAAATGAAATCATTCACTGCTCATTTCCCGCTGTAGTTTGCCTAGCTCATTCCTTTTCCTCTTTCCTATCTCTTACTGCTCCTCATACAAATTTAAGCCAGCAACGCAGTTTAGTTTCAGTTTATGCAGCGACCAGCAATCCTACCACTATTTCTTTAGTGTTTTCTAGCCTGTTGATGTTGTTTATTAAAGCTGCGGGCTAATGCTGCGTTCCAGGCAGGCTTTTGAAACCGTTAGTTACAGCTTCAAGTCACGACTTACGACTTTGTAGCGTTCCAGGCAACCCACTCGTGTTTTTCCGACCTGTTGCACCTGTTTTACCTGTGAAAGTCACTATAACGGCCACTCGTAACTTCTGACCCGTGAACTCGTACCAGATCAAACTGGTACGACTTCACAGGTCGAAAAAACACGAGTTGCCTTGAACGCACCATAACTTCTTGTCAGCCGATGGAGTTAGCAGCCCCCGCCCTCGTCATGGATCTATTGGTCCTCGTCCCTACGTCACCACCCTTCATGCCGTTCTCTCTCCTCATTGGTTAAAACTTGTAGGATACAAGGAAGTATACAAGACGTTTTCTCCTCAGCTTACAGCAGAGCAGAGTGACTGACAGACCCGTGTTTCAGACCAAACACTCTATGTAAGTGATTGCCATCGGAAGATATAACTATTTAAGACTTAACACAAAAATATCGCTTACTTCTGCTTTAACTTGTTTGCTTGAAACTGGCTGATACGGTGTTTGTGGTGTTGCAAATGTTAACTCTCTCTCTGTCCTGACAAGGTTTTGGGTTTGATTTTGTCCACCAGATTTTTTGCTCAGTTATATGAATCCCTGGTTGTCTGTATCAGCTTTTATGACTTTCATTGGTTCACTGCAGTCGTGGCCTTGACTGACTGGCCTTATTTTCATCACATGGGTTATTTAAATGCATTATTGGCTACTTGTATAAAAGTATTTTCCACCACTACAGTAAATTAGCCCTCACAATTAATTACCTAATTAGTATCTGACTCCTGAATGACTGGCTCCAGGTGACAGGTTTTGTAAATAATGCGTTACGTTATTGTAGAGTCTTTTCAGAGCAAAGGACCTGTTCTTTCTCTTGTTGGTCATTAGCCTTCAAGGTAAATCAACTGAATAATTACAGCGTGATTAATGACCAGCAGAGGGGAGGATCATTAAACAGGAGGGAATGGGTTTTATAATGACAATCAAGAATGATTTCAAAGATAAAAGGCATTTTCTTTCAACTTTATAAAGTCTTCACAACGTTTTAAAGTGAGACTTCGAGATGATTGTAGAAAGTTAAGAATTAAAAAGGAGTGTGACAGCTCATATCTTTTGATATTCAAGTGCTGCAATGTATAAATTATAAGAGGAAATTGGAAGAATCCTCGGCAATGACAACCCAGTGTGCGTGTGTGTGTGAATAATGAGCTGACACCAGGGCATGAATTCATGGAGCATGTGCAGTAATTGAGGCATTTACATGCATCCATCAGGGCAGAGAGGCTGTGCAGTCACAGGCCGCATGCAGTCAGCGCAACAAAAGTCATTTCTTTTAATGACAGCTGATACATGTGCTGTAGCGCTGCATAATCAGATATCAAATAATAAATGCTGTTTTAATAAAACAGAATGTCAAGGCTCATGGACCCACGGGGCGTCTAACCATGCCCATGGTTCAGGCTGATAGCTGATTGATGTGGGTTCAGAGCTGCCATGTTGAAACTCATGTTCAACAGCATGGGGTGGTGAAAACTTCAAGACACCCACATGTGTGGAACTGCATGAACTGTGAGTGTAAAAGTTGAATTATTTAGTCTTGTAAGGTGAATAGCTACTAAAATTTCATTATTACTGAAATTGCTGCAAATAAATCCAAATCATGATCTAAAATTAAGGTCGTAATCATCCTGATTCTTCTAAATAAAATAAATGAAAATGATAAATAAAAGTGACAGCAAACACCATAGGCTTGTAAGCTTAAAGGAGAATTGCCGTTTTTTTTACATTCTGGACCTTATTTTTAGCATAAAATACAATCATTTACTCACCCAGATAACTTTGGTGTCATTACAAGTCGTTCCAATGAAATTAGATCCAACCGAGCCACGTATCCATATAATGCGAGTACACGGGGCAGTGCAATGCAGCCTCTAAATAACACATTATCTGCCGCGAAACTCGTTCATTTCACCAATATTTTGTTATGATAGCTAGTGCTATTCTCCTCAGAGTCCGGGGTTAGCCGTTATCAACATCCGGGGTCTGTGTAGGTTGACCTACTGACCTCTGACCTGGATGACGTCATCTCCGACCGCGGTGCGGCTCATTCCGATAATAACAAAGAAACCGTCTTTGATAATAGCTCTGATAATAATCATTCCGCCTCCATGGGTCCATTTTTAGCGCAGGTAGCCTGAGCTTTAGCGAGTCCAGGTTGCAGAGAGGAAGCCCGTGGAAGCTGAACTTCGTCCAGCTGCTCATTTTTTGTTCTGACAAGTTGGAAACATGCAGAAACGAACCATAGAGGCAGCAACAAGCCGCACCGCGCTCGAAGTCGCATCGGCTGGATCCCTGCTGCTAATTTTGTCGGAACGACTTGTAATGACACCAAAGTTATCTGGATGAGTGATCGTATTTTATACTAGAAATAAGACCCAGATTGTAAAAAAAAAAAAAAACAAAACAAAAAAAAACCGGCAATTCCCCTTCAAGCTTGTCCAAAATGTATCCACTAATTTTCCCCATAAGAAGAACAAATGAGCTGCACGGTGTGAGTGGATGTGTTGCAACTGCTGAATGTTTAACAACTTGTGCGTTTATCACTGTAAGCTAAAAAAAAAAAAAAAAAAAGTGGCAATAGACTGCAATAGTTTAGTAATGGTGTAATGGTTTGGAACAGTTTAGACAAAATGCCTTAATAATATCTCGGCACCAGTTCAAGTTGTCTTTGCTCCACTGGGGGAAGAAGTCACCTCAGCCAAGAAAACTTACGGGTTCAAAAGGTGCAGAGCTTTTTGGTGGGTCGTTTCCTGCTGCAGGTGAGGTTCACGGGGAGAAGTTCAAGGAGTTTCCTGCAGATTCTGGCACAGAGTGTTTCCTCTCTCCTCTCCACTGCCACCATACCAGCCAGAGGGAGCTGCTTTTAACTTGTCAAAGTCAATTCATCACTTCCTACCTGCTCATTTAGAGAGAACAGTGCTCAGCAAGGTAGATCAAATTCAGTTTTCTGTCATTACATTTAAAGGTTAAGTGGTTATTCATTTTACATGATAAGATTTGTTTTTTTTAAGATATTGTCAATTATGGATGTTTAGTGTTACACAATTCTGAAGTCATGGTAGATTTTTGTAATACAGTTTGTAAAGGAAGGGACAACCACTGACAATAATTTATGCACCTGTTTGCTCATATCTCCTGTTACAGATAATCCTGAGGCAGAATATCACTTCCCCACTGTAAATTTGCCAAATTGCCGTTTCCTGTCCCATTTACTACTTGGTTACCAACTGAGAAAAGTAGTCAACTGCTCCAGCGGCCCAGAAACCCCAGATTCACTGCATGTCTCTCAAATGTACATTCCTCACATGTATAGCAGACTGTACAAAGGGACTAGAAGATCAATGACAGACAGACGTGTCCTATTTCCACCCTAGTCACTATTGTTAGATATTGGCTGCGCTGCACTGTGTCATATTTCCTGCCACTGGCAAGAAAAAAGGAGCAAAATGGGGATAATATGTCATAAAAAAAGCTCTCTCTTGTGTCCTTTATTCATTTTCACCGTAATCTTTTTTCTTTTTAATTCAGAGATAGATGTAGGCTACTGTAGTTGTGAAAGACACATACTGTATGTATCTACAACCACTAAGTGAAAAGCTGTAATTCAGAATTCATATACAGCAGAGAATTTTATGCGTCAAACAACACAGTAATTATTTACTATTATCAGTATTTTTCTAACAGTTTGACATTTGAAAAGGAAACTTGGAAACATTTACTTCAGTATGTGAAGAAAGTGACATTCGGCACTATTTCCTGTGAAGTAGCCTATGTGACTTGACATTTCATTATAGCCAGGCAAGTAGCCTATATGTTAAAATGTAACATGGAATCTAACATCAATTTTCTGTCATTCTTTTCAGCTTTTAAAACTATTTCATATAAAAAATGATTTATTTTATCAGTGAGTAATTTCTGTTTGGGATCTAAAAGGTTAAACTCCACGGACCATTAATGCTGTTATTTCTGAGGACTAAATGGAAAAATATCTGGCATTTTTCCTAGACCGCAAATGAAATATTACACACGGATAGAAGCCGAAAACAAAAGGTGAACAGATGGGAAATTTGGCTTTAAAAGCAAAAAGAAAGCTAGTTCACTACAACTGGTCTGCAGCAGAAGAGCTTAGATAAACTGTACAGCTACTGTATATAATATTTCTGTTGTCTCTTCAGTCTGATAAAAACATCCTGTGTAGGGTATATGTGATGGAAGCGTAGGTGGGGGGGTCACGGTCCAGGGGTGAAGCATCCTTGTAAAATGCAAATTGCACTGCTGAATGTATAAGAGGAGAGGCTTAAACTGACACTTATATGACAGGGAAAGCGCCACGAGAGCAGCGGCTGCACAACACATCTAGGAAATTGAATGTTTGAGTGAATTAATCAGTGGCCTCGAGGTTGTGATCATCTCTGAGATGTGAATAGCAGTCATGGAAACAACAGGAATGTATAATTTGGATTCTGACGATGGGCAAACACTGAAAGATACTGGACCTCTATTAGTGGACATTTCTATTTAAGGAGAACTGCAGAGGGAAGTGAATGTCAAATTCAATTAAAGAGGGTTAGTTACAAAAGCTGCAATGTTCAATCAGCTTCACAAAAGAATGGAAATAAAATGAAATGCTGAAGTCAGAGGGACGGCCTCAGGGTGCAGGAGGTGTGACGATGTTAAAATAAAGGCTTCAGAAACACAAGACTGTTTACACTACACACTCACAGTGTGATGATGCCATGTATGACGTGTTTTTCAGTCTTTAATGAGCAGATGTAGTTTATTTGAATGTTTTAAGAGGCTCCAATCTTACGTACAGACTTCTTGGGGGTATTTTTTTTTGCTCCTTCCCTAAAACAACGTAAAACTGGCACAAGAACAGAAAAGGGTGTTTTCTGTTTTCACTCCTTCATTGTTCAACCGCCCGAGGCTTCTATGCAGCCAGCCTGTTCAGCATATGGTGTTTATTTCACCAATTTTAGTACAACAAATCGGTCTGGTCTCAATTCAAAATGTATTAAATTCTGACAGATCCGGCATGTATGAAGGGAAAAGCAATCCAAAAACTCATCTTGTTTAATAAACCACCCAGTTAACAGTCAACACGTTTGAAAATAACAAGGCATTCGCATATGATAGATCTCAAACAGGAGGGCGTTAACTGCACTCTGCAATCATAGAAGAACCCACATAATGCCATTAAAATGAATGGAAATAATTAACAGAATAGATTTTAACATGCAGGAGAAATAGAGGTGTCCTGGTATTGTGCATGCAACCTCACCGTCACTCTGTGGCTTAGAGACTTGAATAGAACCGAGCTTTCGAGAGGTTTAACCCCTGTGGTGCTTTGAAAATCAACTTTACTTCCTCATCATTTGGGGTCACAGGCTTCACTGCTGTTTGTGTAAAAATGATAATAACTTCAAAATCAAGTGGACCTTGGTAAATCTACAGATATTTTATCTCTATGTGCAGGAGCAATAGACTCAAAAACTCATTTGTCCCTGCTGCCATTGTTATTTTTGAACAGATTATGTAACTCAATATCTCTTGGGTAAATGCTCGGGTGTAGATCGGTGTGTGTGATTATTGCATTTAGCCTCTTGTATTTATTTACTGCTGGCTGTGCAACAAATTGAACTGTGGGATAATAAAGATTACCTTGAACCTTGAAGTTCAGCTTCGATATTTTCTCTTCCTCTGGCTTTATTAAACTGTAATACGTAGAAAGATATTGAAGTTTTAACCCTTCCCTTCCCCACAAACCGGGCACATTTAGATTAAGGTGGCAAAAAACAAAAATGACAATTACAATACCTAGGTGTATAATGTTAATACACCCATAACAATCTATAACCTGAAGGTATTATCCTTCTATAACCTGAAGGATAATACCCTGTGGAGGAGGGTATTACTGTGTGAAACACTGTCAATATCAGTTATGGATACATTTATAGCATCAGTTTTCACTGCACGCACCTTTACTCTGTAGTTCATGCAAAATCATTCACAGTTTGTATGTAGTTTTTTATATAGGAACGTAATGAATGTAATGATGATGAGTCTGTGCAGTAAAACTGACAAGCCAGTGAGGACGATGACATTGTTGTACATCAGTCTAACTGGGTGAAATATATAAAAACACCTGGATGAGTGTGTTTGGAATCCTTGAGCTAAAATACTCAACTCCAGTTTCATCTGTACTGAAGATTTCTCTCATAAAATGGCATTTCTTTCACCGATTGTTGTCACACACATTGAACAAACCATCAAAATGAATTGAGAAAAATTCAGCATGCTACTTTGTTGGGAGAAACATTCAGAACTCACACTCAGAAAATTCAGAGCAGTAGTTCACACAGCGAACACCGTAACACAGTCAGAATAGGGGGGTTGCCTGCCTGCTGTCTCAGTATAGCTCTCATGAGGTTTTGTAACATGATGATGGAAATGGTATTAAACTGTTTTATATCAAAGGCAGCGGTAATGGGATCCCTGTAGGTCATCTGAAAGGACTGCAGCAATAAATTAAGGGAAAGCATGTTTATTAGTGTTGCGTGCGTGTGTGTGCGTGTGTGAGTGAGTCTATGTGACATGTGGGAGTATTAATAGCAGTGTTTACTTCGCCCTCTTTGAAATGAGTCCTCCAGCTTCTGTAAAGAAAGGCGATTACATTCACAATCAAAGCATCAATTAGCTCCAAGACAGAAATGTGAAGCCTGAGTGAGCAGTGAAAAAGCAGAGTTCATCCGACCTGTGGTATTGATAAGAATCCACCTATTAGCAGTTCTCACCTGTAACGTCTCAAAAGCAAGCCAGTGATCAGCTCAACAATAACATCTGCTGTGTTATGTGCAGTTACAAACATCTGTCTCTTTTCTGTTACTTTTTTGTAAAGAATATTAGGTTAACTGTCAATTTACACGTCCGTGTTTGAGTCTGTTCTTGTTGACAGACAGGAGGCTTCAGCTCCAGAGCACAGTCTGACCGTGTGATCCTTTATCTCCATCTAGTGGTTCGTCCTCTTCGTTTCAGACATGCAAACCAAATTGTGCACTTGTCATGTATCATATTTATATTTTCCATCATGGCTTCTAATCTCTGCTATTTCATTTATTCCACCAGAACAATCCATTCATTAATACTATGACTCTTTGGGGAGGTTGAGTACATATTACAAACAAACAAATAAACTGTGAGTAAGACAGGAAAAAAAAAAGTCAACTGTACTATCTCTTGGGTGGCTCTTAAACTGTCAGTCTGTTGTGTTTTGGTGATACATGTGCGATTTTTTTTTTTTTTTTTTTGAATATTTTGTTAATAATAATGATGCATTTGATTAAAAAAGGCACTCAGGGACACCTTACAGCACCAGCTGGATATACATTGGCATACTTACAGTAGGCCTATGACAAATCATAAGATATAAAATAAGTAGAGAAATGTTTTTAGAGGAACTTTAATCAAAATTTTCCCAACTTCCCAAATAACTTTAAATGTTCTACACATTGTATCCCTAAGCCTTATTTTTTTTGTTACAAAAATTATTTTATTTTATGGTATTGTGTCATATTTCTTATATGGTAATTAAATAAATTACTGTCGCGGAAACCACATTACCGTGGCTGACCACTTTAATTTACTTATAATTTCTAACTACCTTCAATTCTGTGAGAAGTTTCACAGAATCTAATCAATGGGCTCTATGCACAGCTCCACCACTTCCTGAATTTAAGGCAGGTCCTTCATTTCCTGTCTTACATTATTGGACAAACTGATTAATCCAGGTGTGTCTGACCACTGTGACTACTCAGACGCACCTGGATTAATCAGTGTGTCCAATAATGTAAGACAGGAAATGAAGGACCTGCCTTAAATTCAGGAAGTGGTGGAGCTGTGCATAGAGCCCATTCATAGTTAAAGCAGTTTCGGGAGATGCTTGGAGATGGTAATGATCTTGAGCAGGTGTGAATGTTTGGACTGTAGGGTGTGGTGGTAAATTAGGGGCTGCATGCTCACCTTTCAGGGTGATAATCAGAGAGTACAATAGGTTGGCCAGACAGTATTGGGTGACTAGTGAAATGTGTGAATGTGTAAACACTTTATATTGGAGTCCATTTCCCTACGACCCCAACCTTACCTGCAGGTTATCTACAACCTAGCATGTGTGCTAGAGATATTTGGTACAGTGAGCAGGATGTGATTGTTATCGTCCAAAATGAATAGAGTGATGTGGACATGGAATTAGATAACATTGATGTAAGTGATGAAGAGTCAGGCAATGCTTGTGAATGGAGAAAACCAACAAGTTATTGCCCAGCCAATGTGAGCCAATGAGCCCTGACCCAAAAAACACACCATGCTCCATGGTATTGCTAGTAACATATTAGTCCCAATACTATTCTTTCTGGTCCAGCTCTCACAGAAGATGTAATTTCCCTCCCTAAACAACTGGAGTACTTCTGTGAGTTTGTGTCCAAACATACGTATGGTTTACGTAAGCTGACAACAAACACAAATGAGTACAGTGTTCAAAAGAATGGAAGATCTGTAAACACTAATGAAAAGGAAATGGAGCAAGTGTGATGTTCATCTTTGCTTTCTGGGATTATCACTGCAAACAAACATCAACGTTCATGTTTTTGCAATAAATGACTATTCATAAAATATGACTGAGGTTATTATGAGATTCTGCTCCCCCTTCAGCCTATGTCCCTAGAAAACATTACATTTTTGGAAACACTTCATTTTCAGCCTCAAAGGCCTCCTACAACATCTGACAGGTTGATTTTTTTTTCAATAGGTTATATTTGGGTTTTACAGGGTTAAGGAAGTGATACCAGGAAATGTTTTTTTGACTTATGTAAGAATCCAAACGTGGGGTTAAGTTTTACTCAGGCCATCAGTCATGTTGATGAAGTACTGTCAGTGCTACCAAGTTTAGCCTGAGACCCTCAAATAGAGGGGAGGGATATCACAGTTTAGTATTGTAAAACATTATACACAGAGACTATTATTGAATGGTATCAGGTGACAGTAAAATTGCAAACTACAAAATAATGATTTTATGTCACATAACCACACGAAATTAAGAGAAAACCTTTAAAATATAAGCTGCAGTAAAACTCAAAGTGCAAAAAGAGCAACGCCGTGCTTTCTTTCTTTGCATCAATGCTTACGTCACGGCTTTACGTGCTTCGTCATCGGCGTGCGTCTGTCTGGATTGTAAACACTCCTGCTCCAGCTGCAGCTTCCTCACTGAGACTTTGTCGAGTTAGCCAACATGATGTGCCAGCGTTTTATATTTCACCCGTGAATGTTTTCCAGTCGTCGCTGCGTAGGTTATTACTGTTAATAATCCAAGCAGCTATCAAGTGGTCTTATAAATTCTTTTTTGGGGGATTAACAAGACCCGCGTCAAGTTGCTTTTATAAAGCCAATCTCAGACCTGAGGCTAGTTTCTTGCTAGCTCACTCTGGTCTTTTGCAGAGGACAGGACGCACAGTTGTTTCTACTTTAGTGTCTATATTTCCTCATTTTTTAATTAGTTAAGCTAAAAAGCTCACCTCGCTGTGCGCTGGGATGGTTTTCACGTTGGTGAGCCTTTGTGCCAAGGAGGTAGTGAGTGACCACAGCTCGTCGCCCTGCTGGCTGAGGTGGGTGCCCAGGGAGCTGTTCAGACCGCTGCTGGAGGCCGCCTTCACCAGCTGCAGACCGCTGACGGTGGGCGAGCTGGTGCAGAGGTGGCCTGAACGGACCCTGCGAGTGGGAGGCCGGAGGAAACACGGGAAAACTACTCCAAATCGTCTCTGTATCCAGGCTTTGTTACTCGCTGTTGTCAGAGGACTCTCGGACCAAAGGTGAGTACGTGTGTGAATAATTATTCTGTCCACAGGTCTTGGATCATTGTCTGCACTGTAGTCAGAACAACACAAATGGATAAACTTGATTAAACGCACTCTTTTTTTACAGTATGTGCACTGATTTGGCTTCGTTTTATTGTTGTGTATGCAGAAATCAGCGACTAACCCCTGACCTGACCTGTTTTCTCAGATGTGCTCTGCAAATACTGGACCTCTGTGGGCTCCAAGGAGATGAAGGAGGGATGGGAGACCCGATGGGGGGCTGGTCTTTGACCGTAGCCCTCTGCACCATGGTTGTCCAGGCCAGAGCTGCAGCACAGAGGGCACAGAGGAGAGAAGGAGAGCGGGAGAGGAAGAGGTTCTCGGCCTTGGAGAGAGAACAGGATATAAAAAGAGAGAGAGGGCAGTGGAAGAGGGAAAGAGAGCCTAATGATGAGGATAGGGAGAAGGTAACAGTGGTGGAAGTTTTGAGTGAAGAGGAAATAACGAAGGGGGTCAGGAGGAGGATGGAGACAGAGAGGAGACGAGACGGCCCGTTGGCAGGTTCAGCAGGCAGCAAGAAGGAAAACGAGGAACAAGATGTAGGGAGTGATGTGTTGGTGCATGTGAGAGCTGATCTCTTTGTCAACGCTCGGTCTTGGGAGCGTGTCCGCGTGGCTCTCAACACTTCAGGACCACTAAAGCTGCAGTGCAGATACCTGCGGGTGGAGGAAATCTCAGTGTCGAGTATCAGGACTCTGCTGGACCTCCTGCCCCACCGGGGTCTCCAGGGCATCGACGTCCGCTACAGCAGCCTCGGGGTGGCCGGCTTCGCAGAGCTGCTGCCTCAGCTCTCCACCTTCCCGGCGCTGAACTCCCTCCGCATGCACTACTGTAACTTGGACCTTCGCCAAGACCTGCCCGGCCAAGAAGATGCACTGAAGGACTTGTCACAGGGTTTGTCACAGTTAAAGGAGCTGCGACGCCTCAGCCTCACCGCACTGCGCCTGCCAGGACAACTTCGTGTGCTGCTCAGGTTGGCCATGGATTCCTCTTTAACATGAACGCTGCTCTGTAACTTAAGACCTCTTGGGTATTATCAAGTTATGTTGTCCTCTCAAAATAGTATCTGACAAGATTTAACTGATTCTCAGATTGCAAAGTACAGTATTTCACATTTGTACAACATGGATTTAAGAAACTGAAATGTGACATACTGATCTTTAATAGAGCTGAAACAAGTACTAAATTTGATCTTCAGAAATCAACCAGTCAATCAAATGCATAGTCATTTTTGAGACGGGAATACGAAGGAGTCGCAGGCTGATGGTCAGATAAAACAAGAGGTATCTGACATTTTAGAGATTAAAAGGTTGGAGATCGATTTAACTCTTATAAACCTCTGGCAAAAGCAAAGTTGATTTAACACCAGCTGTAGTTTGATGCTTTCCCTTTGCACGTGGCCTTTGAGACACTCATGCTTCTTCTGGAGCTCACTGAGGTCAGGTTGTACGACTCTATCCTTCAATGAGTAACCACCCAAACTGAACTTGTTCTGAGTGGTGTGATGATTTTCTTTATAATGAAAAATATAAAAGGATCAAATCCAGAGAATTAGTCAATTATCTGAGATGTTCTTGGCCAGTAAAGCAACTACTATTCTGTACTGATTTGATTTTGATATGTGTAATAAGTGTTTTGTTCTTCACTCTTTTGTTACAGTTCACTGCCTCAGCCTCTGGAGATCTTGGAGCTGCCGTATTTGAGCCTGAGTCCAGCTGACCTCGCCTATCTGTCCTGCAGCCACCACGCTTCCACTCTGCAGCAGCTGGACCTGAGCGAGAACCGTCTGGATGAAAACACTCTGCCCTCCATCCGCCGCCTCCTCTCCCAGGCCTCCGGCAGCCTACAGCATCTCTCTCTAAGTGGCTGCGGCCTGACTGACGGCCTGCTGGGACTCCTGCTGCCCTCGCTGGGAGGCTGCTGCGCCCTCAAAAGCCTGGCTTTGGCTCTGAACCCACTTTCCATGTCTGGCCTCAGTGACCTGGTGAGGATGGCTGTGCGGATGCCTTCCCTCCGCCAGCTACTGTACCCCAACCCCCTGGAGGACTACCAGCCCGGCCTGCCTGACCTGCCCTCCAGCGCTCAGCTCTTAGACTGGCCTCTGGATGAAAGCACAGACATCAACACCACTAGCAGCCAGCTCAACAGAGTCTTAATGGAAAGCGGACGCTCCGACATCTTCCTGACCTGCGACCTGCTCAATTATGATAAAGATTTCCTGGAGTAGGGGAGAAGTCACACTGGTGCTTTTGAGTTCACTTACCGACATCCAAGAGCAATGTACAATCTAATTGTCATGCTAAATGTGATGTAATAAGCTTTTAAAAAATCTTTTCTTATCTTTTCCTTATGACCATAAGTGTTATGTGAGGGATTTTAACTATTCATTTATGCTTTGTCCTTCTAGGGACAAGTAACTACAGGAAGGAAAATGGTAATGAAAAGAGTACAGTCCTCTACAAAGGACGAATAATCACCAAATCAGATCAATCAGGAAAAACTAGAAACACTAACTTTGAAAATGTAAATGTTGGCTTTACGGCAGAGCTATGGATAAAGCTTGAGGTGAGGAACAATACAGTTAAAGGGATAGTTCAACATTTTGGCAAATTAGCCAATTGCCATAATCTCTATAGTCATAGCAGTAGGTTTTTTACCTCCATTTGTTGGTGCAAGCTATTTTTAGAACAGCGGAGCAGAGCCGTGAGCTGCTCAGAGCTACGCTACGGAGGCTAATGGGATTTCTTGGTTTCCCTCATCAAACTCATCAAATACACAATCCTCCAAAATGCTCTCGTGGACAAGTTGTGACCTGCACATTCACCACGCTATGAAATAATAACAGAACGTTACGAGACAGAATTGTTTTCGAGGCAAATGCAGAGACTGCTTGCTGAAAAACTCTGAGCAGCTCCGCCGTTCTAACAATAGCCTGCACCGACAATTAAAGGTAACAAACCTACTGCTATGACTATAGGGATTATGGCAATGGGCCAACATGTTGATATATCCTTTTAAAGGTGCTATATTACTAACAAGTTCATTGGTTGAATTTGGGAATTAAATTGTTGTGCATAAGTTACTGTCTTGTACCAAAAATAAGTTTATAATCAAGTCACCATGAAGTTTTTTACAAAGATGAACCTCTGCCTGGTCTGAGGTGAGCACCTCTCTGTCCTTATGCCTTTTCATCACTCACTGTCTTTACACAAGGCACAGCTCCAAATATCCGATCAGCTTACCTATGACATGTGCATAATGTAAATCAACCACCGATGCTGAACTTTATGGTATGTGTTTGCTATATATTTTAATAATATAAGTGGGAAATGACTGTAACTGCAAAATATTTAGGTTTTTAGAATTTTTGTACCAATTAACATGAGTGTCCTTGTTGTTGTTTTTCAAGAAGTAACATACTCTTACATTTGTGCTGTTTTATTCTACACGTTTGCCATACAATCCTTTCAACAATATCCGTTTTTGAAAAAAACTTCAGGTCTGTAATTTTTGTATTCAGTCGTGATTGTACATTAAGTCCAAAACTATCACTGTCATCAGGAAATGAATGAACCAAATCACCTTTGTACCACATGAATGCATGTACATACTGTAAACCACAGAATAAACCAGCCAAAGCAAAGTTTGAAGAGCCATTTCATTTTTCAAAACAATGCCTGTTATTGTCTCATGAGATCTTAGATGATGAGGCATCATCTGTAGTACTCCACCAGCGACTGCTCTTGAATGAAGTAGCGCCGTGGTAAAATCTTATGCCAGTCTTCCTCTGAGTAGGTGCGGAAGGGGCTCAGGGTGACACGAGGCATTGGAAAAGTGATAGAACTGGAAAAGTGCGTGAGGCAAGGACGGTTTCGCAGAGGGGGTAGAATTATTCCTGCATGACAAGATCACAGTAATTGTTGAAAAAAAAACATAAATCTAAAAAAATAAGTTGCATTTTAGGCAGAAAATTGAGAAATGTTACCTGGTGGCCTGCGTATTCTGGCCATGCTGTAAGTTTCCCCTAGACGCATGATTGGCTGAGAACTACTACATGGACAAAAGAAAAAATATGTAACTAAAGATCTTTCATAATCAGAGGAAACTACTGTATGTACATGACCTCCACATACCAGTCATATAGGGGCAGAAGTACGGTGTTGTTGGGACCGACAGGTGCGGCACGAGCCTTTCTGTGCTCCTCCTCTCGGACCGAACAGAAATAATTCAGCACGTCCACCACGCTGAAGGATGTCGGCTTCCCCGTCTCTGTACTCTTGAGGTACCTGTCGTGATCCTGGCGGCATGGGCGGAGAGAGGGAAAGCAGTTAATCACTTCCAGTAGCGAGCCTGAACCCGCCGCGCCAGTCAACAACACTGTGACAAGCTCTCACATACCCCTATTTAGAGGAGTTAAGGTCACAGTAAAGGACATCAGAAGCAAGCGGAGAGCTGATTCTCACAGGGGGAGGCTCTCGGTTTTCAAACACCTGTTCTGTCCTTTTGTCACACTTAAAAATACTCTAAAGGATGGTGATAATGATGAGGAAAAATGTGTGCTTTTTTCCATATATTGAACAAAGTCTAAGTTAAAGTTAAAAGTGCTGAATAAAAACATGTCTGCGTTACTTTGTATTTTGAGATCCATGAGTCCAGCCAACCATCTGCTCTGTCATGGAGGCTCTTCCAGATGTCAGACTGGTCCTGCAGCTCTTTGTCCCAGCTCTTCAACTCTGGCCACAGCCACTCCTCGGCTTCATCTACACCTAATGTAGTCAGAATGCGTATAACTGTTTCCCTATTGACAGAACAAGAGGATAATTAAAAAAAAACAACTAAAAGGTTAAGTGGCTTGTTTTAACTTGGATTATTATTTCAACATTGATGAACTCACCGGAGGGCCAGTTTTCTGAAGGCCAGGAGAGTGAGAAGCTTTTTCACAAGTTCATAACTGGCAGATTTCAGACGCATCAACAGATTCATCATCTCGACAAACGCTGACCGCTCCGAAGCAGGCTGAAAATAACATACAAAAACCGGTCATAACCTCAGAGTGCACCCCTAAAAGAGCAGCGACAATCCTGATCCTGGACATACAGTACCATTTGTGGTCTCACAAATTTAGGCACTAAGTCAATGAGGCCCTGGTAGAGCTTGTCTTTTTTGTCAAGGAGTCCTTGGCGATGCAGGGTCTGGAGTGCAGCGAGGACCTTCATTTTGGTCTGAGTGCTGCAGGTGTTTAGATAGCCCAGCAGCTGCAAGGAGAACTCCTCTGGAGACAGGGTGCTTGGTATTTTCTGCACACAAACATACACTCATTAGGACAGAGACCTGGACCAACTTTAACATTGTGCATTTTAGATGTCGTTGTAAAAAGCTACCTTCTTATCAGGGAACAGGTTTTTAAACCAGTCTGCGTCCGCAAACTGTTTGAGGAACGATGGCAGCTCAGGTGAGGGTGGACGCGTTTCTGAAGTCCTTGGACGAGGAGGACGAGGAGCAGGAGAAGCAGGAGGTTTGGGCTTGGGTTTGGGTTTCTCTATTGAAGGAACGATCTCTGGAGGCTACAGGGACAAGATACAAACAAATGAAAGCTGCTGTTCTTGTGCCAAATGTTCTTCTGTCCTCTAAAATATGCTGTTACCTCTTCTTTCTTCTCCACAATGACGGGTGTCCTGGGTGTGACTCTCGCAACAGTCGGTGGCCTGACTTTCACAGGGGGTGGTGGTGGTGGTGTTGGTGGTGGTGATGGTTCAGGACTTGGTGCTCGAGCCTTTTTCCTCTGCACATGCCAGTGAACAAAGGAAAGCAGATGAAGCTTAACACTGTAAATTACACAGAAAATGTCTAAATCCAGGATAAATGAGAACAAAGTGTTGTCCATCATGCAAACTGTTTATACCTTCTTTTTCTTCACAACCACAGGGATGATCACTTCCGGTTTAGGCTCAACTTTTTTTTCTTTTGAAGGAGGAGGGGCATAGGCCTTGTGGAATTCCCGTTTACGACTAAATGAAAATGTATCTTCGTCGATGGGTTCCTCAAAATCAATCTAAACAAAACACACTGTTAATCATCCATAGCACTTCTTTGTACCAATTATTAACATTTACGCTATTGACAAGGGCACTTGTATATAACCTTTATATTGCAGGGCAGGCCGTATATTATTTTCATGTAGCGGTCAAAAGCTTCTTTCTTGGTTTTTATTGTACTGGGAGGTTTCTCCTTCCTGCACTTCACTGTGCCTTGCAGGAGCTCAGAGAGGTCCATGTTTAAGGTCAGTAATCTCTCATATTCCTGGAACAACACAGAGGGAAAACAAATATTTGACACCCTTTTGTTCAGTGCTCTTTTGACATTCACTGTCTCAAATTCTATCATTTCACACACACCTGCTGTCTCCACATGTCGCTGGTCATTGATTGATTGGTAGCAACTGCCTTTGATTTCTCTTCCATGTTTTTGGAAGTGGCCCTGTTTGCACAGATATTGTTAATGGCTTATTTATTCATTGTATTGGATGCTATTCTTGTTTGTTATGTAATATGAATACATCTTACTTCTTTTTGATGCCCTTTTCTTTATCCACAATGATAGATGAGTCAGGGAGACGCGCAGTCCAATAAGTGTAAAGCAGCTGTGAATAGAAAATTTTTGTTTTGGTTGGAGTAAATATCCTGAGCTTTCATACAACCTTCAGCAACAGAGCTGTGTAATTTGACTAGTTACCATTTGTTGGTATTCTTTTGGCAGGAACTTGGCACAGTCAATTTTGTACAGGTCTCCTTTGATGCCCAGGAACAGCTCCCCTCCAAACCCACCATAAGCCAGACACTCAGGAACTGCATTGAGCTGTAGTATCCTGGAGGAGTGACAATATAAAAATAACTACATTACTGTATTAAACTATGCTTTTTCCATATGGCATGTACAGGTTCAGTGACACGTGATGAACATTAACCTGACGAGATTATTCTCCTCATCCCAGATATGCAACGTCCCATCTAAACTGCTGGAAACAAACACTTCCAGATCAGGACACACACACAGACCTGTGAGAAAATCGAGTGGACACCCAGTCACTCACACATATATAAACGTTCACAAGCAATTACAACATAATCCCCCAGCAAATAATCAATTTACTATGGGAACATGTTTCCTCTGTGACCTGTGAAGCCGTCTAAATGTCCTTCTGCGGGTGGCTGACCGGTCCAGCTCTGGTTGAGAAGGTTAAAGTGTATCAGACTGTGTATGCCACTGTCGGGCTCCTGAAAGGTCAGAGCCAGCTGAGGCCCCAGTGCTGGCAGGTAGACTTGAGGTTGGCCGCAGTGCAGGCTCATCAGTTGGCTGAGACAGTCCTGGGCGTAGGGGTGCACCCTCCACACCGCCACTGTTGAGTCCTCACCTTAAAGATTGGAGTAAAGTGGTTAAATCATCACTGACAAGAACCGACAGCTGTGAAGTTACACAAGAAAATACCTGTGGAGAGTAGACAGCCATCCTCAGGATGCGCTTTCAATGCGGTGACCTTTTGGCCGCCGTGTGCTGACGTCCTGTACAAGACTTTCCCATTATCCATCGTCAAAACACTCACACAACCTCCATTTTGGCCCAGTACGATCAAAAACCTGGTTTAAGCACAGAAATACAATCATATCTGCTGCTGTAAAGATTATTTGGCACCATAGAATATTTATTTTGAAATGAAAACGCTCACTTATTCTTGGCATCATTCAGAGATGCCTTGTTCCTTTGACTGCACCCTCTTCTCTCCTGTAAACCCTTCCACTCCTCTAAAGCTCTCTGGGTTTCAGCCACGTAACTGTAGATTACGAGGCAGCAGGCCGGACCAGGGACGGGCAGATTCTGGGCATCAGTCACATGCTGCTGCTGCCAGGGCCCCTGGCCTCTCCCCTTCCACTCTTGTATAAAACTGATTGGATTAGTGAGTGTGTTGGCTTGGATTACTGTACCTGCCTCAGTTAGGACCAACAGAATTTCTTTGTGCAGGCAATAGTCTGCACACAAAACCCTCTGCTTTGCTTTGAAAGAAGTCAAGACTGCTCCAGTTTCTGCAGTCACCAGAGTCACATCACTCTCCCCACTCACACAGAGCACTCTAATGGGGTACGGAGCAGGGCAGGGTGAGACTAGGACTTGTCTCAGCGGGGCGCCATCAACCTCTTTGAGTTTACAGTGGAAGTTGTACAAGTTTCTAATGCTCCAGAAGTCCACCCCCTGTTGAGAGAGGGAAAAGAAGGCATCTCCCTTTCTGCTGCCTCCCACGCACAAAGGAGGAGTTTTTGGCTCTGTGTGGACACAGTCAATTATATCGTCCTCTTCCATATTCCAACAACGGATGGTATAATCTGTAGAGGCTGACAACAGCATGCGTAGTCCAGAGCAGTAGAAGAGTGAGTTCACTTTACCTGGATACAGAAATAAAAAGGGCAGACATAATGGTCCAATCATTAAGAGAGAGAGAGAGACAGAGAGCATGGAAACATGGAGTTCTTCAGTCATACATTTACCGTTATGCCCTATAAAACACACACGTATCTCCCAGTTTGGATCCCACACCCGAATGGCCTGTTCCGATGCTGTGATCAAACAGTCCAGATGAGAGCAGTACACCATTGCATTGATATTGCTGTAAAATGCAAGTTGTATATATTAAAGCACCATGTATATTCAATTCAAATTCATTCATTCAACAGACAGAAACAGACCTTTGTAATCGCAATTTAATATGACAGCTTAGAAATGTGTAAATCTATTTATATGTGTATATATCGAAAGTCTAAGTTAAAGGTGGTGCATTGGACTACATTATATTTGGACCACCCTTTTAGGAGGCGAACATAAATGTGGAAAACAGTACTGGATTTTTGGAGGTGTACCTAATAAAGTTGCTACAAAGCGTATAGATCATGCAGCCATACACACCGTGAGCAGAGATCCTTCCTGTGCTCCAAAACCTTTCCGACATCCAAGTCAACCACTGTCATGACCTTCCCACACAGAGCGAAGGCCCTGTGGGGCCTTCCAGATCGCGGGGGTGCCAGCGCCATGTGAGTGAAAATACTGTTGCCCATCCCCTTCTGTATCTTCACCTTACACCTCATGAGCCTCACGGACCACACACACACATTTCCTACACCTGCTGTCACCAACTCTGCGGAGTGCTCTGCAGGCTGGCAAAGACGTATGTCCAGGGCATCTGTAGCGGCTTCAAGGGGCTGCAACTCATGGTCAAGAAGTGTGAAGACTGGACCAGGGCCCCAACCTACCAGACAGCCAGAGATCTTAGTGTCGGTCAGGCCAGCGAAACCCAGGCGTGCTGATAAAGTCCGCTTGTGGCCGTCAGCTGTGTAGAGACAGGCTGTATTGTCTGAATGGAGGCTGATGAACGCTGCAGCAACCTCAGAATACATCATGAAACGCACAGGGCTGTCACAGGAGAAGTGCTGTATGCAGTGGAGGCCGTGAGTGAACTCATAGTTTTTGTCCTCAGACTGTATCACCTAGAGAAACAAAGCAAGGGCACATAAACTGTGTGTAAGGCGTTTAAAAGTACACAGAACAAGTCAGCAAGTTATCACTCAAAGACACAGCCTACCTTGGCAGCAGTTTGCTTTGCACCCTGCTTGAACAAACTCTGCTTTCCAAGCGTTCCCCCGATCGATGTCTCCCATCCTTTAGACAGCTGTGTTTGGACAGGACTGGGGAAGTGCACTGTTGTTGTCCTGCTCCCCTGACCTGGGGCCAGCATCTTCCACCAGCTTCTACACAGGACTCTGCTACATCGAAGGACCTGAACTTGACAATGTGACATTTATCTACATAAAAATAATCAACTTTATGTTTATGAATGGTGGGCTTAAATTCTTTCTTTCTCTTGCCTGCTTTAAAACTTTCTGTAACATCACTGGAACAAATCAATGATCATAGATGGTCACAACACGTGTTGAACCACTTGCAACCACTGATTTACAGTTTGGTTCACTGTTGTTTTTAACGTTTCAGACCAATTGATCAACAAAATATGTAACGACTAACGTTAATCAATCATGATAATAATCCTTAGCTGCAGCCAAACATGGTTTCAGTCAACCGAACTGCTAACACAAGACTCCTAGGTTTCTGCCCCCCCTTGAGACATTTATCAACGCTTATTGTCATATTCTCACTTTCTCGCTCAGACGTATCAACCTTAAACGATGGGTAAACTAAGTATGAAGTATTTGTTTACCTTTGTACGAACTAGTAGTCGTGCATCCCGGATGCAACTAGCATAACTTTGCTCAAAGTTACTTTGTGCTCTGTGCGTGTTGCTAGGTAACGGGTCGCCTGGCTACATCCAAAGAAAACTTTGACTTGAACCAGCACCAAACAGCACCAGTTTCTCGGATACTGTACTTTACTCTTTTCTTTGAAAGCCTGGTGCTTCTATCTATGATTAAAGCTTATTATTAAAGAAAACACGTTTTCATCACAAGAGAACAGGTAATTTACAGTGATCTTTTTGGCCTTTCCACCCAGAGAAAATAAACAAAGTATTTATTTTAATTACAAATTACATGATACAAAAAATTCGAATTAAAACAGATTTTTTTTGTGTGTTTTTTTTCTGATGTGGAAATAATGGATAATTATTATATGCACTATTTCTACTTTGGTCAGTCAGGTACCGGTCATTTTCCAGTTCTTCATAATAAACAATGTTTCATGCAAGTTCAGAAGGTGAACTCTGTCAAAATTAAATTGCTACAGCATAAAACAACACAACTCCAGATATACAAACTTTATTTAATAAAATCTTACTTATTACCACCATACAAATATTCCAAGTTAGTCAAAAAAGTATAAATATTTACACCAACATACATTTACATTATATGTTTCTTATATTGTCTTTTGGGGAATATTAAATGAGCCGTGGCCTGTGTAAAGGATCTTTGGTATATCGCCATATCCCTCCCATTGCTATGGTTATGTACATATTTTTAGCCATGTGTCGTCAGTTTCAGAAGAAAAACCTACACAGGTCAAATTTAATTATGATATATACTATACAAATCAGTGACAAAAACAGATCTATAAATTGATCTTTTTGCTCTTCAGATATTTAAAAATACAGTAAATCATTTGAATTAACACAAACACATCAAGCCAAATGCAGCCGTTTCAGATGCAGCATTTCAGAAGGCTTCAGTCGTCATACTCTCCAACTTCTCCCCCTCTGCGAGAATGGGCACAGTCAAGTTTCTCGTGAAATAGTGCATTTCGATTTTTCCTGACTCATGCACCACCGCTATCCCTGAATATGTGTTTTGTTGTCCTGAGTCTCCAAACACAGCCATGTCAGTCACCCTGAAAAACAGGAAACACACACCTGATATTGACATATAACGTGACAAATGTAAAATCACTCACACAGTCATCAGTCATGTCTCTCTCTGGTGTTACCTATCCGCAGACATCCTCTCAGTGACCACAGGCTCTGTGTCATTTTTCATCAGGTCCCATATGTGGAGGTTAGAGGCCGCGTCAAGCACACAGAAGACTGTTGGTCTGGTCTGGGTCCACTGCAGCGATACCACTGGTTCACCTGCTGTGCTGTTCCTCCACTCTGCCACAGGCTGCTCGTGGCTGACCGAGTGCAGCCTGATGCTGCCATCTGCACAACCCACCTGCAGAAAGCACAGAGGAAAATAAGGCACATACATATTGAAAGTATCAATCAGTGCTTTAGAGGCCTTTGGACAGACCCATTCCAGTCATTCTAGTCATTTATGCTACGCTTAGCACTGTGCTTTATATCTAGTGTACAGAAATGATATCGCTCTTGATCCAACTCTACAAAAGGAATAAGTGTATTTCCCAAAATACTGAGCTGGTTCTATAACTTCAAAAACTGCACTCTTACCAAGAAGAAGTTTTGTCTGAAGGGAGAAAAGTGGATTAGGTTCACATCAACAGGTTGAGCTCCAGCCTCCTGAAATCTGTAATACTTTGGGGGAGCCTTCAAACCATGACTGGTTCCATGACTGACGAGACCCTAGGAGAGGATAGAAATGAGATTGGTATAATGTCACAATTTGAAACAGGTGCATCATCTACTAAAGAATATTACTGTATTACTCAATGGCAGACATGACAATGCTCACCATATTGGTACCAATAAAGAAATGATTGGAGTCAGTTGGAAGAAACTTTAAATGAAGAGTTTGTAATGGTCCCAGTTTCACTGCATCTCGTGGTGAAACCCTGAGAGGCAGACAGAGCAAGAGAGGGGGGAAAATGACATAAAAACAGAGGTCAAAGGTTATAACATTCCCATCCAAAAACAAACTGTACAAGACTAGAATAAGACACTGCATCACATTCACTCTGCATGTATACTGTGAGGTGACTGGCAGAGTGCACTCTGACTTTTGGATGGCACTGCAGATATAGTATGTTGCCAGGAAATGTTGACATGATGAAACAACGGCCTGGAGAACCGAACAAACAAGATCGTATGACTGCGACAGAGCAGCTGTGTTCGACTGGGCAGAGACATTGTGGGGTATTTTGAGCCCAGAGGCTGGCAGTGACGGATGCATCCCTGGCTATTTATCAGTCTCACCTCTCAGCAGTGAGGAGGGAGGAGCTGTGAAGCAGCTTCACTTTGCCCCCAGGCCTGAGCCCTGTAAGAGAGAAAGAGAGGTTGAAGCTGAGACAACATGTGTGTGAAAGATCAGCATGGCAATGGAAAAAGAGCATACATGCTTTGAAAACGTGAGTGCGTTACCTAGATCTGTTGGAGAGCCTGCCTCGCTGGCTTTTGGAAGTTCTACTACCACCTACAGGACACAGACAGAAAATCAATTAAGTCCATCATGACGTAAATAAGCTGTTTGTGTCGTAATATCTTTAACACAAATTGACACAGTTGGCCATCGGCTGTATCTTTTTGCAACTTTCTAATATGCAGTAAACATGATATATTGTATTAGTTTGATACAATGGTTTAATGATATGCAAAATCAAATTGCAAATATTCTGACAGAAGGTACTATTATGATAAGTTACAATTTTATTATTATTTTGGCTTGTGCCAAAAGAGTAGGCATCTCTGTAATATCATTATACATACATCGTTTATGGTATGTTGTGACACAATTTACTCTGGCTATTTAGGTGTTGCACTCGGCCAAACTGTGATTTTTTATAATATTTCCATATTTTGTTCAGCTCTATTTGAAAGTGATGAAAAATTAAAATCTGATTATTCTCAGGTGGAAAAATGTCAAAAATGTGTATATCATATCCGTGTGTCCACTTATGACTACTAGAAGTGCAGTTTTTGACACAAATCAACTGGCCACACTATATTAATTATCTTTCTGATATTCTATATGCACATGTCTTGTTCACCTCAGGAAGTATGTTTGGCTCGCATGTCTCTCCCCAGGGATCAACTATAAAGTTCCTCAGCCTGTTTGAAAATCTCAACCTACCCAGAAATTCAAAACCCCGCTTTCATCCAGAGAAGCCAGCTGGAATGACAATCCTGATGATTCTGGATTGTGAAACAGAATAACACAAAACGAAATATAAAGCCAACTGCGAATGACTAAAACATATGTCACATTTATAAAATGATATGCAAGATCTTAAATCAACGTGTTAACCGTCGCTATACAATTCCATACCTTCTTCAGATGCCAACAGAGGGACCTCTGGCCTCAGCCCCCCCGCAACAGTAGAGGGGACAACTTCTACGGACGTCACAGATGAGAAATGGCCCGAGCCGGCCATGACTGCATCTGCCGTTGACAAGGTGACAAAAGAGAGCATATCAGCACACACTCAATCATAAGAGCTGTTACATAAGAAAACAGACTCTGAACCTTAAGTGTGAGAAAGTGCAGAAGCAATCCTGAATGCCTATGCCTGGTAAATAAGGATGTTTGCTAAATATTGCCTGCTGACATTCATTTCCTTAGGACTGCAGTGCGAACAGCAAAATAAACAACAAAGGCGGAGGAGTGAAAGATGAAGGGTCTGGGTGGGGGTGTGGAGGGGGGTTATATTCTCAAAATAAAGACAGACAGGAAAACACGTGCTTGGGATAAGGTTGTGGAAACTGGTATGACCAGTGACGAGGTATATTTTAGGGGTAATCGGCAGCAGCAGCACATAATCTGTGGTATAGTGCAACATATAGTACACTATCATTTGAATTCTACCGGTGGAGAAGGTAGGCTGTCTGAAGGTCCACTCATCCTCCCCTATCTTCAGGCGGTTGTGGTTGGCAGCATGTTCCCTTAGGTCCCACAGCACCACAGAACCGACTGACGTGCCCGCAAACACCAATATGGCCTTTCCAGGGCTGAAACAGCAACACTGCACCTGTGACGGAGAAGAGGGTGCTATCATTTTATCATCATTTTTATTTAATAATAATTTATTAATTTGATGATAATTAGATCATGGAGTTTTACACAGTGAATTCGATTGTTGTGGGTCACCAAGCAGAGCAATAAGGCGTGTAAATGAATTTTTAGTTGTGAAGTTCTTAACTTTCCATAAGTTAGATCAGTGGTTCCCAACCTTTTTTGGCTTGTGACCCCATTTTGACACCTTCTGGCGACCCTGCGATCATGTGCAGTCACGTGATCATGGCCGTCAATCAAGATACGCCAGCTCAGATATTTTTATATGCTGCATTTCATTTGAACTCGAGAAAGTGAAATGATAGAATACAGTTGTTTAAGATTGTGTGTGGTGTTTTTAATCATAATTCTAAAAGGTATAATTATTACTTAAAAATATATATTTTTATCAGTAATTTTTTTAGTAAATTATTAGACATTTCAGACGACCCCATTTGAATTCCAGGCGACCCCACGTGGGTCCCGACCCCAAGGTTGAGGGTTAGGGTTAGGGTTAAATCAAAACTGGCAACTTTCTTGTCCCTCAAAAAAGCTAGTTTGTTTACTAATGAGAAAATAATCATTCCTATATTATATTGGGTATACACTACCCAAAGACTAAGTTTTGAATTCTATTATTATTTCATTTATCACCTTATATTACCTTTTACTTTGCTGTAACTGAAAAAGGAACCAGGAAATGTCACCTCAGATTCGTAGACGAGGATCTTCTGAGGTCTGGATGGCTCCCAGATGTTCCAGATGCAGATGATGGTGCAGCTGTCAAGTCGCACAGGGCTGGGCTTAGCTGTCGGCGCGTGGACCGACATCATGGTGTGCCTCTGGACCTGAGAAAAGTGCACCAGGCTGATGTGGCGACCTGTGATGTGAAGAGCTACCCGATTAGTGTATTCATGTAACTGTGCTGGTTTATACAGGATATTCTAAACATCATTCTAAACATCATTTAGCCTGTTGAAATACTGACAAAAAGCACAGTGCTGATGAGATGGGCGATGTACCATGAAGAAAAGGCAACTTAGTGTTGAGCTGTAAACTTCCATCGCTGAAAGAAAGCGTGTCTGTTTGAGTCCTCAATTTCCGCAGGGATTTTCTCTCAGCATGAACCTCTTCCAACAGCACAACCATGACCTTGATTCAGGCACAACACACAGCACGAGTCAGTTAAGTGCTGTAGACACAAAAAAAAATTCACAGAGTACAGACATAGAGGACTGTAACCTAGTTATGTATATATGTGAAGAAAACCTGTGTAGCTGAGCGCAGGAACGTCGTCAGACGCTGAGAATCAAAGTTTACTTCATTAATGTTCTTTTCTCGTGCTTCCTGAGAAAGGTTTGGATCTGTAAAAAATCACAGCAGACAACATTATTGAACTCTACGTGTGAACTCTGAGTTCATCAGAGGGTTATCTTGGTTTTTTCTCACCCCCGCAGGCTCCACCGTGCTCTGGAGGATGCTGTGTCCATTTCTCACACAACTCTATCTCCTCTGTTTGAATATCACGATCTGTGTTGTCCTCATTACACTGAACATAAGCCTGTCAGGGAATATGTTGCATGTTATTTACTATGTCTAACTGATTCTTTTACTTTCTTTTCTCTTTTATAATTGACCGACCTGTTTGGTGTTTGCAGTTCCAAAGGTTCTGATGTACATGTCATATTCATTGACGGGTGGCAGATCCAAAAGGGAGAATGTCCTTGAGAAATCCAGATCAATTAAGCGAAGCAGCTCCGTGCCGCGTTTCCTGTAAACAGAAAAGATTAAAGGTACAATTAAAGAACATACATGCTTTGGATGGGCTTGGCAAAAGTAAAATAAAAGTATATATTTCAAGATATCCAGCCACACCACAATGACCCATTTATCATTTAAAATAAAAAATTACTTACTTTTGTTTTGTGGCAACTTTCTTGCTGACTTCACGCTGTTTTGCTGCCACAAAGTCAATGAACCTCCCACGTGAAGAGGCCCGACTCTGGTTCTTCTCAGATCCTATAAAGACAGGAGCAGGAACAGATAATATCTAATGAAATTGTGTGCAAACTTTCCTCAGCATTAAGTGGGTGTCTTCCAGTCAGACACAAAAAGCATAGATCGATCTTAACATTGGACAACAAGTGCAGAGATTTAAAAATAAAGAAGAACCGAACCTCTGGACCGTTTCGGTGTGTCTTCGTCCTCTCTGTTTGTACTTTGTCTGGACTGTGTTGTTCCCACTCTCTCATTCTCCTCATTCATTGCTCTCTGAATTGCTTCTATTTCTTTTCTCTT
Organism: Trachurus japonicus; assembly: GCF_045865225.1. NCBI lineage: Eukaryota > Metazoa > Chordata > Actinopteri > Carangiformes > Carangidae > Trachurus > Trachurus japonicus. The sequence continues at coordinate 16,317,308 of NC_140926.1, read as the reverse complement.
TTGTGACACAAGCTCCTCTCTTTCTTCTCCCATTTCTGGAAACTCTTGCTCCTTCTCGTCTTCACCTTCATTTTCACTCTGATCCATCTCTTCAAAATCTTCCTCATAGTCCTTTGAACAGAGAAATAATATAAATAAATATTGAAAATCAAAAAAAAAAACATTCAGGATACTATCAGAACAAACTTCATAACTTATAAGAATAAAAATGGATGCACTCGTGTAAGCACTGACTACTCACCAGTTTCTTAGATTGTAAATTGATTACAGCATGCAAAGGTAACACAAAAATGAGAAAATGAATGTTTTAAAAAAGAGCATAACAAGACAGCTGAGAAACAACTGATTTTGGTATATGATCTATTACATAATTAGAAGAACGCTGTATTTATACCTCAAAATCATCTTCATATTCCTGGTCAGCTAAATCTTCGTTGTTGTCAACCTGGAGATGAAATAAAAGTCCATGAATAGAGAGATATTTCAAATACTTCAGAAAAGCATGCAGGAACTCCTTGGGATGATGTTACACTAATGCAGCAGAAAGTAAAAGAAACAGACCAGTGAAACCAGACCAAACCAGAAAAAAAGAGAAATCTTTTTATATTAAAGCTTTTGGAATAAGATTCTGCAGTACAAGCCAAGCAAAGTGCCACTGAGTGTTTGAGCTTCAGACTAATTGTGAGTAATTAGTAATAATCTCTCTGGCTGGCCGGTTAACAATGGAAATAAGAAAACTACACAACAAAACAGGGAAGAACAGATAGACCAAAGAATTGCAAGATCAGACTATTTTCCATGAAGTCTGTAAGCAGGGAAGCCAAACTGAGCATCTTACAGGCTCCTCTGTGTTTCCTACATCTTTGACACTAGTTGTCCAGTGCTCAGACACGATCTCAACTTCCTGGATTGTAAATGGAGCATGTGGGAGAAGAAGGCCATAAAATCCATCAAATAATCCATAATATTACAGTACATTAGTGTGATAAAGGCTAGACATGCACTTTATGGGTCTACTAACCTCTGTCTTAGTTTCATGTCTATGACTTTTGTCAGAGGCTGAATTCTTGAGGCTGGTTCCGCCTCCATCATTTCTTTCTAGGTCTTTATCTTCTCTGTGACTTCTCTCTTTGCTTTTTGTCTCTGGATCTTTTTCACCTCCTGTTTGCCTTCTCTCTTTGGATTTTTTGTCCGGATCATCTCCTCCTCTGTGTTTTCTCTCTTTGTATTTATTGTCTGGATCATCTCCTTCTCCTCTGTGCCTTCTCTCTTTGTATTTTTTCTCTGGATCGTCTTCTCTGTGTTTTCTCTCTCTGTGTTTTTTCTCCGGATCCTCTTCTTCTCCTCTGTGCCTTCTCTCTTTGTGTCTGTCCCGTTCTGTTCGCTCTCTGTCACCACGATCATACTTTTCCCCTTCACCCGACCTTTTCAAGTCTTGATGCTCCCTGGATTCAATGTCATGCGTTTCATCCTAGGGAGCAGGAAAGTCCACAAAAAAAGACAAATATATCTCCAATAGAGCAGAAATATTCAATAATTGATTTACTTCTCCTTAGAATACAAAATAGTGATGTATAATTAATAATACAGAGATTCTTACACGATATCCTCTCTCTTTGTGTCTCCTGTCTCTCTCCTCTTTATGTCTTTTGTTTTCTCCTCTGTTTTCTAAAATCAGAAACAAAAGACAGATAGATTGGCTTCATATTAAATCTGTAGATATGGCGAGATAAATGAACACACTGTTGTATATTTACCTCTTTCCTCTTTACGTTCTGAATGCCTCCTGTCTCCATGTCTGTCTCCTCTGTCTTTGTCAGTCCTCTTGTCTTCATACTCATCTTTGTGTCGTTCTCTGTCCCGATGCCGCTCCCTCTGTTCTCTGTCATACTTTTCTATCTGATCTCTACCTCCTTCTCCACTTTCCTCATGTCTCTTTCTCTCCCTCTCAATCCTGTGGCGTTCTTCTCTCCTTCTTTCCTTGTCTCTCTCTTCCCTCCTCTTTTCCCTGTACTCTTCATCATATCTCTCTCTATCCTTTGTCCTGTCTCTCTCCCTATCAGTGTGTCTTTCCTTATCTCTCTCCCTGTCATCTCTATTCCTCCTTTGGTCCCTGGTCTCTTTATAATCATCACTGTACCTGTTTCCATCCATAACTCTCTCCCCTTCTCTTTCTCTCCTCTTTTCTGTGTCTTTGTCCCTCTCCTCTCTTCGATCCCTGTCTTTATCACCTCTCCTATCCCGTGAGCCCTCTTTACCTCGCTCAGTATATCTGCCTTTTCCGTCTTCATCTCTTCTCTCTCTTGTACTTTCCCTGTACCTGTCTTTGTCTCGTGTGGACTCCTTCTCTGGGTCTCTGTGACGTCTCTCTTTAGATTCCCCACCTCTGTGCTTTCTCTCACTGTCATCTCGCCTCCTAACATCACCATGTCCTTCCTCCTAAAAATAATAAAGTAAAACACATGTTATTATTTGGGTCCGTTGTTCATTGTTCATTCCACAATGTATTCTGCAGTGCTTTTCTCATCTCTCAAAACATACCTTGATATGTCTTCTCAGGTCAGCTGGTCTCCATGTATCTTCCTTGGTTATTTTCTAAATAAATACATCATCTTGTCATGACTCGTATTTCCACATTTCAACAGACGTTTGCAGACAGAATAAATCACATAACATCACAGTGAACCCTAGATAAACAGGGACATAACGTTCCTTTGACAACGTTTGGTAATTAGTTACGACAACGGACGTGACACTTTCTACTGAAAAACATTTACCGACATCAGCCTGCGTAGGCTAGCAACAAAGATAAAGCACTTACCTTGTCACTATGCATGTTTGCATCGGTGTTTTTCCTTATTTCTTGAGGTTTTCAATCACCGAAAACCAGCTCATATTTTTGTAGTGACGCCGCCATGATGGACTAGCACTTCTGCGCATGCGCAGTTGCTCGAAACCATGGAGCTCGCGTCACTTCGGCTTGACAACAGGATTATTAATCAGCGGCGGAGCAGTCGCTGGAATCAACAGCCGATTGCCATGGCAACTACTACTACTACTACTTTCATCTTTCTTTCTTTAAAAAAAATATATATTTCTTTCATCTACTATAATAATTTCCACATGTATCCATTTGTGTTCATTTCAGTATTTTTCTACGAATAATATTTGTATTTTGAACGATTTCTCCGTGCTCGTCATTTCTATCTTTACTGCTCTGGCATCATCTAGTATTTGAAAGCAGAAAGCAAGCAGCAAGCTAGAGGTACGCAGCAGTTATATTGAATTTGCTTGAAATACGACGTGTTACATGTTTGTTTTTTTGCTGTCTTTTATACGGTTTATAGTCGGCATTTTAAAAGCACATTGACGTTAGTATGTATTAATTCGACAAATTGGAGGCTTGTTTGCTTCTAGTAGGCACAAGATGGCGGTGTTTCTTCTCTTTAGCTGGGTCATAGATATTATAGTGAGGTGGGAGCGCACTGTGGGGTAAGGTGCCTGTGCGTTCTTGGAAATGACCATTCCTGCTCTCACTGTGGATTGGACTGGCTCAGCAGCAGACTCGTTTTAATCAAGGGAATGCAGTCCTTAGCTTTTAGTCGAAACGGAAACCAGAGCTGTCGATGCTAACGATTGTTTCCAGTGCAATGGGCTGGTGCGCAGGTGAGCCGACGTGAGAAGAGGCTCCCTGCCCTGACGGAACCGCCGCGGTCTGCTCGCACATGGGAACCGAGTCACATCGACCTTATCGGCATTTTAATAGTTTAAGAAAACGGGACTCCTGGACGCAGAAGCAGCATGTCAAGGGACAGCATGACAGCTGTACGAGGAGCCCATTCACACAATGCAAGTCCCGCTTCACCTAAGGAGAATGGGCACACTGCGCCGAGCCCCGTTCAGCCCAGCGCCAACTTTCCTCCTCCTTCAGCGGGGAACATACCTGATGATGCCCCCCTGTCCTCCACCGGCGAGCTGACCCAGACCTGGGTCCACTTTGTCAAAACGTTTGTTCTGATTTTCCCTATATATGCTTTGGGCTATTTTGAGTTCAGCTTCAGTTGGCTGTTGATTGGACTGGTTATCTTTTTCTGGTGGAGGAGGAACACAGGAGGGAAGAGCAGCAGACTGAGCCGAGCTCTGTCTTTCTTTGAGCAGGAGGAGATAAGTGTCAAACAGGGTCTGACTACCTCCGATTTACCAGCATGGGTAAGTCAATCCGTCAAACGCAGTAAATAAAAAATGTCCACTGTGTCTGAGCTGAGCTGTTTCCCTGGAAAGCCACGTGAGGTGTTATTTTGTGAACAATATTTTTGAGTTTCCAGGAAAAAACCACAACAATGAGCTGTCAAAAGCAGGAGGAGCATGGTGGAGCTGTAAAGCTGTGATGGAGCAGCTGTTCCCCCCAGCAGTGACATTAGACTGAGCCCCAGTCTAAATACAGCAGGGTACAATGGTAAACCAGATACCACACTGGGGAAGGAAACATGCCCACAGGGTCCCTGTTATTTTGGGATCCAGTCTGCTATCTCTCTTGCAGTTAACCCACTCCATTACTGCAACGCTTTATCTCGGCGAAAATGTTAGATAACACAGTGACTTGACTTTACCTTGTCAGGATAAATAGTTCAGTGGTTTTCGGGGAATGTCCTGAGACCTCTTCATGAACCCTCAGCAGCTCCGCTATGTAAATCAGTGAGATATTATTGGTTGCATTTGACAAAGTTGTGCCACACACAAACTACAACTCAGATTATAACAATATAATAGATAAGCGCAACAAAATATATGGCATTATATTGAAATAACTTGTAATTTTTCTCCCACAGCCAGATGTTGTGTGACGTTTCTCAGAACTAGTGTCCTCAAAAAGGTTTGAACGACAGGAGGGAGAGGTGTTATGGTATCAAGGGAAATATTTGTTTGGCCTCTAGATTAATAGAGATTATACAGTGATAATACTACAGTTATTTATATTCCATATTGATCCACCCATCCTCAGACTAACGTGCTGACTCCTGCACAAGCAAACTCCTGTGGAAGTCCACTAGACAGTGATGGATTGAGTGAAGAAGCCCTATTTCATTTTTTAGTGCACCATGTATCTTTTATGCGGGAAATTAGAGTGAAATGCGGAGATTTATTTTCACTAAAACCTTCTCACTTTACCGAGTGCCATCCAAGCGCAAAATCCAGCTCGACTGAAGCACAAACTCTAGTGCTCAAATTTCAGCTGCTTAACTTATCAAACTATAAATACAAGACTTTCTATATCAGACTTGTGCCAGACTCACGGCTCAACTGGTCCGTGGTGTTCAGTGCATTCTCATGTTTAGAGAATGATAGAGCTAAAAGCTTATTTTGCTGAGGATGCATTGAGGTGGTGGAGTTAGATAGGGTAGAGCAAGAGTATCCCACTCAAGGGGAAGAGGTATTAAATAGAGTGACCTCAGCTCACCTCTGTCATGAGTCAAGGGTTGTAATAGAAACAGCAAGCCAGGCACTACATATAGCCACGGTCATGCCTGCAGCCTGTGGTGGCTGTGCATGGTCATCACGGGAAATTACTTTAACACCACCCAGGGCTTCACAATTAATGACAAGCAGCGGTTTCAGACAAAAAAGCTGAGCACATGTCGGTGCATTAATGCTGCACTGTCATGAGGGGTGGAGATTTTCTTCAGTTTAAAATCTCAGCAAGTGCCAGTTTCTCCAAACTAGGCAGAATTGACTCTTGATAGAGATGGCATTGTTTTCATAGAGCCCTTCTTAGTGCCCTGCCCCGATTCCCACACTTCCATTTCTTAAGTGCACTCCTCTCCGCTCGAGTTTACGTCCTGAGCTGTGTTCACACATGGGTGAGTCACTGGCTGCCCTGTGGAGCAGCTACTTACACTGAAAGTAATTTTACGGGTTTTAGTTTAAATGTCACACAAGAATAAACATGAAAAAATAAATTACACATTGCCTGACAGGGATATTAACTGATCAACAAAATTGCTCAACCCCAGTCAAGATTGTACGCAAGCATCAGGGAAAGTTCCATGTAAACTCCTCTGCATTTTGTTTGATACATCTATAAAATGTCATGCTATCCCGTGCAACCCAGCTGCCCACCCAGAGTTTACAAAGAGGACAATGGATCATTTTTGTAAATTTTGCGAGAGATACTAATTCAATTATCTTGTTTATTTCTGAGGTAGTAGTTTCTGATGGTGTATTATGTTAAAACTGGACTGTTGCAGTCGACCATATGCAGTATATCAGTCCAGACGAGCAATGAAACACATAAAGGGAAACACACACACTGCCAACCAGGTAAAGAAGGTATTCTTCTTCTTTAACATGTAAAAAGAGCAGAGGATGATTAAAGGGATAGTTCAACATTTTGGTAAATTGGCCCATTGCCATAATCCCTATAGTCATAGCAGTAGGTTCGTTACCTTTAATTGTCGGTGCAAGCTATTTTGAGAACGGCGGAGCAGAGTTGCAAGATGCTCAGAGCTACACTACAGAGGCTCATGGGATTTCTTGGTTTCCCTCATCAAACTCATCAAATACACAATCCAACAACTCCAAAATGCTTTCGTGGACAAGTTGTGACCTGCACATTCACCACGCTATGAGATAATAACAGAACGTTACGAGAAGGAGTTGTTTTTGAGGCAAATGCAGAGACTGCTTGCCAAAAAACTGCCCTCGACAGGAACGCGCATCAGCGGTTTTGCATGAATTTACCTCGGAAACAACTCTGTCTCGTAAAGTTCCGTTATTATCTCATAGCGTAGTTTTGTGCAGGTCACAACTTGTCCACGAGAGTGTTTTGGAGTTGTTGGATTGTGTATTTGATGAGTTTGATGAGGGAAACCAAAAAATCCCAATAGCCTCCGTAGCGTAGCTCTGAGCAGCTCGCCGCTCTGCTCCGCCGTTCTAAAAATAGCTTGCACCGACAATTAAAGGTAACGAACCTACTCCTAAAACTATAGGGATTATGGCAATGGGCCAATTTGCTAAAAAGTTGAACTATCCCTTTAAAAATAATAGAAACAGTGCCACAGTTCTGCCATCACTTGTCTTACTTTTTTACGTAAAAGAAATGCACAATAAAATTAGATGCATGATTCATTATACATGTCACAGTTCACTTGCACAGAGAATGTTTCAGTGTGTTGTATGGGACACAGTCATCTAGAAAGAGGCCAAAGGGCTGCTTTCAAAACTCAGCTTGATTTCATTTTTCTGAAAGGGGTTTTGTTTGGAAGAGTCAGACTGTCTGGGTTATTGCAGCCCTTTGGAGACACTTCTGTCAAACAGATTGTGTCTGTCTCAGCCGAATCAAATTCTGTCTACTTTGTTCAGCGATCTGATGTTTGGAATTTATTCAGGATCCACATCAATTCTTTACTCCCTTGTGCTGTGTTTATTTCCAGGTCCTGATTACATTCCAACACTCTGCGCGCTGATTATAGGCAGTCTAAACTCAAGCAGACTGTTAATTTTTACATTCAGGACATAAACCTGAATGACTGTTGATTTTAAACCAACCCATCTGAATAATTAAGATGCTTTGCTCCCACTTTCTGCTGCACAGCCCCAGTTTTGTGAGCCAGCACTAACATATACGTCCCGTGGAATGAATCCTCCTTCACCTACATTTTCTGAATAAGGTCACTGTGTCAGGTGTAATAACTGAACCTTAACAGTGTCTCATCCACAGGATCAACAAACTGTGGGCCTGACTCTGTCACATTCACTCCAACTTTCTGTTCCTTGTCTTCTTGCTCTCGTCACTGCTTTATCCACATTTTGACATTAATGCTGGGTAAACACTTTTACTGCTGCTTGTAGCTGTCAGGCGGCATGTTACAGCTCACCAACACTCCTGCTTTTGCACACTAGGAAATAAACACTTTAAATTCAGTGTGATGGGGAGGCAGTGTTGTTTATCTCTTATTTATTAGGGTGGTTGCACACCTTTGTGCACGCCATTGATTTTATTTCAAACATTTCCTTTCGCTCACGTTAAATCAATGCTCGAGTTATTGTGGTCGTTCTGAAAGATTAGTTCAAGTGCAGCTCAGTCTCGCTGCACAAATGTAGTGAGGAAATATGTCTGGAAATATGAGACTAGCTGAGATGTAGTAGCACTCGTGAGGAAAGACATTCTCCTCTACAGTTTGTTGTTACATTATTTATACTGGCTAACAAAAGAAAATGAAAGATAAAAGAAAGGTCATACAGTCAATGCATTATTTGGAAAAAACTGTCAAAAAATCAGTTTTTCAAATCAAAATACTTGTTTGAAGTATTTTGAAACTTCCCTTTCATCTCTCTTTCCTTCATCATCCTTCATTTTCGTCAATCAGGAACTCCAGACCAGAAATCTCTCAAATACAATCTACACCCAATAGAAAGAAACTATTGTCTCTCGTTGAATTACTTCTGTGAAGAGGGTGTGTAGATAATGTATTATGTAAAAGGCATGTAAAATGTGTGACATTGAACACATTGACATTGTGCTTTTAAAACACAATTTGCAATCCGATCCATTTGGTTCATGGCAAACATTTAATAATATATAAACCTTCTGGTTTTGATAAGGGGGCGATTCTGCACCTTAACATCTGGAATTGCACCTTAACATCTGGGTGCTTCTCAGTGTGCGGACATTCTGTCTGTTTTTGCTTCTCTCAATAACACAAATAAAATTGCAAGTTCAGTTTCTAAAAATAGACAGTTTGAAGAGCATTGCATTATCAGGCTTATTGAAACCAACATAAAGCTGATGTGCTCTGATTTCTCTGTTGCAGGTTCACTTCCCAGACGTAGAGCGCGTGGAGTGGATAAACAAGGTAAAGAGCTGAGCGTCTGTCTGGTGGATTTGTCTGCTTGACTGGAGCTCGCCTTCTGCTTTGTAAGATCAGGAGGAAATGGGATGTCTGCCGCTCTTCTGCTTTCTCTCCCCTTCCCACCGGGGCTGTGACCGTTGTCACACTGTACACTGCAGCACATTTGGCTTAACATGCAGCCCTGGCTTCTGCAGCACTGTGAAGTGCATTAACCCATGTGAATCCCCATGGCAACAAGCTGAATGTAAATTTTAAGGCCCTCATGAGTGTACATCAGCATAGTTTCTATGCATGCATCAAAGTTTCATGTATTGGTGTCCTGGTGTTTGATGTGTCTAAGTCTGACGAGATTTAGCTTAGACAGAAAGACACTTTGAATATTTTAAAGTAACTGTATCGTTCACAGTGTGAGGGATGTACCTGTATGAGACACTGGGAACAACCTATAGCAAAACATGCCTTTAGAATAGCTCTATGATGCAAGAGGACACCAGTCTTTCTCTTTTCTTTTTCACTCTGAAGTTCACTTCTCTCCTCGTATCCCCTCAGACGGTGAAGCAGATGTGGCCCTACATCTGCAAGTTCGTGGAGAAATTATTCCGCGAGACGATCGAGCCGGCGGTGAAGGAATCCAACGCCCACCTCAGCACCTTCTGCTTCAGCAAAATCGACATAGGAGAGAAAGTGAGCATCACTTAGTTTTTTCCCACGTGGTCCTCAAAGGCATTCGCGTAGATCATGTGTTTTTTTCTGTGGTAAAACACTACGAGCAGCAGGTGCCAGCCGGACAGCTGGCGAGGGCGTGTTGGAGCTCGAACATGAACATACATGCACGTCACCGACACATGTGCTCGCTTCATAAATAGTTTCCATGTGGGGGTCGGGAGAGGGGTCGACCTTGTGCTAACCATGTGGCGGTTTGGGAGGGGTTAAGGTGTTGTTGTGGTGTTGATGGACCGGAGTGTAGCGGCCGTTATGTGTCCCTCTGTTTTGCGGTGTAGCCTCTGAGGGTCAACGGAGTCAAGGTTTATTCAGAGAATGTGGATAAACGACAGATCATCATGGACCTGCAGATCAGGTGAGGCCGCCCTGACCTCTGTTTAAATCATTATTGTTTTACCTCTGCAGCTTCTTTCTGAATCTGGTTTGAAACAGTTCCTCATTTCTCAGAAATTGCAGATTTGAAATAAAATAATAATGTAGTTAGACTAGTACATTTTTGAATAAATGGCCTGTGGCACTCTGATCAGAGGCGCAGTGCCAGGGCCCCCAAAGAGGAAGAGGGACTCCCAGTGGACCCTCGTGAGATGACAGCCTTAGTATAAACCCCCTCAAGCATCTACAGATAAATCAGACATCTGATTTATGTTTGTATTTCACACAAATACAAATTTAAAGCAATTCCCTTAAGATAATCAATCAAACAGAACCACGATGTCTAAATTTAACTAGGTTCATGTCTAGTTGAAGTGAAGGAATCCTGGGTTGTTGCAGTTTCACCACATGCACCATTTTGTGTGTCACATATCCAGCTTCGTTGGCAACACAGAGATTGACGTGGACATCAAACGCTACTACTGCAAAGCTGGCATCAAGAGCATCCAGGTGAGGAAAATCCTTTTTGTCTGATTTGTCGACATCCTCCCACTGGCATTTTAGATTGCAGTGTTGGCCTCAGCAGTGGGTAGAAAGTGACAACAAACTCAGGTAAACGTCTGTCCTGTTGGCTCCAAGTCCTCAAGGTCTTCTTTCTGTACCGGCTTCTTTGTTCAGGAGGTTGCTGAATTTATTCAGAGTGGATCTTTTCTGCTCTCAGATGAACATTTTTTCAATACCATGCCAACTTATTGAAAGCCTAAATACAGAAAGCTTTCAGGGATCCATGTGTGTAATTTAATCACACCCTGGTCTAAAAAGGCAAATTAAATTCTGTGCTACATCGATGGAGGAATGTGTGTACCCATACTTATGAGGTGCCAATAACTGAGGTTATTTCTTAGACATAACCTCCTTTGATATAAAGGGATTACATCTGATTTCTATCATTCTTTACGTCTCATTTTTGTGAGCAGTCCCACCAAAAATGTGACTTTCTCCTCTGAGACATTTCAGTTTAAACACTGTATATTTAGAAGCCTTGAGCAGTAGAACTTCCGCTGTTACAATGCTGTGAACAAACAAAAAACAAGAACATAGTTTTTCATTTCTGAAAGATTTTTTTTCCATCTTACAAATCATCTCACACTCCCTCAGGATCGTCTGAAGTTTGGTCCCACAGAGCTATTAAGATAAGAAAATACAACAACATAAAGGCTAAAGAGAAAAGTTTTTCAACATTATCATGACACAAAAGTAGACTGGTAAAATACACATTATAAAAGGCTTCTTTGATTTATTGTAAATATAAAAATGAATTCACTAGACTGAGCTACTTTGTCATTTAAACACCGACGTGACAAGAAAATGCATTTTCTTCATTTGCATCATGTTCCTTAGGACGATTCTGTTTCTCTCCGTAGTGCCTGACTGCACACAAAGTGTATTTTGTTGGTCTGGTGTGTCCTTGGTGCTTTTGTGTGTTCCAGCTGCAGTGAAACATAGCAGCCAGAAAAAAAACAAAAAAAACAATCAGTGTGCCTCCTTGGAGACAGTTAGCGGTGAGGTCTGGTCCTGGGAGACATTTGTTGCCTGCTGCCCCCATTATGTAGCTCAGGCAGACCTACATATCTCTGCAGCTCATTATCAGCCACTAATATATTAGTCCCAGCACTCGTCGAGCTGCTGCACGCTACACAGAGCAGGTGTGCTTGTGAGGAGTGGGGTGAAGCAATTCCTGATAATGGACCTTTGTTAGATATTTGATTAGCCTGTTGTGTGGCCCCATTGTTATGATTACTACACATAACAAGCGTATTAAACCAAACCAGCCAATATATAAAGATGGACGATGTCTTTGCTTCCTCACACAAGGGGTTAGAGAAGAAAATCGATAGAGCATTTGCATTTGCATAAATTGCAAATGCAAATTTAAGTTTTTCGCAGTTGCATATTTTTTATGACTGCGCTGGTCAGTCTGTGTGCTTTACGATCCAATTTTGCGAGTATAAAGATATTTAAGTGAGATGTACAGAACTTCATTAACAGATCAAACAGATGTTAGCATATAAAGCTTTGGATCGATATACTTTATTGATCCCAAGCTGGGAAATTACAGTTTGTTTTTTGGGGGTTTTTTTTTGCAGACACAGGTCCATATAATACATCATACAGTATAAATAGTTAAAAAAGAAAGGAAAATACAAAGACACAAAAAGTTTTCCTTTCAGGACATAATTTAAGTTGCAAAAAGGTAATAAATCACAATGTATCACAATATGTTACCGCAATACCCAGGATATCTTTAAATGTTTAAAATCACAATAATATCATATCAGCTTCTGCCATCAAACAGAACAGTTCCACAAGCTCGATTGAACAGGCTGAGGAACTCTTTTGTCCCTCAGTCTGTCAAACTGTTAAATCAGAGTTTGGTCTCTAAATAGACCCTAAGGTTTATGTACAGACTGAGCACTGGCTGTTGCACCAAGACACTTTGTAATGTTGGATTTGTGTTGTGAGGAGTTAGGAGGTAGTTTGTGTTTTTCTTTGAATGTGACTTTTGGGGGTGACATTTATGCTTTCTGTAAATGTATGTATGTTTTTTGTATTTTGTATTATTTATGTGAAACTTTGGACGTCATGGGACGCAAGACAAATTTCAGAGTGATCTGATAATAAAGTATAATCTAATCTAATCTAATGGCTTGAGTGTCCTGATAATATGCTATCATGGAGCCTCAGGTAATTCCCACCCCTAGTTTGAAAATGCTGACATGTTGTGTAGGTAGGTGACATCATTATGAGTCAGAGTCTCCACCGACAGTATTTCCCAGAGACAGAAACTAATGTGATTTTGCACTGTCACTTTGATTTAAAATGTGTTGCTGATGCTTGATCAAAAGAGAAGAGAGGGGAGAGTTAATATTTTAGATTTTTGAGTGAAGTCTGGCATCCAGATGTGGTTAAAATCATCATTCATGCCTCTGAGCTGTCATCTTATTGTCATTTTACTGTGGAGCTCGCAGATGACAAAGGACAGATCAGTTTCCCAGTGTTTCATTTCTGGGATTTGAGCTTTCCTCGGCCACAGAGATGAAATGAAATCTTAAAACGATAGTCACGGTACTTGTCCTGAAGAGCTCCATGCAAACACTAAAAGCTTTATCAGTATTAGAAAATACAAATATTGCTTCAGAAGTAAATGGTGCTACTTGAAACCTGTTTCAAACATCTTTTGGTCCCTACTGTGGACCCGAGCAGCTGTGAGGCGCTCCACATGACACATTTGGCGCTTCCAATATACCATAATCCCTGTAATTGTCATAATATGTTATGGAGAAGGTGGAGGATGACATGGGGCAGGTGCGAAGTCAGGCTGTGATCGAGTTTCCAACCTGTCATGTGCTGCGGCTCCACCGCTGAAGAATGTCAAGGGCCAGAGTGGTGTCAGTTCCCTTGAGCTCTCTCTTTGTGTGTACGTGCGCGTATGTCAATGTGCGCCCCTTGTGTTTCCATAGATCCACGGCGTGTTGAGAGTGGTGATGGAGCCGTTGCTTGGCGATATGCCTCTCGTCGGAGCCCTGTCTCTTTTCTTCCTCAAGAAGCCAGTAAGTCCACATGCCGATAACACGACACCATTGTAGTCAATTAAAACGGTTTGGTTGAGCTGCAGTTGAAATTATAACGACACCCCAGCCTGAATAAATGCAACATGATGAGAGTAGAGGTTATTAAACTGGGATTTGTTGAAATGAAATACATCTCCTAAATATTTTCCAGCAGGAAACACATTCGTGTGAAGTGTTATACTGTTATTTGACACATACATTAGAAAAGAATAATAACATTTTGAACTGCATGCTCTCGTTCTCTTCTTAATCGTTCTTAGTTATGCCATGGTCGACCCTGTTACTGTATTTATTACAAAATGCCTTGAATTTCTTTTATAACCCACTGTGGTTCTTGATGTGTTTTATATTCTCACAAAACATTATGGTACAACACTCATAAAACAAACATAAATTGGTTTTTAAATGATGATTACCCGAGTTAAATCTCATTTTTTTTAGTGCTGGCATGGTTAATAACTTCATCTACACTCTCATAGTGTAATAATCTACATCACGTCACACAGTGTGCGTTTTGCGTCGCCAGTTGTTTACATGTCCAATATTTTCCAGTGCACATGTCGTCAGTCTTCCTGTTCAACGCCTGTGCCGAGCCACTGCCGCACAGCTTAAAAATGTTTGACCGATTTATAGCAAATAGGAGAACCCGTTGGAACTATGGCAGAGCTATTAATAGCTGCAGATAAAACCAGGCCTACTTTGGCAGATTTCTCTTCAACAGGCACTCAGCTAAAGCTCAAGGTGGAGATATTGCTGTAGGAGGCTGATGTGAGCAGACAGCAGCTCTAGTCAGTAAATCGTGGTGCAGTGAAGTCCCACATGTATCAGACACACACACATGCACACACACCCAACCCGCTCCTGCATCCCAATTGTCTTCCAGCTTCAAGATGAGGAATATTAAATCAAAATAGTGGAGAAGAGCAAATTGCAAAAGCAATTTCCTGTGGATGAAAGAAGTCATGACACCGTGCACCGTGGAATCCAAATAAGTCATCACACTTACTTCAGGGTGCCGTACAAGGCCTGATCCTCCGCGCCAAACGAAACAGAAACATTTCCAGACCATGAGAGGTCTTGGCCGCGTCTGGATGTGAGATCACACTGATGAAACTCAGTGCAGTGTAAATAAAAAGATGCAACACGCACCGCCGAAGAGATTCATTGCTCTGCTGAACAAACAGTCTTGCACTGTGATGACTCATAAAGGAGAGTCCAGCACTGGAGGATATCTATAGTGACCGGTTATATTGGGAATTATGTACTGACACATGCAAGGTATTAGATGCATTCATGTGTATTTTTAAATTATTCAATCGATTTTTAGGCTGGAAAATGTCCAGAATAATCAATCGATATAAACACTCAGCAGTAGTTGTTGGATTGCTGTGATGTTTGATACCACTGCTCTGCTGATGTTTAGATCAGTTTAGCATAAAGACTGGACCCCCCAAAAAAATCCATGACTTCAGTGACTTCATGGAGTCTTTGCTTACAGATTCTTTTTCGTTTTTTCGCACAGATTAAACAAGCAAGATACATTGTGTTAATTTGTGAGTTTAAAACATGCTGGTAGGCTTTTGTTTCTCCGTTTCCAGTCCAGCCAACAAGCCAACGCCTCCTGACTATTGCTTCAAACTGAGCACACAGACAAAAGAGTGATATTGATTTCTTATCTAAGTCTTGGCAAAAACACAATATTTATTTATGTTTCCAAAATGTCAAAGTGTCCCTTTGAATTTGAATTTTATCTCACCAACGGCCCAAAACACAAAGGTAATGCATTTATATTATAATGATATCAACAGAGAATAGCAGGAAATCCCTACATTAAGTCGCTGTAACTTGCAGATATTGGGTATCTTCCACACACAGACTAATAACCCTTCAAGGCTGCTTCAGAGAATCAAGGGTGTGTCCCTCCAACCACATTCCCACAACATGCACCCCCCCCCCCAACATCATTAACAACCCTGCAGTGCTCCCCTCTCCCTGCTGCGCTCAGTGCATCTGCTGCAGTGTAAGCAACTTGGGCAGAAAGGGAGAGAGAAGAGGGAAAGGCTCATTAAGAAAACACTGCTCCTTCAGCTCAGAGGCAGAGGCAGATCAAAGCTCACTGAGAGGCAGGAGGATCTGTCTGCGTTCCAGGTCTGAGCTGATGCTATTCACAGCTCCCCTTCCCCTCCTGCAGGTTTGACATACCAGGTTCCAGTTTGATGCAGAAAGTGGATCAAACTAGAGAATCATTTCATCAATTTTGGACCAAAACACACTGCAGACCTAATCATACTCTGAAAATTAATGTGACTCTAGAGGGCTTCTGCTGCTTTTATAAATACAATATATTTTGGTTAGCAGGTGTTACTGACACAGAACCTATACGCCCAGTAGCTGAGGGGAACTTCACTGGAGAAAAAACAATGAGTTTATATATGATTCTGGAAAAGTTTGTCTATTTTATATTTACTTTCAGTTCTTGCAGTACAGTGAGCCAGAACAACTCGAATGGCAGCAATATATTCAGTTAAGCAATGTTTCCAAACATTAGCAAGTTATCCACAAAAACTTTTGATTTATATTGTTTTGCTACGACTTGTGTGGGACTCCAAGTGATTAATGTAACACAGGAGGCAGGGAATGACAAAATGTTGGGGGCGAATTAAAAATAAAATAAAATCACAGTTTCCATCTTTACCGGTAGGTTCACATTTTTTCTTCTTCTTCTAGCTCCTGGATATAAGCTGGACTGGCCTCACCAATCTACTGGACATTCCTGGGCTCAAGTAAGTCAATTAAAACTGGCTTTTCTCGCTCCTCAACAAGTGCCTTTGTTTGGAAGAAAATGAAAAAGGAAAGTGATATTTCAACAGATTACAGCAGATACAGATCAGTAGTGTTTGGTTTCAGGAAGCTGGACGTGTGACTAGTTTTTTTCCATTCAGTTGATCACCCGCACAGCACTGTATAATGTGGTAAATTTAAACACATATCACCTTTCAAAAAATGTGGCAGGTACACTTAGCAGGTCTTTGGATTTAGAGTCTTGTACTCTACCTAATGCACTGAAAATATTTTTTTCTATGGAGGTTTTTCTTTACCACCTTGTCCTTGTTACAGCTGTGATTAAGAGCTTGACAAGATTGGATTGATCAAGGCAAACAAGCTTTTTCCGTCAAACACTTTGCAAAAGACCACTGAGATCATGTATAATGGATTTTTCTGTTAAGATATTATATATTCTCCCGTACACACAGGCCAAATGAGAGAATGTGCTGTTTCCAGAGTGATTCCTCTTCTTGCTCACCTCAAGTGTCTTTTCCCCTCGGGTTGTTGTGTGGGGTTGAGCAGAGAGTAAATGAGAGTCAGTTAGGAGCCACTAACAGCCTGACAAAATGACTCGCTGATGTCTCGAGTGGTTCAGTTCATACATCATTTACATCCCAAATAATGTTTCCACATTCATAAGTGCTGCATGGGATTAGCTAAGATTACAGCTGCCTGCCCTATACCCTGCTGATGTGGACAGACATGTTGACACGGTGCAGGGAGTCTGCTTCAGGCCTTCTGTCCAGTCCTCCGCTGGGGGTGTAATGGATCCATGCAGCTTGTGCAATGCAGTGTGTGTGTGTGTGTGTGTGTGTGTGTGTGTGTGTGTGTGTGCTCACATGAGCTTGTATATGTGTCTGTGTTGGTTGTCTGCGGCAGACAGACAGCATCAGCTGCCTACTTGCAGGCTTGCCCAGTGTGTCTCTCTCGTGAACCCTGGTATGATTATGCAACACACTGTGTCTTACTTGTTTATTTACTAGTCGCAATATGTCATTACTGTCAAAACAAAAAACACAGGACTACGTCTGTAGTCATGCCAACAGCACAACGATAATAGATAGATAGATAGATAGATAGATAGATAGCTAGATAGATAGCTAGATAGCTAGATAGATAGATAGATAGATAGATAGATAGATAGATAGATAGATAGATAGATAGATAGATAGATAGATAATGTTAATGCTCAGTATTTAGCCTGTAAGTGTTACCTTGTTGTTCACCATCTTACAGTAGTTTAGCATGTTAGCTTGGTCATAAACTAAATTATTAAAACTAATGATATTTTCCCTGCAACCGTCAAGGGATCGCCATAGTGATTAAAAATGTATCCTAAGGGGGAATGTGAATGTGTTTACCAGATGGCAATTTATCCCATATTTGTTGTGATCATTAAAAAAAAATCTCGACCTGATGGTAGCGCAGTCAGCAGATCACAAAAAGTCATTTGAATGTATCCTCAGGGGACCATCAATGTCTGTCCACAGTTTCATGGTTATCGTCTTAATAGCTGAGATAGAGATACTTCAGTCTTGAACCCAAGTGTTACACTAACACTGACGCTGAAGAGATAAAATCACACAATACATTGTACATGCCGTAGATGTACATGATAGTAGTGCGCATATGTGCTGTCAGCAGTGTTGTCCTAACATAAGTGAGATAAATAGACACTTTAGTTACAGTGCACGGGGCACACACACCCGAGCAGGGGAATAACAGAGATGCAGCAGCAGGATTCCCTTCACACCCTCGGCTCACAGCGGGACAAAGGCTCTGGCTGTGATCGTTCCCCCTCCGCACAATCACAATGTGTCTAATCAGCTCAGCGCTGTAGCCTGTCGCCTCATTGGAAGATAAGCTGAGGATTGATTAGATGAAACACATGCAGCCAAATTTGTTTTCCTGAGTGCTGTTTTATGGCTTCTAGATACTTTGTAATATGAAATGGAGGTTAATAGAAAAGCTTAAACCTTCAATAAATATGTTTTTAGCCACTGAGCGGCTACAGACAAAACTATGTAGACAGGAGAGTATTATTGTCTATCACTTTTGAGAGGGTGGACGTTTTTCTTTTGAATAGTAAACACAGTTGATTCACATTATCATTTGACAAATGTGTTTTCTTTTTCATCTTAATGGTATTTTATATCTGAGCCTCCTTGTTGTTGTCAGAGTAAACAGACCCATTGCTCATTTTAAAGCATTAAAATTAGGCACATACACAGAATTGCAAGAAAGTTTCCCAAAGAAAACTGTATTTCCTATAATCTTAAAGATTCATAATCACATATTGACCTCTGTTGTCTACATGACGTCTACTTCGTTAACACTTCACATTTAGAAAGGTAGAAAGACAACAATCTGATCTGTTCATCTAAAACAAACACTCTTACATGGTTCATGGCTCTTCTCCTTTATCTGTATTCAGAAATGCAAACACAGGCAGATGGAACGTGCATACACAAAGCTGTAAGTAATAGTTTAGATTTAAAGCTTTTAATTAAAGTAGTTCACTTTAAAGAGAATATCAGGGGAGTGAGGGGAGAGGGTGGTGTGAGGCGAATGTGGAGAAGGCGGTGGGTAAGGTAGGTGAAAGAAGAAGGAAAGGGGTTCATTTTTTGTTCTTTTCTTCCTCCTGAATATTTTTCACCTGCTCTTCCTTCTTAGTTTTGCTCTCCGTGTTGTGAATCATTTTGTCCCCACTGTTCCTCATTTGTCTTAGACTCTATCTCAGTTTCTATATTTTTCCTCCTCTTCCGTCTGACTCGTGATTTCCTGCTTGTTCTCAGTTGTTTTCTCTTCCTGTTGCTTCTGAGCTACATGCTGCTGTTCTCACTTCTGTAAACTGCTGCTTCTACACTCCTGCACCACACCTGGTCACCCAGTCTTTCTGCTTTGTGTGGTTGTGCTTGCGTTATTTTTTTAGACTGATACTGTATGTAGGCATCTGTGCGAGCTTGCCTCTTCGTGGTGCTACCTTTTTAGAAGTTCATCCCTCTGTCTGAGCTTTTCTTGGAGCTGACTCTCCACCTGCTGCCATTCCTTTCTGCTGCTGGTTGATTCTTTCCATTGGAGACTCGTTCTCATCTTTTAGAGATTAAACCTTATTGATTTTAGAGAACAGGCTGGTCATTTCGCAGTTGTACTGTAGCCGGCCTGCTCTGTGCTGGGCCATACAGGACACCACCAAACTGCTTTGGTCTGCAAGACTGAAAAACAGAAAAGAGAAAAGAAAAGAGTAGTTTATTATACACTAGAACTTACTTAATTGTTAAGGACAGGACTCCTTGATGAAATTTTTTTATTAATTGTTGTCATTGCTACCATTTTTTAACAGAAATGTTCCCATAGGCTATCTATTTTTATTTTATTTTGAGTCAAGTTTAATTGACTGAAAAAAGTGGTCAAATTAGCCATAGCTATCTCTTAAGCTAGCTTTTAACTTATTTTTAACTTATATACTTTACTTTAACTTATAAACTTGTATGCTTTTAGGTGCTGATTTTAACTCAACTTTGACCTAATGTGTTAAAGTGTGTCGACCTTTTAGGACAGTGCTGCCGGCTCAGCTGTGTGTTCTTTGTTTGGAGCGTGACTCTGGAACACATGAGCTTTTTTAATTCAGCTGCTTGAAACCACCGTGGGTTGGAGTTCCCAAATTTACAACACCAATTACATACAGGCTGTCAACATTGCAACTGTAATTTTCTGCACTGGTGGGCAACTAGAGAACTCACGGGATAGGTAGGATGTCAAATGCCGATGCTGTTGTATCTCACATGTCACATGCTTCCTGCTTCCTGTTGCTCATTTTGTAGATTCACCGTGTGTTGTTTTGGAGCCCTGGGATCACTCGAGAGACAATTTCAGGATAAAATCCAGTCAGTATCAGAGGCAGCTATGAACACTTCTGATGAGGTTATCCACATAATGATGTATGGACATTTCTGTAATCACAACAGTGTTCCTTTGAGGGACAGCCAGGGCAATTACACTAGATGATGAATTTTTATTGTCATTTTTTCTAGCTGTAAATGTGATTTCCCACCTGTACCACAGCAGCTCGATGAGCGCAGTGGAGCCTGGCAGCGATGGTTCTCAGATATTGTATAAAAACTCTGCTGTCTGTTGTCCTGTTGTGATCTTTTGAAGCAGAGACTGGAGGCAGTGGATCAGATAGACATTCAGTGGTTTCTTGGTTAGCAACACCAACATGCTTGAACGGACTCCAGTTTTCCTACTGTCTTTACACATGCAAAGCAGAAATGTACTGTACTAATCTGAGATTAAAGGAGAATATTTATAACCCAAGGGCACCCTCACTGTCTTAAATAATTCATTGCTTCATTCTGTTTATCTTCCTTTCCTCTCACTTCTGGCTCCCCACTCTCCTGTCCTCACAGTGGCCTCTCTGACAGCCTGATTCAAGACATTATCTACAGTTATCTGGTTTTACCCAACCGTGTCACCGTCCCACTGGTCGGGGATGTGGAACTTGCCAAGCTGCGCTTCCCAATGCCAAAGGTACTAATGCAGTTCTGAAATGCTTCCAATTAGCCAAGAGCTTTAATACTCCTCTCTAATCTGTGTTTATGCTCAGCCACCAGTCATTGAGGGAATTCATGATTAGTAGCTTAGAGGCAAATATCACAGGTTTTGTCAGTTTTCTCTGTAATAAAATAAAGAGGATTTCAGTTTCAGTGCCTTAAAACAGAATAAAACAAAAAAAAAAGCATTACAAGGCTTTATCATCCGTCATGAGGTATGCTACCTGTATCCATGGCAACAGGATAAACACTTCAGCATGTTCCTGTCCAAAAAGGATCATCAAGGTCATACTATTTTTATTGTCACAGTTATTCTTCTCTTAGTAAATTTGCAACTCTCGCTTCAGACACAACAAACCATCTGGCAACGCACAGTCTAAACATTCAGTTGCTTAATAGAACAACATCTTAACAGATCAATTGACTGTTAATAAGTGTTTATAGATGCCCAAGCCATAGTAATGAGTTTCCCTTTGGGGATTTATAAAGTAGTTTGTATCGTATCGTAGTCCAGTGGACCATTTGTTCACATATTCTAGACTCTAGTGGATGTTCTACAGTCCAGGAATGTAAGTTAATAAAAAATGTTAATAAAATGTACTGTGGTTCAAGTTTACAAGCAGATACTGTACTTAGATGTTATATCATGGTATACAACTTCTGCTATGAGGCAGGTAGCATTTGTATTTCTTGTTGAACACGTTTTCCTCAGTCATGAAGGTTAACTTTAATAGTGCCAGTGCATACGGGGAAATATAGACATCTATAGACACTAACTCTGGTAGAAAGCCAGGCTTTTATCTTGCACCAGCGTGTACAGTAGCACCCAGTACTATAGGTGATGTCACATCTTATCATATCTCACTGCAGTTCAGCCTCAAAGTGTCAGAGGCTGCTATTTCAGAGTTGCTGTCCTTAACACCGTGCTATGTGTGTTTCCACAGGGAGTCCTGAGGATCCACTTCTTGGAGGCTCAGGATCTGGAAGGGAAGGATAAATTTCTGGGAGGGCTGATCAAGGGCAAATCTGACCCATACGGTGTCCTGCAGATCGGCAACCAGCTGTTTCAGAGCAAAACAATCAAAGAGAGCCTCCATCCCAAGTGGAATGAAGTTTATGAGGTGACAAGCTTGGCATTGAGTAGATATTTACAACATTGCAATTTGAGCACCACCATCATGCATCAATATGTCATTGTGTTCATCAGGCTCTGGTGTACGAGCACTCGGGCCAACATCTTGAGATCGAGTTGTTTGATGAGGATCCAGACAAAGATGACTTCCTGGGAAGGTGAGCGCCCCACTCTGCTATTATCACATATCTCACAAGAAGCATTGGGAGTGACTGGGAAGACTAAGCCTTGTTTATAATGGGGCAGCCACACATAGAAAACCCTAGTATGTCATTACATTTTGCAACCTAAACACAACAGGAGCTGTGAAAGTATCTGTAGCTGTTATCAGTTGAAGAGAAGTAGAGGTGTTATCCCCCTGGCTCGAGGGTAAAGCCAATGATTGTGCCTCAAGCTTCTGACACTGCTCCCAACAAAAGGCAGCCAATCAATAACTGGACCTGGTGTTCAAATTAATAGGTGTGATTTCTCTGTTTCTCTGTCGTCCCATCGTGTCCTTATTCACAGCCTCATGATCGATATGACTGAGCTGCACAAAGAGCAGAAGGTTGATGAGGTAAGACACTTGTGTGCCTGTCTAATATATAAATGAGTTTAAACTTTATACGTTACATTTATTGGGAAAATATATGTATTTGCTCTCTTGTTGAGAGTTAGTTGAGAAGATCAGTACCAATTTATACATGTGTTGTGTTTATGAGTGAGATGCCAGTTTAGCGTAGCATAAAGACTAATATAATAACGGGGAAACAGTGAGTCTAACTCTGTCCAGTGACAGCGTAATCAGCCGATCCACAGTGTAGTACATCAAAAAGACTGCCTGTTCCCTATGGTTTTAGTCTTTGTGCTACTGTCAGTAAGGTACAGATCCTCTCAGCCCCAATTTTCAGGACAGCACTTTTGGTTCCCTCAATAACTTGTGTCATGTTATTCCAGTGGTTCGACCTGGAGGAAACGCCCACTGGGAAGCTGCACTTAAAACTAGAGTGGCTGTCTCTGCTTTCCACTCCTGAGAAGTTGGACCAGGTAAAGTATTGAATTGTTACAACCACTGCGATTTCACTAGAGCAGTAATTTGTTACTGGTGAATGTGCTTGGTCATTCTCTGTGGTGAATGTCTATTTAGTTTTTCTCTATTTGAATACTATTTTGTACATAACAGTACATATTTTGTTTTATACATAGTAATGTCTTAACATTTTATTCCTTACTTTACGTGTCCTGTACATCTATGCTACTTTTGCAAGTGAATTTCCCACACGTGGCATCAATAAAAAGTCTTATGTCTATTTTGTCCTTTTTGTCCAATCAGGTGCTGCGAAGTGTGCGAGCAGACAGAAGCCTGGCCAATGACGGCCTATCATCAGCACTGCTGGTGGTCTATCTGGACTTAGCGAAGAACCTGCCGGTAAGAAACTTTGTTTTGGGATTTGAATGCTTTTGTTCTGACGCTTTAGCTTAATGTACCTCATCCAAACAAATGTGCTAGAATATAGCATTAGGTCGATGAAGCCTTGTTGTTCTCTACCTAGAACATACAAGCTGCATTTAGCAACACTGAACCAGTTCAGTTGGGAAATTCCAGCGTTGCACTCCTGTTTAAATAAGGATTATTGGTCAATGCGCAGCAATGCTCCACTCTTTTGTTACCATAATATTTCATGCTTTGTGACACCTGAGTTTCCTCCAGTTTGCTTTTTATGTTCTTTTGGAAATGTGATTTTTCACTGTCAACCAAACAACCAGGGCAGGTTGTTACTTTACCCTCCTCATTATTACCCTGGTTACTCCCAAAAGAGCGGCCGTGCATTATATAGTAGATGTGGCCTAAAGCGTCAAATGGGTCGATGTGTTTTTTCAGCATGTTAAATGGTGAAGTAATTTGTTGTGCACAGGGATATCGACATGTTTAGAGTTGTTATCATATTATGAGAACCCTGGACCTTTAAAACTCTACTTCTCAGCAGCCGAGGCAAACTTGAATGAAAAGTGAAAAATTGCCATTGCACAAAAAGAGTCGTGAAGCTCGACTGCAACCTGTGAAGAGCCTGGCGTCCTTCAGTTTAGAATCTAAATGGCATTTCAGTGTAATTTTTTTTCTTTTTGCCACCTGAGTCCATTATAACTCCACGTTCTTCTCTTTTTTTTCCTCTTCACCCAAGAGTGTCTTCACTGGCAGCTTAGGCTGTGGAAACTTAAGTGAAAGGAGAGCGTCTGGCCTAGTCTTTTGTGAGACCAATACTTCAGAGTATAGAACAATATTCGTGAGTCCACCAGAGCTTTTGCATCCCGACGGTGTTAGCGTTAGCCGTGTGCAATGATGTGGATTGAAACAGTAACAGGAGTCCTTTAAAATGTGCATCTCAAAGCATGTGTTGGATGCACGGTTTTAACTTTACTGTCTAATAAAGGTTACTGAGTCTCCAATAACCATTAACATAAAGCAGACATTCAAAACAAAGCACTCAGCAAGTAACTATGGCTGCTTGGTATTCAAATTCATATTCTGCTAAATCAGGTGCTTAGTCCAAGGCTGAAATATTGTCTTCAAATAGCTGGCAGAGTTCATAATGATATCTGACTGTATTAGAGGGCCAATTACAGTGTGACTGTACAGATACAGAAAGCCCTTAGCTTGTTAAAATAAAAAAGTCAAACTGTCTCACAGGCTACTACTCCCAAGTCATCCCTGCTGGAAATACCCTCATTATTCTGACCTGTGTTTTCCTCGTTAGCCCCCTGCTCTGTCAGAAGTATCACCCATCATACCTTCTCTCCATTTCCCATATTATTCATGTTTCAGTGCATTATTACATATTCAACGTTTTTTTTTCTTTTTTTTGTCTGGGGTTTTTCTCATGCTTCTTAACCATGCCGAGTCACTCCTCTCCTACTAACTACGGGTGTGATTTTCTCCCCCAAATCTCCTTATGGCTTAAAGAGCAACCTGTCAGATATCACCTATGACGGGTTGAAGCAACTCTCAGTCTTTAAGGCCCTGAAGGTAATGTGGGAAAAATGGGCTGCATGTGCAGATTACACCCTGTGTCTCATCTGTGTTGGCACCATCCAGCGCCGTGTGATTGTGATGTGATGAAATGAGCAGAGAGAATTGTCCTTTTCTCAAATGAATGTGCATGAAGATGGATGATTGCGCTGTCTGTCTGCTTTCTGCTTTCTGCTTTGGCTGCGCCGCACACCTCTGCTCTGTTGTTCTTCTTACTTTTTGAGTGATACATGATTTTCCCAGCTCATGTGACCGTGCATGCAGAAGTCCTGTGTTGCATTCAAATACTTCTAATGTTGAATGTCAGTCTTTATGGTTGAATGAGACTGTGGTCACTTTTGTGGCATTTGTGTATTTATTGAGCTGGAGGTGAACTAGGCCAAAGGTTTTCAGCAACAAACATACAGAACAACTCAACCTGTGTTAGTGGCTATAGAAGCTGATCCTGTCTAAGGAAGTCTGAGCTGCTTTAATGGTCTTAGATTTTTGGACCCCTTTGTATATACTACTACACTGTCTGTAGTAGGCAGTAGGATGACATTAGAACAGAAAAAAAATTACATTTTGAATAATTTTCATTCACTTTCTTACAGAGGCAGGCAGAAATGGGAACAATACATCAACATGTCAACCACTACAATAAGATCTATTATTTCCTTCCTGAGCAGTCACAGCATTGGTTGTTGGGGAAATACTGTACTACAACAAAGCTGTCTCAGGTTACACAGACTACTCTTCAGGAATCAGCTGCTGCATTGTTCCAGTTACAAGACTCGTTTCTTTCCTTTAACTCTTCAAATAACTTTTAAGCTTCATCTTGGCACACACAACTGCACTTTCTCAATGAATCAATCAGTCTAACAATTAATTAAACTATCTGCACCATGCATTGATTGGCATTTGGCATTTACTGTGCTACCATCTTTGTAATCCCATTAAACATAAACCTGCTTTGCCTTTTAGAAAAGGTGCAGGTTATTCCTTCAGTCCATCTGCATTGAAAAGTCTAAAGTGCAGCTTATCTGTGGCAATTTTTCAGTCCTGTTACACCAAAAAACCCCAAACTCTGACAGGAAACATTTCACAGCTTCGATGTTTGCCCTAACACCTCAGTGAAAGCCCAGAGAGTCACTAGGTTGAGAATCTGATTGGCTGCATTTGACCTGTGGCCATTCCCTCTGGGCTGTACAGAAAGTCTTGGGTCATGTTTTTCCCATCCTCAAAAAAAAAAAGATTTCATCAGCTGCTCTAAAACTTAACCTGTTTCCTGCTATAAAAAGCTATTGCTACAACAGAATGGCATTTTAGCAGATTAAATATACATATATTATCTATAATATAAAAGCTTAAGTATTTTGATTTCTTTTTATTATGCTGAGTGCCTTCTCACTTCAAGTTGTAGTATATTAATCAGTGGGATTGTGTTAAGCAGCCTGCCTGTACAATGGGGAGCTTAATTCTAATGTTGAAAAATCGATGTCAAATTTAAGCACCATCCTCTAGTGGCATGATGGGTTATCAAGTAAGTTAGGATTTCCCACCATTGTTCTAGCCACTGGCTTTTATAGTAGGGTATTATTATTCTGTGAGGAATACTGAATAGTACTCAGCTGTCAGATCCCAGCAAACTAGAATTAGCATGCAGAGGAGACGAGGCTTGGCAGTCCCTTTGGTTGCCTTTTCTGCCTGCAGCCCTGCTTGTCAAAACATATGGTAATGTTCCCTCCCTTCCGCACTACACACTTATGTCACTGTGGCGTCGCGCTTGATGCAGAGTCTCGAGACGCTTGTGTTTGAGTTTGGCTGTAATCATGTTGTCCATTACCAAAGATTATGCTTTTGTGTGTCACAGTGAAGAGAATCAGCTCACACGTCTCTCTCTCTCTCTCTTCCTCCCTCGCTCCGACTTTGCAGGCTTCAAAGAAGAGCAGCAGTGAGCCCAGCCCTTACGTCCAGTTCACTGTTGGACACAAAACTCTTGAGAGTAAGGTGAGTCCATTAGTTTGTTTATCTAATTCCAATAATGATGTGTCAGTTCAGAAAAAGAAGAACAATTGAACTCGTCCTGGCTCCTTTTGTTTCTGCCTATTTTTCAAGTTGTACAACCAAAGATTTAATGCAGCAGTTTCTTACGTCCCTACATCTCACACTCATTCACACAATGAGATGTTAAAGCCTACACCACACATAGTACATCACTCTTTACCTGACTCTCCCCGGAGCTTTCTGATTACTTCCCCCCGACTGTGGAATTAAAAAAGAAAGATGAACTGAAAAAGGTCATACAAGCAGATAAGATGGGGAGTTATAACCACCTACCAGCAACCTGTTAATAGATAGAGTTAAAATACAAATAAAAACAAAATAATAAAGTTATAAGAATAAACTATTTAAAAGGTGTGCAGTAGACAAGTGTATGTAAATATGTAAATGCAATACAAAAATGGGACATAAAACTGGAAAAAGTGTGTGAGTTCTTTATAGTGAACAGTTACAGGCCTACAGTGTTAGTGTCTTATTTGTATTTCTTCCTCTAAATACAAATTACAACAGTATTAAGTTGCACTGACAGAGTCTTCTAAAAACAACTAACAAACCTGTCTGCCCATTAAGATCCGCTACAAGACCAAGGAGCCTCTGTGGGAAGACTGTTTCTCATTCCTCGTTCACAACCCCAGGAGGCAGGAGCTTGAAGTGGAGGTAATGCAGCATAATGATACACGATAAGATGCATTTTTTATAACCGCATGCTCCAAATAGTGAAAAATAGCTGACTGGTCTCAAAGCAGATCCTCTTCCCTTTTTTTTAATGCACAGGTAAAAGATGACAAGCACAAATGCACTCTGGGTAACTTGACGGTGCCGTTGAGCAGACTGTTGGTGGAGGAGGACATGACGCTGACTCAGTGCTTTCCTCTCAGGAACTCCGGGCCCAGCTCCACCATCAAACTTAAAATGGCCTTGAGGGTAAATAAAATGCATTGCTTCACTTCCCACTCATCCTGTTTGTGTCATATTCAGCTAATTCAAACAGAAACGATTATGAGCCGTGGCGTGGTACATCTAAAGGCATTTGTTGTTGTGAAGCAAGTGTCACAGTGGCAACAATAAATTGAAAATCACTAACTGAATTCAGACCAGCTGAGCAGGGTGGCTGGAACATAGACTCCCACACACCCAGTGAAAACGTGGCTTTCACACAGTGAGAAAAAACAAATCATTGACTTTTTGTCAAATGGTGTTTTCTGGTGTTCTGCTTTGCCTTTTGTGTAAGCGTCACTTTGTTTCTTGTGCTTTGGGATCTGGAAAGGCTAAAACCGCAATGACCCCACAAACTCTTCACATGCAGATCATTGCTCATACTTCATACTAAATCCACATCTTAATTCAGTTGCTAAGATATGATTGGATAATCACTTTTGGAGGTGTGGGGTCTAGGAAATGTTTTCATTTCATTTAAGTGCCTTCCCATCACATGAATCATGTATCATGCCAATATTTACATTCCTCTTCATGCCGTAATTTCAGTAATGATAAATCCCCAAAAAACAAAAACAAAAACCAGATTAGACCAGCGGGTAAATGAAATTGCCCTTCATGCCGCTGAAGCTAAATGCATTACCTTGTATTGACTCATAACTGATCAAATAAAAGAAAATGAATGCAGCTGCATCGAAATATTGATGTCCACTGAAATAGCTTTGCTGTATTGGAGCACAGCCTATCAGACACATCGGGATTCATGACAGATATTCTAAATAGGAAATAGTTTTAAAGGCTCAGGGACCTTTTTGCCAGCTTAGAGAGACAGATAGCACTATAAAAATTTGGCTGAGGCGCTTCAAAAAACGCCCTTGACAATATTTGAAAGGTTTTATATCAGCAGTATTAAGACCACTTAACAGCAAAGGGTTAGGCTTAAGCATGAGTTGAACCAATAAGAGGATTGTTAGGTCCAGTCAGAGGTTGTCTGTAAAAACGCCAAATAAAGCACAGTCCCTTCAAAACACATTTTTATCGGAGCTAAGATTTGAGCAGCATGTTGTTCCACTCAGCTTCAGTTCTTGTCAATCATTCCCGTCTGGTCTCTCTTTAGATCCTGTCTCTGGAGAAGCAGGTGTCCTCAGATCAGCCTTCGTCGGTCCGGGTCAGGAAGTCCAGCACGCCGCAGCCGGCCACGGCCCCCTTCCAGAGACGGTCGGCCTCGGACTCCCCGCTGCCTCCGCCCACGCCTCCGCCGCCCATAGACGCTTCCACCCTCACCCTCCAGCACAGGGACGGCGAGCCGTACTCAGCCAGTCCTCTCCGCAGCACCTGCAGTCTGAGCACCTGCATGTCCAGCTCCCAGAAACACCTGCCTCACAACGAGTCCACGCCCAGCCTGGCCTCGGACATCTCCCTGCCCTTCGCCACTATGGAGCTTCAGCAAAGGCTTCGTCAGCTGCAGAAGTAAACGGCAGATATTGTTCCCACTGTTTCTGATGTATTGCTCCACTTATCCTAATGTCTTTTTAAAGGTTTTTTTCCCCATGCGTCATTTCAAGGATCTTTTTGTTTTTCACTTTATTTAAATTCTGCAGTTCCCTCTCAATGACCATCACATTGATTTATATGAATATGTACCGACGTCTGACCACCAGTGAGGCTATCTGTCTATCTCTGCATACTTTGTTAGGCCCATGTGCAGAATCAATCCGGCTGCGGTGTCTAGAAGTGACACTGACTAACTCTGATGTGTTTATAGTGGCTCGGCCCCCAGCCAGTACCCCCTGGGCGAGGTCCAGCTGACTGTTCGGCACAGCTCCCAGAGGAACAAACTGATTGTGGTGGTGCACGCCTGCCGGTGAGGTCCACAACTGCCATCGTACTCTGAATTTAAAAAATTGGTATTGCCTTGAAAGATAGACCGCTTTTGTCCTTGGGTTTTTTGGCTCAAGTCTTTCAAGTCGTTAATCTTGATTGGTGGGTAGGGTTTCTTTAGCATGCACAGTCTTGCTTGTGTGTGTAACTTTAGTTTACATTTAAGAGTAAATAGGGATCATTAATCCAAACAACATGTGCCTGGCTGGCAACACACGTGTGAAACAGTTTCGTCCTGTGTGTCCTCAGTAACTTGATAGCCTTCACCAAAGACGGCTCGGATCCCTTCATCCGTCTCTATTTGCTGCCTGACAAGAGCCGGTCGGGGAGGAGGAAGACCGGCACCATGAAGAGGACCCTTAACCCTGTTTATGATCAAACGTGAGTTTAGAGGCAACTGATCACTCACCATGTCTGTCAGGGACATATTTAGAATTTAAATAAATACTAGCATTCAGATGTGTGTTGTTGTTGTTGGATTTTACAAATGTGTTTCTTGTCAGTGGTTTAGAGGTTTAGCGAGGCTTCAACTATTTAAAACTACCGTTTTTATATTGAATTAATTTGACGTCTTGACTCTTCAGACATCAAGATCATGAGCTACATAAACATTAAAAGTACACAAAAGTTGCATTTGTCCAATATTTTCACGTCATTTTAAAGAAAAATTCCAGCATGACAACAATGTTTTTCTTAGTAATCAATATATTTCTCAAAGCATGTCATGTTTGCGGTAAAGCTAGTGGCTGCTCTGGGCTAAGATACAGTCGGATCAAGTGTGGACTCTGTCTCCTTGGTGTTGTGTTAGTTATTGGACACTTTTGTTTACAGTTGAGTTATAGGGCTCTGCAGCTCTGAGAAAGTCTCCTGTCTCATGAATTTAACATCAGAGCTAATTGTGCTCTTGGAAAACCGCCTCATTCAACCTCATTCTGCCTTAAGAGGAAGATTTGCCAGCCGTTTTTTTCCAAGACCACCAATTTAACACAGTGACAGTTATTCAAATTAACAATTTAACTAAGTAACAGCTTTAGCAATTTTCATTTGAGTAATCATTACGTCATAGATTATTGGCCTCGTAAAATGCGTCTGTGCTGTGTGTCTGTAGGTTTGAGTTTACTGTGTCTATGGTGGAGCTCCACAGACGAACTCTGGATGTAGCAGTGAAGAACGGCGGGAGCATCCTGTCCAAACACAAAGGGCTCTTGGGAAAGGTTCTTATTACTGGCTGTTACTATGAGCATTTCCTCGCAGCAGAGTCCGTTCTGAGGATTGTGAAAACTTAATTTCTTTCTCACTTTTTGTTCAAAATTGCAGGTGCTGGTAGATTTAAGTGGGGAGGATATATCTAGAGGATGGACACAATGGTAAACGCGTGTTTTATCTTTGCCCTGTCCAATATTGAGTGATTGCTCTGTGTGACAATAACCTACCGTAGTAATGTGTAATATTTTTGTATTTTTCTTGCAGGTATGAGTTAAGTGAAGATGGATTGTCGTCGTCTCAAGGCATAACAAAGAGTCAAGACCCCCTCCTCACATAGTGAAATCACCTCTATGCTGTAATATAGTGATCTTGTTAATATAAGGGCACATCATTTTGTTGTTTTCATGTATATTTTTCATGTAGTTTACAGGTATTATTTCAGCACGCAAGTTCTTCAGACATTTCCTGTTATTATTTCATTATTGGTCACGATTATAGAAGATACTTTGACATATTGTAATGGAGGACACTAACTGCCTTGTCTCTGTTTTCAGTGTTTTTATGTAAATATCAAGTTGCTAGAATAAATAGTTAAGAGATTTTGCAGGGGTTTTCATGGCATTATTTTTTCCTTAAAGGGAATGATGTTGAAATCTTATCAATACTGTTATTGCTTTGTGTCCAGTTTGTTAAAGTGTGGTAAATTCTGTTTTTGTCATGAGAGAAAACTCTAACCAAAGGAACAGATACAATCACAACAGTAGGCGTAAGTAGCAGTCTTGACTTTGATCTTTTTTTTGTCATGGAGTGTTATTTGATTGTTTACCTCTTACACTTCTTTATGCTTGATTACAAACATGGAATGCATATATGCAAAGAATAAAATGATTGCTCGATATATTGTAAGAGGACCTTGTGCAATATTGGTTGTTCTGAACATGGTCTCAGATACTGAGGACCTGGGGGCATTTTTAGGGCTACGAATAAGTGCTGTATAATATGAGTAAAGGATACTTGAATGAGGCTTTTTTGTTCAAACCAAATGTGAATTGAGCATTGTTTAAGAAAAGAATGAATAACTGAGACAACAATTGTTTATTGAGCAGGGCTGCCAGAATTAAAATGACACAGCTGTGTCATAGGCTTGTACATGTGTTGCCATGCAGTTATAACTGTTTGTTGGAGCTTTTAAATGTTTCTTGTTATCTATCCCGTGCCTTAAAAAAAACACACTATGTAATTTTTTGCCTTCTTAATCTCATTATTTTGAATGACATGATGCCTCATGGCTTTTGAAGAATAAATGGTTTCTCTTCTGAAAACTCTCTCCCTTGTTGTTTTTAGAGGTCAGTCCTTCTGACCAGCAAAAAAGCAAATGAATTACACATTAGATCTTGCCCTGGGAAAACTACATATTATGTTGAATTTTGAAGTAAAAGGAAACAAATACAACTGGTTCCAATCAGGTAAGAGGGCAACAGATAAACCACCATTTAACAGTTAAAAATGAAAACGATAACAGAAAGAAAGATTAACAACAGCTTGTAAATGTATAAGTTTGGGCTCCCTAGCTCTAGATTCCCTAATCCTAAAATCCTGAATAATTAAAAAAGAAAAAAGTACACTGTTTTCCAGTGATTCAAATCAGACTGAGCTAGGGCTGTTCCAAAATCTGACACTTGTTTCTTTTGAAGTACTAGTGTAACCCGAGGACTCATTTGCATTATTGTCAGCCATTATTTATTCAGTTTCACTTTCATGCCTGACTGAAATGAAATCACAGAATTCACTGATATTTACTGGAAGTCCCTACATTTGTGTGAAATGTCTGCGCTTAACAGCTGTCAGAGAAGTCTAAGCCCATGTCACAACTGTATTCCTCCCCCCCTTAAGTTTTTAGGTTCATCATCATGACATAATAACGCTGCATTTTGAAGAAAGACGAGTTTTGCCGCAGTGAGTCTAGTGCAGGTAAATGCTTGAGAAGTGGGTTTGAGCAAAAACAATTAATTGGACCTTTAAGAATATATTCCCAAAGGGCACTGGGGTGAAATCGACGTGAGACATTTCCAATAGAATAAATAGAATCACGTGTACAACTAAAACGCTAGTATGGGGACCTGGGGCTGTGGTGAAGACGCCTCACCGCATAATGTGCAGAACATAAGCAGTGACTTGTCGCCATCAAGTGGCAGAAGAAGCGAACTACAACTTAACGTCACTGGGAAACGGAGGAGGACGCACGACGTAATGACGCAGGGACGGAAGGGAATCCAAATTTGCGCGGGTCCAGTGTTATGGGAGGTTGACGTTTGGCTCTATCTGAGTCACGAAAATTGAACTATAAAGGTAAAAAGACGAAGCTATCGTTATATATTTTAATACTTTAACGATTTGAAGACGTATTATTATCAGTAACAACGGACACCATTGGATTAATGTTTGGTAACACAACTTTAAACGCTAACGACAACCGGACAGCCATTTGTTTTGGTACTGTTGCAGTAACGTTAGTTTGTCTTTCGTCGCAGGTTTGTTGTCACGCTGAAAACCGCAAACATGTCCAAGCGAGAGGCGCTTTTAGAAGCTACTTGTAAAGAAAATGTGGAGGACTTTCTCAATTTCATCCGGCTTCATGTAAGTAAATCAAACCACGAAGGATTTAGCCTACCTCTTCTCAGAAATCTCCCATATCTGGATGACGGCTGCTTTCAGTCAGGTTTCTTGTACTGGAGTGACTATTATCTGTTTGTAATTAAGTTATAGCAACTGAATACTGGTGTAAATAAGGCAAAAAATGAAACAATACGAATTGTAAATTGTAGTAAAATACAGGAAAATTAAGTTTAAAATCGAGACATACTGACTGACATAGGCCAGGGCACATCCATGTTAATTTATCTAATTTAGTTTGTGTGAATTAAGTTACTAACTCTACATTTGTTGTAGAAAAAAATCATTCAGTATTTTTACCCAGTTACATAAATAAAAACGGCAATTGGTTTGGTCCTGTGTATTTTATTTCATGTCAGTCATGTGCTATTGAGAATGAGAAGTACTGCGTGATTTTGTAGCTGTCAGAACTGATTTGTGCTTTACTGTATGTGTCAAGTTGTTTCTGTCCCCCTCCTGTGTTTCGTTGAGCAGAACGACAAAGCGGAGCCCTTCGATGTGGAGGAAGTGGTGCAGGAGATGCCCAGAAACCAGAGACAGGCTCTGTGGGAGAGACTGGCCTCGCTCCTTCAGGATGTTTTGCAGGAGTTACCTCCTGAGCGCTGGGAGGAGGACAGAGAGGAGGGCATGGAGGTGGAGGCAGCAAAAGACCCTGTGAGTTTCCCAGTCATCTTATGTACAGTTACAGAAATATACAACCAAGCAATGTGCAAAGCAAACCTGTTTTTTTTCTGTTTTGCTTTATTACATTTGAGAATATATTAAGATCTATGAGTGAACCACAAACAACATAGTTTTGCTTGCATAAAATGTTACAACATCTCCTCTTTTCCTTTTTCTATAGAAGCATGTCATGGCTGTCGTGGATGGCGTGGCACTAGTGGCGTTATTGTCACTAACGGCTTTACAAGATGGTGACGCCTACAGTTCCCTCCTGGGAATTGCCCACAAACTTCATGGTGGGTGCTGCCCATGCCTATTTTTCCCTCTGCTTTCTGCTGCCCTACGTTGTTTTTAGCTCTACATGAAATTAGTCTCAGATTTCCCTGTGTCTTTCCTTTCCTCCAGATGTTTTGGCATCACTGCCTGTCTCAGAGGCACCTCTGCAGCTCCACATCCACGCACTGTGTGAGGCCTGGTGGAAGAAGGGACTGAAAGAGAAAGAAACATTTGGTCGCACGGCTTTTCTCATCTCTTTGCAGAGGACCTTAATTTTGAAGAAACCGGTCAGTATATGACGTCACTTGTATGTCACGAGCAGTAATAGCTTGAACAAGACTTGGTATCATTTGTGTGTAACGCTTTCATCTGCATCTTATTAGGGCGTTGAGATCCAAAGACTCTGGAGTCTCCACGATGTGCTTTTGAGTCTGGACTACACAGCGGAAGACAACAAGGAGATAATCAACTTGTTGCTTGAGTGTTTTCAACGTCCAATTTACTTAAGAAATGACGATGTGAGTAATGTGATATTTAGCTGCAGTGTGTATTTGCATGACTCATTCATTGTCTCTGTTTGTGTTTTCTCTCTTGCAGCTGTCAGACTGATTATGTGTTATATTGTCACAGGGAAAGCGATTCCTGGTGTTTCTTTTCAGCTGGAACGTCAACTTCATCGGGGTTATTCATGGCACCATAAAAAACCAGCTGGAGTTTTTGAGCAAGTCAGTAGCCTGCTGTCCCCTCAGTTTGACAGAAAGTAAATTTTCTCCTCATGTTAATACCAATCAACTTGTTTGTGTTCAGGACCATGACTACGCACGTTACGGAGATCTATTACAGAGCATGGAAGAAAGCTAGTGGGGAGTTCCTGGAGCAGATTGAGAGCTCGTGCATTCAGGATTTTATGATGAGTGCCATCTTCCTTCATAGAGCATCTCCTGTCCACACCAAAGTCCGACAGGTAGACTTATTACCCGACTGTTTAAATACTTTTCTCCACTATTTGCAGTCAATATGTGCATTTGCACTGTGTTAAATCTCTTCTTTTTTCCTCTTATTTACAGATAATGAGCTATTTCCACACAAGGAAGAGCTGCCACAAAGGGGAGAAGATGCTCTATACTCTCTACAGGCCCTTCCTCTGGAAAGCTTTAACTGTATGCAAACAGATTAAAAAAAACAAAAAAAACATTCATACCAGGTTTTTTCCCCCAATTCTATTCTTATGTGTTTCTGTTTGATTTATTCAGGCTCCAAACTCTGAGGTCCGTGCAAATGCCACATTGCTTTTCACTGAGGCCTTCCCACTTCATGACCCGGATCAGAGCAACGAGAATATCGATGAGAACATTCAAAAGCAGCTGGACACAGCAATGGTGAGAACCGTTCACTCCACTCAACTCAGACACCTTTTGTCGGGAGTTTGAGTCACTAAAGCCCCCACCCGTCTGTCACCCTTAGACCCTCCTCGAAGACCCCAATCCCACTGTGCGCTCCAGTGCCACCCTGGGAGTGTGTAAGATCCTGGCTAAATGCTGGGAGCTCCTGCCTGCCACAATTATCACAGACTTCATGGAGAAGATGCTGAAGGAGCTGGCAGTTGACACCAGCTCAGCTGACGTCCGGTGTTCAGTCTTCAAGGTAGGAGGATCTGAACTAAAGATATTTACCAACACAAAGTTGCAGCAATGAGCCAAGTTAAAGTAATCAGTCTTATTCAAGCACTGGCATTAAAAAAGCTATATATTGACCTGTGGTTTGTGTAATGCTTTCCCCAGTGTCTGAATATCGTCCTGGACAATGGCCTCAGCCATCCACTGATGGAAAAACTCCTGCCCACTGTCAAGTACAGCCTTCATGACAACTCTGAGAAAGTCCGTGCAGCTTTCCTTGACATGCTCATCAAGGTCAAGGCCGTGCGTGCTGCCAAGGTAAAACATGTTCAGGGTTTGTTTTGCTTTATATGTTGCCAACCTCTTGCCGTCTGTTTTGTTTTGTGTGAGTTTCACAGTGATTCTCTTTGCTTCTTTGAATTATAGGAGCATTTAAAGTTCACAGTGGCTAGACACTCAGTAGATCCCTGTAGACTGTAAATTGAAATGTCTTTTATTTATTTAGAAACAGTAGTAGAGCAGTATTCAAACAAAAGCGACAAAATGTCATTATAAATGGTATAAAAAATCAAAGTTGGTGGAAATGTTTGATTCTCCACCTGATGGGAAACCGTGTTGTTATTTGAAGTATTGAAGACTTTTTATTTAGTGAAAAAAGCACGATTTGTTTAATATTAAACATTGAAATAAACTTAATGTGCAGATCCAACAAGGACAACCAGACTTGATAAACTTGTCAAAAATGAGGAGGACCATGTTAATGTGCTAGTAGATAATAAAGGTCTTGGTGCAAATCCAGATGTAATTCAGCCAAGTTTCATTGAGACACATTAAAAAACACCTGTTCATGCCAAATGTAGAGGGAGGCTGCTTTGTCCCTCACTTTTCCTGCTTGTGTACCACTCTTTAGTTCTGGGACGTGTGCAGCATGGACAGCCTACTGGCCCGTTTGGCTGTTGATTCCCAATCGGTGTCCAAGCGTATCGCTGATCTGCTCTTCAAGTCCTTCTTCCCTGTCAATGAGTCGGAGAGGGAGTGGTGCTACCGCTGCATCACCCTCATCCAGATGAACCCGATGGCCGCCAGGAAGTTCTATCAGTGTGTCTACAAACACACAGCCCCAACTAACATAAGTAAGAGCTGTGTATAGGGGCTGAGTGTATAGAAGAACTTGATTTAACACGTTACATTTATAGCACGTACTAGCCACCTATTATTTAATCACTAATGCCCTTGTGGGGAAAATTTCAATTTCTTATTTTCCAGTAAAGCTGATGTTGGCCATCCGCCGTGTTCTGAACAGCTGCATCCCGAACGACTGCGACCAGACTGAGAATAATGACGGCGACAAGGAGAACAGTGCAGTAAGAGATGCAGCTCCATAAACTAAACTTTGTCCTATCTATCCATATTCCCCAAATTATTAGTGAAAACTGCATATTTGTGTTCATTAATTAAAACTAATGAATCAGCTAATCTCTTCGATACCTACTTCATGTTTTTTTCTCAGCAGGCTGAACCTGCGAAGTTGGACAAAGCTGTCGTGGCCGGTCTGCTGGAGATTTTGGTCATTCTGTGGAGAAGCATCGAGAAGGCCCTGAAACAAAATGAAGAGGTCCAGAAGTATACTTTTGCCAAGTTTGGAAATGTCATCTCCAAGTATTTTCAGGCCTTTGAGGTACATCAGCTGTTTGTTATATCATTTACGTTTATCAGATCAGTTTTTCTTCCATTAACAGGTATTACAGTGAGACTTGTTTTTCAGGATGAGCGATCTACTGTTCCTCTCATACATCTGGCCTCATTCCTGCCTCCAGCTGCAGTTCCCACATTCAGGTGAGTGGTTAAGTGTGTCCCACGTTTCCTATATTGTCAAATTGTTTTACACCAAATGCGTCTTTTGTCTTTTACTGACTTCGCCCTGTCCAACCTGTCCTCCTCACCTTGCTGTCTCATTCCCAGCTGTGGTGTCCTGTCCAGGCTGAGAAGGATGGATCCACGAGCTGTGCCAGCGCAGTACAGCCAGCTGTTAGACTGCATCTGTAGCTGGGGCCAGGTCGCTGACATCCTTGAACTCATCACAGACTGGCTCACTGAAGCTCTGCCCAAGCAAAGGGTCAGTCAATACAACATCAAAGAGCTGGGAATGGACAGCAACGGCTAAACGTGCATTATCTACTGGAAAAGGAAGAGGGGTTTAATCCACATACACGTCCCCTGTTACTTTGTGAAAGTGATTTCCTTGTCATCTTTAGGAGAAGGCTAGCACCAGTCGAAAGGTGCGTATCCAGGAGACAGTGGAGGCCAAACCTGACATGGCGCTGGTTTACCTGGAGTATCTGTTAAGCCACACGTCAACACAGGAGAAAGTGCTAGCTCTTGGTCAGAGGCCACTGAAGCAACTCCATTCAGCTCTAGGAAACTGGAAGGTGTGTTGGGGTATCACTGAATATTATTACATTTCAATTCACATGCTTTCATCTCACACCTTTTTTTTCTCTTCTTTTTAATATCTAACCTT
Source organism: Trachurus japonicus (assembly GCF_045865225.1). Classification (NCBI taxonomy): domain Eukaryota; kingdom Metazoa; phylum Chordata; class Actinopteri; order Carangiformes; family Carangidae; genus Trachurus; species Trachurus japonicus. Next base: position 16,278,399 of record NC_140926.1, on the reverse strand, counting down.
TCAGCACATGGATTGCTCCTTAAACACCTTTACATATAACTTAGGCACCCATACATCCATGTTGTTCCCTAAAGAGACCTTTAAATTAATCTGGTATTTGTCTCCACAGTCGGTGCTGTACACTCACCTCAGCTCCACTACAGAGGATCCTCAAAGGCCCAGTGTGGACACTGCGCTGAAAGCATTTGTATTCCACGGCCGCCTTGGAGCACATCTGCAAAATAATGTGAGTATCTCATTTTGCATGCATTAAGTTTTTCCTTTATTCTTCCTTGGCATTGCACTTTTTAGTTAATTTTACCAGGTAGAACCACAGTTACTAGTGCTGATACTTTACTATATGAAAAAGAGAAAACCGATACAAGCCTGAAACTGGCAGATGCTGAATTGAGGTATACGAACCCTGTATCAGGAGAGAAAAGCTGGATCGGTATCTGTGCATCCCTATATTAATTTAAAAAGCAAGTTAATGAAAAAAGAAAATTAAATCTGCTTTGCTCTTTTCCTAGTCCTCGGAAGGTCGTGACTATCTGCTCTCCCTGGAGAATATGGCGGCTTGGGTTGCTGAAAGGGTGTTGCCCTTCCTGGTTAAAAGTACCACGGATGATGGGGAGGATTCAGAGAAGCCGCTTCCTCTGGCCGCACAGATCACTGAGGTGAGCTCCGCTATTAATAATGTAAACACACTCTCAGAAAGCCGGCTTACAGGCCGGGTTCTCCAGTTTTCAGCAGCAGACTTTAAACTGGAAAACGTCCACTCGGAGTCGATTTGGCCCAGACAAAAAAATATGTTGGGCACACTCGTAAGTATCTAATGTCTTGCCAGATGACAATTAGTGAAGCTAAAATAACAGTAATTATCAGCATTTCATTTGGACAAACAGGGAAAATGTGTGTGGAGTCCATTTAGGGAGATGGAACATATTTCTTCATTGTAGCACAGTTGCAGTTGTGTGCAAAATAACCACCACAGCTCACTATCAGACCATCACTTACATAATCATACTAATATCACCAAGCTGAAGCTTTCTAGTGCCTGCTGACACTAAACATAACAGAGGAACCGCAGCACCATGAGGGATGTGGATGGTATGAATGGATGGTTGGATGATTGTGTGAGTCATGTTGGAGTTCATCTGTATTTCTTATAATATCTTTTTCTGCAAGATATATGTGCATTGTGAAGTTGATCCCAGCAAGACCATTTCTCTGCAGGCAAATGCAGGCTCTTGGCAAATTAAATCATGTCTCCTTGTTCATAAATTGCCAGTTTAGATTTTTGTCTTACCCATTTACTCGGCAGCAAATAGCCTGTACCAGGGCTATAGATGAGCATACAGAGTTATGGTGTTATCCAGAACATTAAGCTTTGTGGAGCCTTTTTGCCTCCTGCTTGCAGAACTTTCAGTTCTGCTCGGTAAATTTAGACTCTTCTTAGATTTTTCTGCTCCAGTCCACACACACACTGTACTGTACATGCCTCCTCCTGCTCACACTGCCGTACTAAAATGGGTTTATTTCCTTATTTGTGCCATTATTCTCAGCCTGTCACCACACTGCTGCTGCTGTAGTGGTAGGGGATCATAAGCAGTTTCCACAGGCCACCAGCCACCATTAGAAATGAACATTATACTGAAATGTTGCTCCCCTAAGACAAGGTGTCGTCTCCACTTATCGTTGATTTTTCAAAGTGTCCCTTTTTTTTATTGAGTGAGTTTTTCTTCATGACGGTGGTGCGTTTTACCAGAGCTTCCTGACAGTGTGCCGAGACGTTTTGCTCGTGGGTTTGGGCGATGAAACGTTCAAGGGTCAAATCCTGCAGCTGTGCTCGCTCGTCCTCCTCTCAGGTTAGTGTTTCAAAAAGTTGGTATATTGAGAAAACAGATTTTTAACAGAAAGTTCATAATCCTTTTGCATATTTCTTCTGCATCGTTTTGTGTTTCTTTACCTGAATAAAAATCTACAGTGAATGTTTTCCCTTGTGTTTTCAGAGGCAGGCTACCTCTGTATTCCTGCGGTGCTGCCGATTTTGAAGGAGGTGGCGGATAGCTATGCCCCTGACTGTGACCAAAATCTGGAAAACCAGGAGGATCCAACCACTGTCATTCTGGGTGTGGTGACCAACATCTTCCACACGATTATTGAGCGCTTAGTTCGCTGCCTCAGGAAGACACCAGAGGAAGGGAAATGGGTACGCTGAGGTTCATTGTTGTGATTGGATGTACTTATCATTTTACTTGATCCTTGCTTATTTCTTATGTAATCTGTGAACGCCTCCACACTCACTGTAAAAGTGTCTTCTGTAAACAGACAGTCAGTTTTTGAGGGACTCAGTTTCCCAGCGCTGTAAAGTGATTGCCTGTGTCTTTCTACCCTGACCGTAGTTATGTCAGTCAGCTGTGCCTGCTCTGACCGAGTTCCTCCAAGTGGCCCAGATGTGGGACAGAGAGCCTCTGAGCGGGGTCTTTGCTACTCTTTCTGCCGTCATGATCGTGGAGAAGAAACACTTGCTCCAGAAGGTATGAGAGTCTTTTTCAAAAGCAATTGAAGTGCATGATTTATCAGGATGCTGCAGTGGTAACCTGAAATTTTGGTGCGTGCTGTCAGCTGCTGTGCTTGTGTTTTCAAAGATTACCCATCCTGAAGAGGTGATGACCCCAGAGTCGGTGGAGGACATGCCCCCGCTGTCCAGTGTCCTGCTGTCTGTGATCCTCAAGTCACCATCTCTTAGCAGGTAAATATCCTCTGTCCCTTTTTTCTAACTTGGACTTATCATTTCTGAATTTTACTCTGATTCTACTCTTATGTTTAGTTGAACTCATTTAATTTTCCATTATGAAGACCAAACCATTATTATTATTATTATTATTGAACAGTTTAAATGCATTGTTTGTTGACGTGGTCGTCCTCCAGAGCCTTTTTGTCAGAGGTCAGCTCCACTCTGGACTCTGATGCAATCAGCAGTCTGAATGACATGGCTGCTGTCCTGCACATCATGGCCGTTGTCAAACACTGTGAGTATTCTTCATGAGAAAATTAGTTGATTGAAGTTTTATTAAGGATCAGGAAAACGCAAACATGTCAGGTTTGTTGTCTTTAAAAAAAAAAAGAAAAGATGTATTGTTTAATGGAAAATGTGTCTGTTGAACAGCTGGACAATCCAAGGCCAATTTAAAGAGTGCAGCCACATCTGCTCAGCAGCAGCTTTACAAACATGCAGTCACATCTGTAGACAGCATCCAGGGGTGAGTGGAAATCAGACTGTTGAGATGTTTTCTGTTGATAATCTGTCAGATGAATACATTTTAACAGTTGATCTTTTCTGACAGGGTTATTTATGAATCTTCAGTGAAGACCTTGAATGAAATTCTGGATATATAAAACCCTTTCTTTGAAAAAGAGGGCCTTCGATACACAATATGATACAGTTGTACTGTCATAATGGAGAAGAGGGAAGAATAACATCTGCTTCGCTGTTAGCGTTCAAAATTTACTGTCACTGGCAGACAAAATGAGGCGATAAATATTTCAACTTCACTGACCAGGACTTTAGAAAATATGGTTGAATTGAAACAAGAGCTTGTCCATTACCATATTTCTCCAGCCTGGCTCCTTGTCTCTGTGTTTATTTATCTCCTGATGGCACAACCATTACTCAAGCCTTTTCTCAGATGTTGAGAATTGATAATGTTAACAAATATTGATCAAGTTGTCCAGGCCAAAAGAATACTGTGCTTTCTTAGACAAAGTAACTTCCTTGTTTATTCTTAAAGCTTTTTGCTACAGCTCTGTGCAACTATTTCATATGAAAATCAGTATATATTTTTTCACGTTTCAGTATCTGTGTCTCTATATATATGTTGGTGTTTTTTTGGTGTACTACTAATAAGAATAAAACAAACTACATCAATCAACATAAACTGGATGTTTATTTCTTTCTCAGATGGTTTTCTTGCTTGTACAGCAGTTTGCCAAATAATAACCCAGTGCAACCAAGGAATAAATCATCCTCTCACTTAGCTTCACCCTCAGAAGAGAATGGCGTCATTTTAAGAATAAACATAGCGTTCTGCTTTGCGTAAATCCAAAGGTTATATCTGATTTCTAGGTTACGGAAGTTTCTCAAGACAAATGTCACAGACCTGGGACGCAGAAATGACTCAACATTAAGTCGTCATTTCTTCCCTGGTAATATAATTTATAGATTGCTGGTCGTCTTTTTTTGAGTGAAACCTTGAACTTAAAACAACCTACACAAAAATGTAATTCAAGCACATTACCAATTGCTCCAAATGTTTTAGCTGAAATTTATACAGCTCATCTCAGGTCCTTAAACGATACAAAGGTAAGTAAAGTGCCAAAATGAAACTGAAAAAAAAAGCACAAATATGTAATTTTTTCAGGGATTAAGAAATTACAGATACAACCCATACATGAAAGGAGATGATGAAGCCTTGAAGAGTGATGCAAACTGTCCCTACAGGTTGATAATTGCCAACCTGTGTTACTGCCTCTCCTGCTGCATTATATAATGATATAATAGCCTATATATTGTATTGCAGGAAGTCATTCTGTATACTGCCATCTGATTGAAAGGAAAGAGGGCTTGTTGGTCAGGGGTTCATTTTACAGCGAGATAATGACCCAAAACATAGAAGAAAACAACTCAAGTTTGTGATGAACTGGATAGAAGATTAAAAAAAAAAAAAAAAACACAGCACAGTTGTGTGACCTTTCTGAAACACTGTTTATTTCCATGGTGGGGAGAAAGTGTGCTCAGCTACTGTGAATGTTTGGAATAGATTCAATATCTTTTTAAAAAAAAATCTCCACTCTCCACTATTTATCTGCCTTATATTCACAAACAATTTTCCTGTTCATTTCATGGCTTTATACCTTTACTACACTGAGCCAACTGGTTACATAACATGCAGCCCTTGGTTTTTGGCAGCTTTGTGTATGCTTGGTCATATACACTGAATTAAATGATATTAGGCTACATGTAATACAACATTACACTGTAAATCTGTGCTATACGTTTTACCCAATTGTGTAATATTAACAAAATAATAACATTTATTGGTATAGAAATCTATAAATAGCTTTTATATAGTTATGCTGTAGGTTTTCTATACAGCATTTTTGCGGTGATATTTTTACATGTTTTTTTTTTGTGTGTGTATGTTGTTGTTTTTTTACATGCATACATACAAATTTGGAACAGTGTATTTATTTTACAGGCAAGATGACTTGCTTTTATTTATTTGATTTAGATTTTGTTGCCGGCATGGCTTCCGGGCTGTTATCATTCAGTTCTCCTGTCTCTTGCCCCTCATCCATCCATCCATCCATCCATCCATCCATTCGTCGTCCAAGGGGCTGTTGCATGCTGCTCGCATCATCCCTCCTCACCATGTGTGTTTGACGTCAGAAACTTAGGAGGGGCTCCTCCGTGGAGCTGGTTGCTGTTTGTGGTGCTGAAACAACGCCTGCATTGTGTGTTTGCCGTTGTAGCTTAAAAAAATTGTTACCGCTGCGTTTCTCTTCGCTTTTCCTCCTCTTTCTCTTTTTTTTTGATCAACATGTCTCTTTAGTCCGAGCCTCGTGCGAGCAGGTCACACCTGAGCTGGCGACAAACATGCTTTTTTAGCGGAGGTGTGCGATGGATCAGTAGTAGGCTACACTGTGTGTATCCGGCAGGAGCGGTATGGATTCACCGTGGTGTCCCATCCTCTTCGCTGCATTGGCTCTCAGCCTCTGCTCCTCACCTGCCCTCGGTGAAAGGAAATTTGGTAAGCAACGATGCTCCACTTTTGTTTCATTATTATAATCCAGCAAACATCCGACGCTTTTCAAAGTGTTTGAGCCTTTTAGTGCGCGACCGACCGACCGTCCGGGCTGAATTCACCTGTCTCGGTTTGGCTTGGGTCGCTTATACAAAAACATTAAGCTCTTTGCCAAAGTTCATGAAATGTCCCTGTCCGGCGAGATCCTATAGAATCTGGAAGTGTTTTAACCTTAGTTTTGCAATAGCTAAAACTAATGTTTGTGCTTATGGATGTGCAGATTGGGTGAAATCTGATGATCCAAGAGGAAAAGTTACATAATGGATAATGGATAAACTGTTTACTGAGACTCATTAGATGCATCGTGACCAATGTTCTCTATCTTAATGACTAGGCTCATCAGAAAATACTTGAAACTGTAAAATACAATTGCTACCACGTTTTGCATCAGAGTTTTACATAGATTGACACACAAAACTATAAAAATGCACTAAATCTCATATGAGTTTAATGGTTTCCGTGCCCATAGAATTACTCAACACATACCCTTAAGGAGCATGCAATTTTAAACCCAGTTGAATATTTAATAAGATCTTATGCCTCCTCAGGAAAAGGGCATCTTTCATACAGCTCTGTTTCATTTCTAGACTTGGCTGGGTTGTATTTTCATTACCCTTGATTTGTTCTTCCAGACCCTGCCTCAGACACTACACTGTAATTTGGCCATGCTCCATACTTTTCTTTCCCCCCTTCAACCAACGACATATTAGAGAAGCCATTAAGATAATTGTGTCCTTCTGATAAGACAGATAAAGATTAAAGGGTCCGTTTTATTGCTTCAGTGGCGTGGTACTGTAGTTGTGAGAAGAATCTCTCAAGCTACCACCTCCAATTTACACGTCTGATCACACTCTGTGGTCCAGCATCAGCAGTCAAAACACATGACTGTATCAACTTTATAATGAGCAACAGGCAAATATAGGTCTCAGGCTGGCACTGGAGCTCTGCGATGATTCATACAGGAACCATATTCTTTATATTTAGCACAAGCAGGTGTCCGTCCTTTTTTTCGTCACACATAATACGTAATCTATCATACACACACACCATCCAGCATACAGTTGGCCATATTTATTTTACAATAGAAATGCATATAATCTCTGCTGTTGCTAGTTTGCAAGTGTGTAATAATAAACTCAGAACTGGGGGTTTTCTGGCAGCGTGTTGGCTAATTTATGGTTTGAATACTTGTGAATGAGGCTGTGCTTATTCCCCAAGTGCGCTTCTCATTGAATTCTCAGTGTGTTTTTCTCTGTATGTGGAAGAGGCCTCCATTGTCAGAGTGTGGCTGGGAGCTAGAGATGATTATTGTTTTTAATGAGTCCCACTGTGGATTACGCTGTGTCACTGGATAGCTGTGGATCAAGGTGTGCTGGAGTGATTCAGTTGCCTATATATAGATATGCATAATAACATAGTGCCTATAAACTATGTATGGATAGGGGGGTGGGTGGGTTTGTTAGCGTGGGAGAGACAGAGGTATCCTGGCGTGCGTGGGTGTGATCTTTCTGTGTCTGGGAGCACATGAAAGCCAGACAGAGAAAAATAGGTCTGCAGCTGCATCCTTTAATTATGAAATTAGGAGCTGTAAAATTTGAGCAGCAGAGTGAATATGGCCTTATGCACAAGACTGAGAACATCTGAACTTTTCAAACGCACAGTGTCTGAGAAAATAGCTGTCTCTTTGTGCACTTCAGCTATCACCCAAAGCTTTTAGGAGTTCACCGAGTTTGACTTTTTAATGCGTTGCCTCTTCAATAAGGAAAAAGCAGTGATAATATGCACACAGAGAGCCAATTAAAGATGATATTACAGTTATGAGAAATCCATGTATTAGTAGCAGTTCAACCTCTGGCAACCACTGTCCTGCAAAGCCAAAACACACTTCCAGTTTGACATTTTTGGTCAAAAAATAGCTAATAGCCTACCATGAATACTGTACCATCAAAACATGTTAGTTATATTATAATTTGTGTAAAAACAACATGTGCATGCAGCCATCACAGACCAGACAACCAGACACCCAATGCCAAAGCAGCATCAAGTTTTAAGATAGCAAGGAAGATAGCCATGGTTAGCTGCTGCAGCTAAAGATAAAATATTTCAAACTGACTTTTGTATAACAAAATTTGAAAAACCAACATCTTGGTACTTCAATTATCGTCAATTATTACACTAAATAAGACACATTGTAATGGAGGAAAAAATAAATTGGTGTGAACTGTGAATATAGGCTATTGATTAATAGTTAGGCAGGCAGACACACAAACAGATACCTTTAATCGCTATGAACTATGGAGCCAGAGAGCTCAGAGTTCAGATTAAGAAGATGCATTTCCCCTTTTGAGTATTAAAAAAAAAAAATCTGTGTGTGGTGCATTTTAGGTGTTTTGGGATTTATTTTTATTCTACTAAAACTTCACTTCGACTGCTTCTGTGCTTTCTACTTCTGTAGAGCATTATACTATAGTAGCCTATAGTGGTAGTATACCACGTCTGCCTTTGTTTAGGACATAAACAATAGTAAAATAGCAAAATGCTGTTTGGTCACATTGGGTCTACTATCACATCTTCAGTCCCTAGGCTTTCCCACTGAGGTGACTCACTAAACAGCCACGAGTGTAGTGCCTTCAATCATAGTTCAAAAGCATGCCAGAGAACTAGTCTACAAAACAATTTCACATTAATTATGTCATGAAGTGCACTGTGGAAAGCTGTTCAGGGTTTCCTGACACATAAATGATAAAAGAAATGTTAATTTAACTGGGAATTAGCGTCCTTTTCTCCTAATGAAATGCAGACAGCTAAGATAAACTTTATTTCTAAGAGTTCAGGAAGGTTAATGCCTTATTTACAATAGGATGGAAATGCTATAATTGGAGTGATGCATTTATTGACTACTGAAATGATAAACCAGTTGTAAATTGATTTTGTTGCGCATTAACACTCTGGCGCCTTGCAATCACTGTTGCTATCACACCTGTTAAAATTCACTTCTCCATTGTGTTTGCAGCAGTTTGGATGTGTCCTGAATCCCAATAACCGTCATTGAAAATCCCACAGTTTGCTAACCAGAGTGGCAGCCGTTCTCCCTCTGCAAGGTCATGTTTTGTTAGCAAGATAAATGTACTTTCAGCAAGTTTGTTGAACAGACGCATAATCAAAAGCAGAAATATTGATATAATAAAACAGCTCATGAATAGCTTTTGGGATTTAATAAAGGAAAAGATATCGTTCTAGCTCAAGGTGTTAGCACGAGCAAATATAGCAGGAACATGGTGATCAGTTAGCAGAGAGTTTAAGTGAGACTGCATGAAAATGAGAGGAAGGGGCAAAAAAAAAAAACAGGCATCACACAATGTTTATAATTTTGATCACTAAATCCTTTTGTCGTATTCTCAACCAGCTGTAAGGGATTCTGCCTCAGCTCCCCCAAACCCACTTTATAGAAACTATACTCTTTTATCCTCAAATTACTGAACGTTACAGTATGTATTAATGGATTGAGATATGTGACAGGGTCGCTTATCTCCAATACGTACATGTAGACATTGTCCTCCAAGGCTGTACTGCCGGGTCTCTTCATTATGGCTGGCTATCAGCAGCTATTGCCTAATATACCCAGACAAGTTAGATTTGATTCATAGGCTGCTGAGCTCTATCTATTTTGCCACAGGCCTCTGTCATACCATAGATATCAGGCCTGAGTGGTGCTATCAAATATCTCATAGTGCTTATAAATCATCTGACAGGATTGAAATGTGCGGCGACATGAGGATAGATATTTTACAGCACTGCACGTGGTGTAAATCCAGGTGAGAACAGACTGTAACACTGGAGGTGGTTTGTTTGCAACCTATATAGTGTGTGATGTGTGGTGTCTTATTATTTCCTGAGTTGCTAGGACACTCTGCTTCTCCCATGGGACCGGTTATTTCTATGTGGTTTATGCTGGGACCAAGCTTACTCTAGTAGTTCATAAAAAACAATGTTGCACAGAGAGTTAGGGAATAGAATAATGAATGTGAATGAAGGGAAAGTAAGCAATAATTTTGGATACAAGTTATATGAAGAAAGACAAAAAAGGACTTGCATGTCGTCTCCTGATTAATGCCATAATAACATCATAGTGAAGGGACATTACAGGCATCCTATAGCTGCCCTGCTAAATGCTAACATCATCATGATACAGCGATGCTTTCACTCCAGCCCACGTAACTTATTCATCATATAATACAGAGTGGCGACGTTTCTGAATAATGAAAACTTTCAAAAACGCCACCTGCATGCCCTCTGAAACCAAGCCATAATTTAAAGTAAAAACTGAGCCTCCTATAAAAACTAATAGGGCTGCCAAACCAATGTAATCCTGCTATGATGTCTCTCACAGTCTCAGTAAAGGTCGCAGTGCATTTTTCTTATCTCTGAATGTGTCTGAGTCATCTTGACGGAACTGGTAAAGGGTCAGTTTGAAGCATCTTGCCTCGGTTTTTTTAGTTCAGACCTAAATGACACTTAAGATACGAAACTTTTTTTGAACTCGCCGAAGGCTTTGATTCATCTTGTGAATGGAAAGTATGCAGAGAAAGTATTTATTGGATGACCTTTTCTTGTTCAATGCTTACCTGTGCATCCCGTCTCTGTGCAGATGGATGTTTAAATGAACATTTGGCGTGTTATTTGCAAAGGCTGCTTTCCCAAATTAATAATCTCAACAGCTGCACCATTCAGCACGAGTGTAATTGATCTAACATTGAGATTTTCTGCTGTGGTCTGTCGTTGAATGTAATGTGTGTCTTTTGAATCTAACTAATAAATAGCACACAGCCTCCTCTCAGCTGCTGAACAGTTACAGCTGCTACAGCCTCATTTTTGGGGGTTCAGTTTCCTGTGAATCATAGACCGATACGCTAATAAAGTGTTGCTGTGTGGTAAGGACTGCTTGGGAAAATTGGATTTTTGAGTCTGTAGGTTATTTTTTTGAGTTTTAGCCTGAAGATTTTCAGCAAAAATACCTTAAAGTAGTGTATGTATATATATATATATGGAAATATATAATATATATTCTGGGCTTGGTACGCTGTCACGCCTTGGTATGATAACAGACAGCGTGCAATGTTTCTTTGTGACTCAACAGATGCTCGGAGGAGTGTGTTGGCTTTGAGTGGTTATTGAGACGAGGGAGTGGGAGCAAAGTGACTGCCTGCGCTTCTGCGTCTTTTCCCTGACAAATATCGGCAGCTCTTGAGAGAGAGGAAGTCAGAATTGTGTCAAACAGACACGTTGAGGCAATCCATCTCGTTAGCTTCCCGTCCCGCTTCGGTTCAAGGTGCCTGGAAGATATTCTGGGTCAAGGAGGAAGAGTGCCACCAGAGAGGCAAGGAAGGTTGTGTTACAGTTTTCTGGGGACAACTGCTCTTCTTCTGCACTCAGATGTAGAATTTAATTACAATTCAAGAGGCTTTCTTAAACTCCTCAAAGACTCATCAGGTGTAAGAATGTGATGCATTTACTCTGCAATGTTGGCAAAACAGTTTTCTCACTTGCACATCTTGCACGTAGCAGCGACTGCTCCCTGGATTTTCTCACCTCGCCATATACCTAAACCTCACACCCTCGTGACACAGGGTGTGAAAACATCCTGGGGTATTAAAAGAGGGATTTAACAGCTCCGTTATGCCTTTTTCACAACTGTTTCGGTCAGTTCAAATTAAACGGTGTTAGTAAAGGGATCAGTCTGAAGGTCACCCCTGTGTTGTAGAGCTGAGATTTATAATGAGGACAATAACAGCGTAATGAGGATTCTGAAGGCTGCAAGTTCAGCACAAGAATTAATCTATACCATCTCTGCTGTGATTAAAGCAGTGATGCGTCTGCTTCGTCTTAGTGTGATGCTGATTAATACTCAGGACCATTTCTCAGTGCAGTAAGGAAACACAAAGACTGCTGGGGAGGGGGGCGCGAGGCACGGCAAAGAAGATCAGCTGAAATGTAACGGGGGAGGTGTTTTCCTGTTTTTGTGACTAATTGATATGACTGCTGTTGTCTTTGAAGTGCATTAGTGACACTTTTTTTTCCCACCAAATTTGGCTGAGAGACACTGAAATCTATTTGGTTCAAGGAACTCCTCCTCTAGCACCAATGAAACACAGTTTTTTTTTAGCATTATTCAAAATGTGTGTTTGTGATTGGCTGGAAATAATACTGCACCATGCTGCATCCCTTATATTGTTCTCCCTGTTGTAAATTTACTGTACTGGCTCAGTATTGGTTGGTGTAATAATAAAATCTCAAAGATTTGGATAACGTCCTTTTACTTCACTTGAAAATACGGTAGATTGCATTTTATTCGTCCAGGCTAAAGCTGCTAATCATTGTTGATAATCATGTGCATCTGATGAAGGCCAATCAATACATTGCCACATGAATGAAAGGTAGAAATGTGCAGGAATTGTGTAAGATTAAAATAGTGCCAGTTAGAAAAGACAAAACAGACAAGTTTCTTATTGAGAGATCTGTGGGTTCTCATTAAATTACATTTTTTTTGTTTCCCTTAATAATAAGAAATGGTCTGATTACGCAGAGTAGAAACATGAATGCAATTTCATGTAGTGGGTTACCCTTAATGACCTGCTGTCTGTTTACCTTAGCTGCTCATTCTGCAGGTGTTGCAGCTGGATAGTTTTGTTTTGGAGCTCAAGAATGACAACAAGAATGTTAGTTCACCTGTGTATGCAAGTCCATTTGGCCTTATATCTGCAGGACAGAAGAGCCCAAACACTGCAGTGTTGTGATGACCCGGGCTTTAAATGAGGTTCGTCTGGTGCTCATAAGAGTTACACCCTTTACTTCATGTGGAGGACCAGAGATTTCCCTCGGGGCCGGGCCGTGTTGGTTCACTTTGAGCTTCTTAACACGTGGGAAAGAGGACGCTTAGCTGCTTGACTTGCTCTGGTTCTGCACTCCAACACCCAATCACACCTCAGAAGAGGGGAGAAAATCAAATGTCTGAATCATTCAATGCAGGTCAGGGAAAAGGTCAAGCCAGCCTATTTCTGGGTCCTCCGTTGCCGCAGCGACTCTGCCATCTTTAATTCATAGCCGTTGTCTGGGCTGTCGCCTGGAGCTGGCAGCTGAGTGACTGAGAGTGACCCACCTGCCGAGGAATTCTGAGAGAAATTCTCTGGAAAGTCGGTGAGAAATGTGTTTGGTTACACTCCCGTGGATGTCAGGTGGTTTCACGTCAGGATCCCTCTTCAATCAAAGCGACCTCAGCGCCCCCTGACTCCCTGCTCCCAGCTCCTGCTAATTATTCATGTTGTTGAGTAACTTTTGATTTATTCTCTAGTGTGTTATTTTTTCTGAGTGGTACAGTATGAGAATTAAAATGATTTAATGATATTACTTTTAGAATGAATGAGGATATACTGTATGATATTTCCTTTTGTAATATAGATGCTCATAAAGCCAGTCTCCTCTAAATATATTATAACAGTGTCCTTTCCAGTTAAGATGTAAAGTGCGTGGGAAATGTATGAAAATGTTGAATATAATGACAAACTAAGCATAGCTGCTGACATGTGACGAGCAGCCTTTGACAAGAACAGACCTTTTGGAGCAGAGAAAAGCTCTGAGCCATTTTTAATTTTAGCAGGAGTGGGCCTTAATGACACAAGCTGTTTGAATCTGCGGACATGGTGTCAAGCTGATGCTAATTTGCTTGCAGGTGATGTTCTTCTCTGCTGTCCCTGCTCCAGCCACGCTCCCTTTTCATTTCACTTGCGCTTTTATTGCCGTTGTCACCTGCTGCACTGTTCCAAAATGGCTTTTTTGGCTGGCAATACAGGTGTGTGTGTATGTGTGGGGGTAAAAATGAATCAGGTGTCCTTGGTCGCAGCTTATAATTAAAATAAAAGATACGTCGTAGGCCCCAGAGAGTGAATGAAATATGTCCTAAACTGCGGCAGGCTCTGGGAGTGGCTGTCCTCGCTGCCAGACTACCAGCATCCTCCTTGGCCCCTCGGACATCACAGATGGTATCCTGGCACCGGCCAACCACCTGTGAGGGAAAAGCGAACCATCAAGTCCTTGACTTCTCGTTCAGCCTTGGGTTTCAGCCTCATCAGGACATATTTAATGTTCCAGGCAAGGTCGGCCAATCAGGGCCAAACGCTTGAGACCATACCAAGCAGTTCCTCCAGACCTCAATCTGCTACGAGATGCATAATGGATGGCTTGATAATGTTCAGGTGGAGATTATCCGAGAGATTTATATGCTTACATTATTTTCTAATGAGAAACTCTCTGTCATTCTTATGTAATTGCTTTTCCTTAAATGACCTTAATTGAGCATTTCTCTTTAAAAACGCTCCTCTTTGATTTCACGCCCCTGAGGGGAGACACCCATGCTGTTATGTCCCTGAAACACTGTGTAGTTGAGATTTTAGCTGAAGGTGAATTGTGTGTGTGTGTGTGTGTGTGTGTGTGTGTGCTGCTTACTTGTGCTCCTGCTGCCCTCAAAGGCAGTCAGTTGTAATAAGCCATGAGTGGGGCATCATGGGGAAATCTTTCTCTCCTGTGGAGCTGTGGATTGAGGCTTTGAAGAGGTTTAGGCCACAGGTAATTGTAACTATTTTCTTTGCAAGCTATAACATCAGCCTCTGGAAAAGGCTTTTATGCAAACCCTGCAGAGCGCACTGCATGTAATTAGCAAAGACTGACTGATAAGAATAAATTCTCTACAGTCTGTGGGACAATATTTCCAAACAATCCCTGAGAGTGTTATTATTACTATTCCACAGTCTCATGGGAACACAGGCCACTCACTACAACTACATCATGTTAAAGACTCAAGTGGCTTAGTGCATTCAATGACCTTCTGGATTCTCCCTGCATACTGTATTTGTGAATTAGGTCACACGGTGCCTATTTTTGGAGGGAAAGCTACTGCATATTCGGAGCACCTGTAGTTAGCTCACACCTAGTGCTGCTGCTAATGATTATTACGTACACTAGGCAGGTTCTGTTTTTACCTGTGTTTGTTCATACCAAACTGGGTGGAAGGAACAAGCCAGACATTTCTTGTTGAGATCTGTGACCTTGTACAGTTTGTTCCAGATACAGATAATCATCTGGGTTTAACAGGCGTGTTGGATTGTTTGGCCTTGGTGGAGGTATCCACTCTTTTATAGTGTGTTTTAATCATCGCCTGTGACATTGATTTTTGTGACGATCATCCAGAGCCCAATGTGAGGTCTGAAAGTGCTTGTTTTGCCTGGCCAGTGGTCAAATAGACAAAAATATTCTATATCTTTTTTTTTGATGATGATGTTGACATCTGATTACCATGAACAAGGGTATTTGGGGCATTTTGACTTAATAAACAATCAACAAACAATCAGTAACTTATTAAGAGCTGCAACAATTTGTCAATTAATTAATTTATTGATTGACAGAATATTTTTTAACAACAGTCCTGACAAGAGTGTGATATCTGAATATGCTTCTGGTTTTGTGTTTTGGTTAGACATAACACTTTTAAAAGGTATTTTTTAAAGTATTTACAGACATTTTATTACAGAATGTCAGTAATCAGTTAATAAATGGTAAGTTAATCAGTAATGAAAGTAATTGTTAGTTACAGCTCTACAATTGTCAGATGAATTAAGAATAAAATAAGTAAATCTTCTCTTATTCTGTTTGGTTGTTCTCTCTAAATGCTCTAGTACATCCCACTGAGACAGTCACTTTCTTATTGATGAGCTACTATGATTGATCTGTGGTGGCGTTGACATGACAACAGAGCATCATCATCACATAGTGTGTGTTGCCCTTTTTTTGAAAGGTCATTTCGGTCTAAATTATTCTTGATGAGAATTACTACAGATATTATACAGTAAGAACTTTACAAGTAGCACTCTTCCTTTTCAGGCTACTTTATTGAGATATAGCCTGAATACTTTTCTTTTCAGCAGCTTTCTTCCTCTGCAACAATGAGTGACTTGCATCCTTTTTTCCGCCTGAGGTAATCAGCAGCATCCACTGTGATTGCATTTTAATTAAAAGGCGCCATTTTAATCATCTCTGGCGTGATGTCGGAGAAAGGGGATGTGGCATTATCAATCCTATGTTGCTGTCTATCACACAAATGCACGTGTGCGCGCACACACACACACATACACACACACACATGCAATGTCTGACTAACTATGCTTGGCTGGATGCTTCATTAAATGGAAGGTCGTAATTAATATTGAGAGCTGACAAGGCCTCCCAGAGAACTCAATGAATTAAGCAGGGAAGTGATGAAGAGAAAAGTTGACTGGACTGACAGTAATTGCAGAGCGATGAGATGCATGGTCAAGAGGGACTGTGTGTGCTTGCAACTTTAAGTGACTATACTCTCTGTATAAGTTTTAAACTGAACAGGTTTACAAAAGCTAGGACCAGATACGTGGAAAATTAGAGCTGCAATCAGGTCTAATTTTCCGAAATCCAAATATATTCCATTTACTTTCACACATGAAAAGCCAAGTCAAAGCTTTTCTCTAATGTGTTTGACTTTAATTAATCGGCAGTCAAAACAGTTGCACAATTATTGCACTAATGACTAATTAATTAATAGTCACCATTTTTTCCACTCTAATCAACAATGAATTCCTCATTGGAAAGACAAAAGGGTGAGTCACAATATGGGAGAACCCTGTCATGTTTTATTCTTCTGGTATCATTAAGGTAGGTCATTCTGCAAATCTGCCAATAATAAGTCACCTTTTTCCCTGTCTTTTTCCCCTTTTCCCTTTTTTTTTGCCCTGTAACACAGATGGATACTGCCCATGCTTAGACAGCAATCCCTCATCAGACCTCTATTAGTTTTTCTCTGGCCACTAGGGGGCAGTGCTAAAATTCAACAACAAAACTGACAATATCATCACCAGTTGATATGGCAAATGCTTGAGCAAACTTTTACCTTTATACACATTTTAGAATATATGAATTAGCATTAATTTGAAGAGCTGATAAATATAGGCCCAATATTCATTCGTATCTCTGTTTTGAGGGAAATATCTGGCCTGTTATCTGCTAATGCTAAAGCTGGTCCTCTATGTTCACCAGCTCTTTTTGGTACTAAACAGTGAGAGAGATATGTTATAAAACCAAAACAATGAGCTAAAAGATGCTAAACTCTCTGTAGATCTGAGGGGAGCTGTGGAATCAAGTGATAATCCTGTATGAATTTGTAACTGTGAGTAAGCCCTGGTTACTAAACAGAGAAAAACTTAGAGTTAGAGTTTAAGTTCATAAAATGTAATCAGTTTGAATGTATACTTTAAGTGTTGAAGGCTTCCTGCACTGTTTTTGACATCTGTACAGAGGAGTGTTAATGTGGATCTATTGTTAAGCCCAAGAAAAGATTTAGACAGCAATTTTCAACCAGCATAAGTATTTTAGAGTTGTAGTGGTTCAGTGGTTGTGGTTACTTGCAAGAAAAAGACAAAAATGTAATATGGTGGGTAAGTTGGGGGTCCTTTAGCCCATAATCTGTCCATTAAAATGATGGAGTATCCAATGAGGTGCAATAAAAGCCATTTGTGGCCTTGGTTTTTGAGCAGTAAGTCGTTTCGCTTCAGTTCAGGACATTCTGTTCTGCTTAGCTTTGTTGTGCAGAGTTGAGCGACCTTCATTAGATGGCAATTCTGCTGCCATATTGAGGTCATTAACTGCAAAAGGTGTCATTTCTTCAAACCCACTCCTAAACAAATGGCATCGTATTGTGGCTATATAATGACAAAGCACAATAGCCATTAGTAATTGCAACAGGGTAATGATGCAAAGGTTGTAGGCTACTTGAAAAGAAGAAAGTTGATACCTGAAAAGTCCCGTCACATACACACTTCACCTGACTATCTGTCCTTTATGTTTGAATTGATTAACAGACTTCCCGTACCTATCTCTTCTCATTATTAAAGACGTCTGACAGAAGCGTCTCCTCCTCCTCAGCCTGTTCTTTGTTCACGGTCACAAGCTGCTCATTTCTGTCCATCGAGGCCACCGGGCCAAGAGGGTGCATCCAATTCCTTCTGCTGAGCAGAGGGAGGGAAATAAAGATAAGATCTTCAGCTTAGTATTCTACAGATTGTCTCATATTCAAGAGATGCAAATGCTATGTTCTTGGTAGTTTATTTCTTGGCTGAAGAGCTATATTATTGCGTGGGTTTGTTTTGACCCTGAATATGTCATCAGATACAAGACGAAAGACGTTTTCAAACAGCAGACCATTTTTTTCCTCAGCTCTCATCTTTTCCTGGAAATGTGTAAATGGTGGCGGATCACCTGCACAGATCGACGAGCAGAACAATCGGTCCTCTGCTCATTGTAACTCCCACGTGTGAAATATGAACACAGGGAACAGCTACCCATAATGCTCCTGCCATCTGTTCATTTATTAGTCTGGAACACCCAGCCGTAGTCCAAGCGTTAAAGTTCATTAATATTCATACAACATTCATTTATGGAAACGTTACCCATGGAGTTGGGCTATTAGTGTCAGAGACAGGATAGGAGAAGTCACACTAATTGATGATTGATGGCTCTGCCATTAGCAGCAACACTCACAGCCAGACTTGATGCAGTACTAAACTGTACTTTTTTAGGTGACATTAAGAAATTGCGACGTTGGCCTAATTCTGTACTGTGCTTTAGTACATTTCTGTACATTCAGTTGTGTATTTTTATGGTCTCCATATCCAGTAATGACATTTGTTTTGCTTTCATTACTTTCTTTGGATCCTGTATAAGAGTAAGTTTTGAACAGTTCTTCTGCCATCTTAACTTGATTCATATGATCCATTTAAGCTGCACTGCAGCTCAATTTAATATCGATTGAAAAAATAGATTAATATTTTTGAGAAATACCCCATTTGTTTTTTTGCTGAGAGGTAGATAAGACAATCAATCCTACTCTCATATTGTCTGTTAACACCAGTGGCTAGTTGTCTTTATTTAGTGCAAAGATGGGCAATGAGAGAGCCTGGCCTTGGCAGGTAACAAAAACACATATTATCAATTTTACACTAAAGCTTTGGTATGGATAGAACAAAGTCATTATGATGGTTTAATAAGTGCACTTTAAAGGTGGAACAGTCTGTTGTTGCCTTCAGACAGAGCTAGGCTAACTAGCAGCAGCTAGCTGCTTACAGAGTGTATCAATCATCTTACTTCACTGCTGGCAAGAAAGCAGCATTTTTCTCCAAATGTCAGACTGTTTCTTTAATCTGTCATTTAGTTATTTGATCAATGTCTTGTTTAGACCTTGTAATGTCCATAAATGGTGAAAAATGCCCATGCCCCATAACCCAAGGTGACATATTCAGAATGCTTTGTTTTTCACAACCAACAGAAAACCCAAAGGTATTCAATGATGTAAAGCCAAGGAAAGTAGCAAATTTCCACATGTGGGAACCAGGACAAGAAACGTTCTGTCATCCTTGCTTGATAGATGACTTGTGGTTGATTAATTTTGGTTTCAGCACTGGATCAAACAATCAAAACTGACTGATCAGCAGGACAGTCAGGGTAGCCTACTGAAGTTTTCAAGTGTTACATTTCATTTATTTAGGAAAGTTGTTTTGTGTGAGTAGCTGTTGGTAATTTTTTCCTTTCTTTTTATAGGTTGTCTGTTTGAGGACGAGCTCTGTACACCATATGAGTTCTGCGTCAATGGTAAGTCAGTCTCACAGGGTCATGAACGCCCACCACACCTCATTATATTTTACACCAGCTCTGTGGTATCAACCATCATCGACCCAGTGCAGCTCTAAAGCTGCCGTGGCTATTTTTAATGATTCAGGGATTTATAGATAGACACACGGCATCTTGAGAGCTTCTTGTTTTAGCTCAGTTTAGACACACGAGTCAGATTTAAACAAAGCATTAAAACATCGGCAGCAGTGAAACACAGCTTGGTACATATATGCGATAACTGTCTCATTTTATTCATCCAACAAACTACGAGGCTTTTGATCAATACCAAGAGGATGTTTTTCCTTTTTTATGCCGAGGTTTCCCCGAACCGCAAATGGTCACAACCTAATCTAAAAACCCATCTTGTCAAAGAGGATGGATGTGTCTGTGTCCGTGGTTGCCTTGGCAACCCGTCACCTGATGAATGGAGGGGAAATGTCGGGGCTGTTCACTGTGTGGCATTCAACCGAATCACACGGCGGGCTTTAATTTTGAAGAGGGCTGATAGCATGTCGATATTGAGGATCATTTTCACGACAGAGCCGTAGTGAAAGGTTAATGTATTCTCCCGTAGTGGAAGGCTTTGACACACAAGAGCAATGACCCAGGATACAGTATTGTCCTTACATGTGTACATGGGGATCTACATCCATCCCGGTGCATGTTTGTCTCTTTCTCCTCGTGGGGATAATGATTAAATGTACAGGCTTTGGGGTTATTTGCTTTGTTTCACTGAGTTTTGCTCTCTTCATTTACTTTGTGCAATTCCATAAACAAGATGAAGCCCACAAAGGGAAGACTTCTCACTCGTGGCTGACAATACAATCACATGCAAAACATGATGTGACCTATAGGAGACAGCACAGACTAACACACAGGACAAGCACTGAGAAAAAACACAAGGCAGGCACTGCTTTGAATATTAATATGTTAATAAGAGGAGGAGAATGACCTGAGGTATCACCAGCTTTTGTGTCTTTGTTGTCTAGACCCTTGTTGTGAGGATAAAGTAGGTTCCACACATTTGTTCTTATATTAACTTGTTTATTACTATGATTTTCATCCCAGTAAAGATGAAGACCAGTTGGTCTGTAGAGCATTATCTTGATGCGTGGGTGGGAGACGTTGGAGTATATTGAACATTGACAGTTTCAGGTTTACTGAGTTTTAAGGTTATGTCTGCATATTGATTTTTCTAACCAATAGTCAAACCTTGAACATAGCCTATGATGACTGACAAATGAATCAGTTAATGAACAAACCCTACAGTTTATTTGTAGAGATTATGATGAGTGTTTTACATACAATTCAAAATTTAAAAATGACAAAATGAAGCACATTGAAAAATCAGTGACAAGGCACATAAATGGTTTGACATTTAGGGGAATTATGCTTTTTTCACTTTCTTGCTGAGACTTAGATGAGAAACTTGACAGCATTGTCTTATCTGGATGGATGCCAGTAGTCGTTTAGCTTGGCCTAAATTTAAAGCCTAGAAACAAGAGGGAAACAGCCTGGCTCTGTCCAAAGGTAACAAAATACACCTACTGCACGAGCCTATAACTCCCTGGAAAAACCACATCTTGTTACTTTGTATAGATTAAACGAATGCGATGTTCTGTGATAATTAATGGGCTTTAAAGGTGCCATTAGGCAGATTTTATTACCCTTGGACAGAGCCAGACCAGCAGTTTCCCCTTAAAAAGCTGTAGCTTTATATTTTATGAACACAGAGGAGTCGGATCAGTGTTCTCATCTAAGTGGTTGCAAGAAAGCAAATAAAAAGCGTTTCCAAAATGTCAAGCGATTACTTTTAGATGGGTTTTTATGATGTGGAATATCCAACAGTGAGGGGGAGTCAGTAATGTTTGGATTTGCATGTTAGAGAAGCAGTTTTGGAGATCTCCACTCTTATTTCAACATTAACCTAGTTTGGGAGAAAACAAGGAAAGAGAAGGCAGCAGAGAAGACAAATATAAAAAAACTGACTTTAATTACACAGACTGCACTGGTACAGAGGGGAGTCGTGTGTAGCCTAATAGAAAGAAACTGCTGACACCTCGACAGGAAAAATACCCAGAGGGAGAAAAGAGGGTTGTGTTGGAGGGTTTATATTATGTTACATTAGACTATTGTGCAAAGATGTGACGTGTATGGTCACTTCTTATGAGATTTAATGTGTCTCTTCTTCCATATCTTTTCATTATCACTTTTATTTTGTCCCATTCTTTTGCCCAAGGAACAGCACTCATATTATCTCCCTTAAAATGAAATGTAATTACAGGCGCTGTGCTCACTAAAGGCAAACAGATACAGGGGAAAAAGACTAATGTTGCACCTAATATGCAAGTAATGGGACATTATTTAGTTGCTTCATAACCCTCTACGCGCACTCGGTACCCTCTCTGTCACTCTCCATCGGACTCCTGATGAGCAGCAGCCACCACACAGGCCGGGGATGAGTGAAGTAACTAGGTCTGCCACTTCAACTCCTTCCATGGTCCCTGAAGGTGTAACCTGGTTTATTCTGGGCCGGGCCAACTGTGCTCCTCTTCACCCGTGCTGTTGCCATGCAAAACGGCCGAGGGGAGGGAAGGGTTGTGAGGGGGAGATGCTCTCTGTGTGGTGTCAATCAACACCATTTTATATAAGGTTACAGTGGATATAAGATGTAGTAGCCTCTCTTGGCTTTTTGACCCTTATCAACAAGAAAGATCCTTTAATACTGAAGTGAAACAGATCTCTACAAAGTGATCGAAATTAATTACAATTATACAACAGTTAGTTCCGACCGGTCCCAACCGAGCAATTTGATTGGACAAGAGACGTTCCATGAGTGCTGATATACACTGTGCCTACGACCGAATCACACCCGTGCTGATATACAGTACAACAGCACTCCCTCTCGTGTGATATTGCTTAAATATAAAGTGCAAAATATATGTTTGGATAAGACCTCACCCCCTAATAGGACAATTCTTAATTTACAGTGCTGTGAAAAATGATTTGCCCCCTTCCTGATTTATTACTTTTTTGCATATATTTGTCCCACTTAAATGTTTAAGATCACCAAACAAATTTTAACTTGAAGATAACCTAAGTAAATATATAAAATGCATCAGCCTACTTTACTTTGTCAGACAGGTTCTATTGAAGTGATTTCTTGATTCATAGTTGGTTTGGACAGTTTTTATTCCCTTAATGAATGGAATCATTATTTTAAAACTGCATTTTATATTTAATTGGGTTATCTTTGTCTAATATTTAAATTTGTTTGATGATCTTAAACATTTAAGTGTGATAAATATGCAAAAAAGTATCAACTCAAGACGGGGGCAAATACTTTTTCACAGCACTGTAAACGATGCTATAGCCAATGGGCCATTCATTTAACCTGTAGCTACTGCTTCTTCACCTGTCGAACTTTAGTGTAGCGCATACAGATATAATGTTAGTGGGTTTTCCATTTCAGACAGAAGTAAACACACAGACAGAAGTAAACACAGTCAGGGTCTCATTTGATGGTGACTGCTGAAATGGATGCTGCCAAAAGGTTTTTACCAGCTGTAGTACAGTTAGTAGATGCAACCATGAGTTGGTTTAAACTGTTGTCTCTAAATGAACTCTTGATGCTTTGATTTATTTAAAACGAGAATCCACAAATTGTAAAAGGTACAAAAGATGGAGTCCAGAAAGCATGAGAAAAGGCAATCCACAAGAGCTAATGACCCAGCTAACACACAGAAATAAAGTAATATTGTTAGTGTACAGCAGGGAACATAATGCTTGGATAAACACATGCTTGGACAAACAACACCCTTTTTTATTTATTTATATGCTCCAGTGTTTGTATTTCAGAGAGGATGCCTCACAAGAGAAAGGATTTGAGGATGAGACCTGGTTAACATTGTAGGCTGTAAGCTAGTTAACAGGAAATGGCAATGGTTGCAGCTTATGCTAGAACAAAATAAAGACACTACTCTCTAAACTCGTTAAACACAGAGTATTGTGAACTACAGTTCCATGCAAATCATTTTGGCATGTGCAGAAAAGCAAAGCTTTGACAGGCTCGCTTTGAAGCTATGATTCGGTAATCGCTTTTTCAGGCTACGGGTTTAGCCGAACAGTCAGCAGATTTTTGTGTCAAAATTTTGGTGAGTCAGTATCGTGGAAATAAAATAGATGATGAAAACAAAACAAACAAATACATCATCCCTTCATGTGCAATTAAATCAATCATTAAGAAATGAGTCCACCTAAAGACAGTCTTCACAGGGTATGAAGGAGTTCTACCAAGAGACTAATGACGACTATAAAAGAGTTACAAGCTTCAGAGGCTGAGTATTGTGTGAATACAATATCAATCGCTTGGTTGAAATCTACTCAGACTCAATGTTGTAAGATAGATATGAAAACTTCCAAGGGGTGGAAGTCTCTCGTAGGGTAAAAGAAGCAGCAGATTAGAGGCTATTTTGACCTTCAGTATGATGCACTTCTACTCTAGATTTCATTGTGTCATTGATTAAGTAGGCCAACTACTATCCTCCATGTATCATCTGATCGAATGCTGCCATGCCTCATTTTGGAACCACCTTCTTCAGATCTTTACTTCCAACCTTAGGGAAATACTTTCCCAGAGGTTAAGTTTGATTTGATTTATTGTCACAAACAAAATGTATCCCCATATAACACATATCCTCTGGAAGGATATGTGATTAACCTGAACTTGAAATGCAACTAATTTGATGCAACTCTCTGGAGTCTGTGGCTTACTATGATAAGCTAAGCTAAAGTACAGTGGATAAGTGCTACGCGCCTCCCAGAGGGCACCGGTTGGCTCCTATTAAACACTTAACCAGTGGTGTTTTATTGATTGGCGGTTATCTTGCCTCCACTTGGGCCAATATTGTCTGAAACATCTGCACTGTATTTTAGATTTAAACGATCTAGGTGATGCTGCTATTGATCGCAAGCTCGCAATGAGTGCAACTGCAGCATAAACACTCAAAGTGACCACCATAAAATCCATAACCCCAAACAATTACCACTGCTGTAGGTGCAAATCTAAGAATAATAAAACATGAAGTGCTCAGTTAAAAAACACAAGCTTTTTTTTGGGGGGGGGAGAAAGATGTGAAGATATAATGGAAGAAGTAAACATAAAAACGTAATAGAACTATTTACATTCTGCAGCCAGATCATTTTTTTTTTTAGTATATTTTTGGGCTTTCTGCCTTCAGTTGATAGAATATAGTCGAGAGAGACAGGAAATGGGGAGGCAGAGAGAGGGGGAACGTCATGCAGTAAAGGGTCGTCCGAGCCGGGACTCGACACAGGGCCGGCCGCAGCGAGGACCACAGCCTTCACCCACTGAGCTAAACGGCGCCCATGCAGCCAAATTCAACAGGCAGTGTGTTTGATGTAGTGCTGAGTCTGGTTTATCTTTATTAATTTCTGTATTTACATGTAGATTGCAGTGTGTGCATGAAGGTAATTATCATTTCAAAGCCACGATTGTCACATAAAATAGCCGTGAATAATCTGTAAACTCTTCATTAAGCGTATCCTGATCACTTTAGCTTTCGTTTGTGCGTGCTTCTTTATTAGTGGACTACATCTGGCCGGTCTCGGTGCATTGATTTGAGCCCATTCATTTTCATGAATTGAGTTGCGTGGCTCATACACCTGTTCCAATACATCTTAATTTGTCACCTGGGTCCGTCCTCCCCTCCTTTGGCTGTACCGTCGTCTTTTTTAGAAATGCTTTGTAAACTGTCAGCTTTAGTGTTTGCTGCTCTTATCCCAGAGCGTTAGCCTTCACAGTTTAAATAGCTTTAGCAACAGCCGGGTGTCACTCCATCTGTCACAGTTGGAAGAGAGAGACGGCGTCTGGGTTTAGATCTCTTTACCTTTTTTTTTTTTTTGCGGGGCTGCAAATCTTCCTCTTTATTTCTGTCAACATGCATCTTATCAGGGCGTAGCAGCTCTCTACTGATTTTGTGGGACTGCACACAGCACTGACTGATTGATTGATTCCGTGGCCTTCCTTTATACATTATGGATTAACATTGATCAAGGTTCATTTGCATTGCAGTTGCCTTTTGTTCGTCACAATGACAGCGCGACTGGTGTCATGTAAAGAGGCACAAATTGATCTATTGTCAGTTTAATATTTCCTCTCACCTGACAGATGATCACTAGGAAACCACTCCTGTGCTTGATAGACTTTGCCTCATTCCCAAATAGCCTTGGAAGTGTTCCACTGACATATTTTAAGAAATACTTTCAGATATTTGTCTGAAGAGAGGCCTCTCCTGTCCTACTACATGCTGTGCTCCTCCAAGCTTGAAATTAAACTATTGTTTTTAGCCATCACAGCAATAGAAGAAATACTGTTTCATGCAAACTGTCAACTACAATGAACCATTGTTCCTTGTTTTCATAATCTCAATTGTTAATACAAAGTATAAAGTGACAGAATATTGCTTTGTGATTCATCATGCATGTCGCTCTGAATGGCTCAGTATCACCTCGATAAATCTGTCGACTGTTTATATTCACCAAACAAGGATTTCTTTGTTGTAAAACACCCCTGACTTCTATTTTTAATGCACTAAACCCCCTGTGCGTGTGTGTGTGTGTGTCTGGTGGCTAGCGGGAATGTCCCTGACAACGGGGAAGGAAGTAACATGTTTAATAGTGGCAATTGCCATGGATACCATGAGGGATGCAGCACATCAAACATTTAACAGTTTCCCGCCACTGGTTATGTCAGCAGCCTCCCTTCATTTCTTACATAATACGTGATGGAAGGAGAATAAATGATACCAGAGCTCTGAGAAGCCTTTTTCAGTCATCAGGATGATTGTCGGCGGAAAGTAGCCAGACAATTGTTGTCCTGTGATTCAGTCAGACACATGCGTCTGTACGTGGGAAGTTTTCCTCTGCGCTGCTTAAGATCTCAAAATAACTGCGGAGTGTTTGCCTGTGTTGTCTATGCTAATTCACCGCCTCCCATGGGCTTTTTTTTCCTGTACAGAGCTGTCATTTAACGGGTCACAGGCAAATGGGTAAAACACCCGCTTTGTAGTTTGGAATAAGAATTCAATTTAGAGGGCCATCTGACATCACATTATTATCTTTGTAATTATCAGTCACTGAATATTACACCCAACATGGCACTGTAATTAAGTTTTTTCACTCAAAGATGAAAAATGATTCTTGATGATGTTTAAACAGATGAAATTAAAAATTGAATATTTCTATTTTTCACCCTCAATACATAAGAAGAAGTAGATTGTGAGAAATAGTTTATACTCATCTATTTTTAAATCCTCCTTCTTTTCCTTGTGTAAAAATGGCGTTGAAGGAGAAAACTGGAAATCGCTGCATGTAATGGACATCACTATTGTCACTATTGTGCACACCACATTGTCCGACATGCCAATGAGCATCAATTGTACCATTGATGTTTGCTGCCATTGTCCGACATCTTGGGGCTAATTAATAGGATGCTGTGGTGCATGACAAAGTCTTGATTCACACCATTAGATCCCATCTTATCGCAGTGGCATTCTCACACATGCTCTGACATAGTAGCGTGCGTGACTGCACACATGAACACATGCACACACACACGGGAGGAAATGGCTCTGATCAAATGAGCAGGATCCATCCCCTGGAGATCATCTGTGAGGTGGACTTTCATTTTGTGAGTTTAGCCAACAAGATGCATGGATTTATCTCTCCAGCTGAGAGAAGGTGACAACGCAGGTCATTTATATTCCAGGCGCTGCATCTACACACTGCTGCCTGACCCCCTGAGCCTCACCATCCTTCAGAGGTCTAGACGAGCCATTGAATTATAGGACTGATAGGGACTCTGTGGCATGGGTTGCCTAGCAACCCGTATTGAGTGAGGCGGGAGGCCTGCTGATAGGGAGATTACCAGGGTCCCTGATAAAGTCCTTCCTGCCATGAACGGCTGCTTATCGCCGTGCTGTCAGAGGAAAAATGTCAGCTATTAGCTCCCCCAAAACAGGAAGTGAGAGGTACAGAGACACTGCAGGTGCCACACACAATTACAACATTTCATCCGGGCTGGTGGGTTTCATTTTTCATCACCGCAATCACAAACATGCTGGAAAGTTATTCTTGTGTATATTTCTCACTCTCAGCTATCAAAAACACATCCCATGTGAACCTGCTTTCATCAGTTTCTCCTTTTCTTTCCCCGTAGACGGAGTGTTTGGAAGGTGCCAGGAGTTGGCCAGTGCAGACCTGTACACATACGATATTTCTTCCTCTGCTCTGCAACGCCTCAGGATCCTCCTACAGAAACTGGCTCACAGAGGTACACTGTTTGTTTGCCTGTCCGTCTTTTGTCCGAGCTTCTTTTCTTTTTCTCCTCAGCAGCCTTTATCAGTCATGTACAGGGCTTACAGCAAAAGCTTGTCCGCTGCTGTCGTGTTGAAGCAAGGCAAATAAGTCAAGCTGTCTCTTTGGCTGGCATTGCTCAACACCACTGAGCCTGACCAGGTCATTTGACTCATATCGGGCCATTGTTTTGCCATCATTTCCTATCACCAGCAGCCAATCTAATTGGCTTGTATGCTGGTAGAACATTTAGAGCTAATTT
The DNA here is from genome assembly GCF_045865225.1 of Trachurus japonicus. Taxonomy (NCBI): domain Eukaryota; kingdom Metazoa; phylum Chordata; class Actinopteri; order Carangiformes; family Carangidae; genus Trachurus; species Trachurus japonicus. The sequence goes on along the minus strand of NC_140926.1, from coordinate 16,250,172 downwards.
TGTGGGTGAGTAAGCGTGAGGTGTGCAGGCTAAACACATCAGACAGTTTCTCCTACTCAATCAATGGCAGCAGCTAATATGCTTGTTATAATGGGTTACACCTTCGGGGGGGGGGGGGTTGACGCATCTACATAAAACATGTCCTAATGACAAAAGTAACCATATAGCTCATTATGAATAAAGCAAAAGTCAGAATATAAGAATTAGTGGATCTAGTTTTCCAGCCTGGAGCCGTGTTGAGTTTCTCATCAACACATCTAATCAATTATATCAGGTCCTTTACTGGCTGCGGCGAACGGGGCCTGCTCATGCTGCTGGTTGCAACAGTGTCAAACACAGAGAGAAGTGACTGGAGCCTCCAGGCACTCGGCTGTTATCGACTCATTTACTGAAACAGCTATACAAATGGCTCTGACTTGTCTTTTTTCTCAGCAGAAACCCTGTAGTTTTTGGAAAGGTACCTTTTGCTCATGAAATAGCAACAATTCACCCAAGTGATAATACATTTGTAATTTCTTATTATCATTTTCTTGGACGTTTCAGAGAAAAAAAAGAATGACTGGAGGCATCTACTGTAATGATGGCTGAATTAATGAAGACACAGTTTCAAGTTTTCTAATTTATTCATTAGACTTGTGTAATCTAGCATGTGCAAATCAGGTTGCTCAGATTTACAACTCAACATATACTCAGATATATTGCAGCTAAATATTGGAAGGATATTTAGTCTGGATTAAAAAGAGGAGTCAGCAATCTCTTGTAAACAGAGTTTTATAATCTTGTAATCGGTACCAATTATGTAGTTCAGGATAAATTCTAGGAAATAATTAGGAAATTTGTAGGGAATTATATCCTCGTAAAAATAGTGTTAATGGAAAATGTCCTCATGAGGAAACATTTTTCCTCCACACATACAATATCAGCCTGTAACTGCAGTTGTGTCCCACCAGGGGGCAGTAGACACCTTTAACACACACACACCGTGACCAGAAACTTCAGCCCTCCAAACCTAATTGGCTTTGCAGGCCACTCTGAGCTTAATATCTTTTAACAGGCGTGAACCAGTGTTGAAAATCATTAAGAGTAAGCAGTCGGCCAGAGGAAATCAAAAAAAAAAAAAAAAAGGAGGGAAAAAAATGCAGTGATGAATATTAAGCCCGGCGAGACCACACATTTATTCTAATTACTGCTCAGGAATAAACAAGAGAGAGTGAGGAGGATGAGAAGGGATCCGGTGTGTAATTTTTTGCTACTCCATTTTAAGAGGTGTTAAATCCTTTAGATGCTTCTCATCATGAGACTTGTTCTCTGACCTTGTGTTTTTAGACGCCCGTTTACAGATGCCGCAGACATGACATCATCACTTTGAATCATTTTCCCCTTTTCTGTCTTGTAGAATCACATCCACAGACGCAGAGTATTATCTTCCGCATGATTCCACAATGCACTGCTGCTGCTTGGTGGCACGTAATTCTTATCAGCTCAACAGCAATTGAAGTGTCATCTTTGAAACGTGGGGGACCCTTTTTTTTTTTTTTTTTTAGGCCGGTCTGGGTTATTGAGACCATTGTACTGTAACCTAAATTGAAGAGATGAAGGAGAGGAAAAAACGGGGAGAGGAACATCAATGGAATCGATTTACAATCCGCTTTATCTTGCATCAGAGACGCAGGTAGAAATCACACAATCTCTGCCCACTGCACAACACCAATGTCATTCAGATCAATAGAAATTGACCCTCGGACAAAAGGGCTTTGGTTGTCTGGACGACGTGTCACCTTTTGCAGAGCACAGTGTCTGGTATTAAATTTTTAACCACAATACCTTTTGAATGTCTGACTGTCATCCAACTGAAAATGACTTTTCTATTACACACACAGCAACCAGGGCCAAGCAACTTCAGTATTCACCGTGTGCAGCCACAGTGTGTCTACACATTTCATAGCCAGGCTGCTGTCATCTTGCTTTGGAGTCATTATGGCTCTGCTAAACGTGTGTGTCTGTTTGTGTAGACTGTGGCTGTATGGAGATACACACATGAGCTAACTCGGTAACTGCAGTAAATTGATTTAATGTACAATATATTAAAATGATGGAGCATTTAATTGACTGCTTTCTAAACCCCTCCCCTGAGCTGTGATTGTCCAATCATAGCTTAGCAACTGTCAGCCCCCCCCCCCCCCCCTTAGAGTTTTTTCAGCACCGTGATGCTGTTGTGTCGGTGTCAGTGAGGATGCAACGCCGGTCCATTTTCACGCACGTCAGGACAGCTTTGAATAAAACGACTTTAGAATCACTGCAGACAGGATTATTCCCGTTTGTCTTTTCCGTCGTAATTTATTGCTTTTGACATTTATCTGTTGAAATTAATATTAAAAAAATAAATGAAATGCCACACCGCAGAAAATTACTCACCCCATTTATTGAAAATTAAAAGTTGACAACAGCTTCTACAATGAGATAAACACTTCATCAGCTTAAAAAATGACTAATTAGCTTCACTAACCTGAGCTCCCCCATGTTCACTGTCCTCTATTCTCTTCCAAACCAAACACTTTAACAGACACATGTGAAATTACAGTTAAGAATAATTCAACTATCAAGATGTACAGGATAAATGTGAGTTGGTCTAAGCTTGTATCTGATGCTCTCTTACTAAACAAATAGGTGAGACATTGATATGGCAGCTAATTCATGTAGCCTGCCTCACTCTGTGCAGTGCACTTGCTCTACTGTAGCTAATTAATGTGACTTCCTATGAATGTGGATAACTAAGCAGCCAAAAAATCTACAGTGAACCTTGTTTCCAGCAGTTGGGGTAACAACATAGGACTTTTCTTGGTCTTGAGAAGCTGAAACATTCATTAACTGCATCCCACACTGTACATTTACTACTATATTGACAACTTAGTGCTAAACATTTTTCCTCTGGTTGCATTCACCGCTTTACCTTCACTCTTCTGCTCAGGCCTGTTACGCACATCGGGATGCGTTGTCTACAGGTTGTCTTTTTCTTTAAGCATTTGCAAACACCAAGAACATACCCCCCCCAAAATTGCAAAGGATTTCTTCAACTGTCTGTATCTTCTCTAAGGTAAGCCAAAACTATATTTCTGCCATTATTATTCCAAATGCAAGGGTCTCCCCACAGTAATTTGTGGAGTTATCATTTACATTTCTGCTCAGGACTAGGACACCCTTATGGGAGTCAAGATGCTACTGTATCAGAGCTTCAAGTAAGAAGCGACTCTGTCTCTTTACTCGATTTCAGGAAGTTTATGCTCCAGCAGCCTCAGCCAGACTTGCGTTAGATCGCGCTACGTTTGCCCAACTCATCAATTATTCCTCATCTTAAAATCCTTTTCTCTTGTAAAAGTGAAACATGCTGTTTGAACATAAGAACAATCAGCATGAATCCAACCACTGTGTTGTCTGTCCCAAGTTTTTTTTTCCACACTAAGGCATCCAACCCATCCAAGACTTCTGTCAGAATGGAGAACATTTTAATTACATTTTATTTATTATAGAGTACTAAAGTCAGTGTTGCCAGATTGAGCCGTTAAACGCCTTGTTGTCCTACGTTTTATTTAATTGGGTAAAAACTGTTGTGCTGACTTACACCAACAAAAGCCCCAACGACAACTAATGGGGACAACAGTGTCATGTGTACTGTGTTTATCTACTGTGGAGCTCAGAGGATCAGAAAGAATCATGTCAACCTGCAACGATGGCGTTGTTGATACACTTCATTAAACTTCAGTAACCTGTAGACGCTTGACCTCCTGACCTTGTGCACAGCGGCAGATACTCTCATAGCACAGACAAGTCGAGTAAAATGATGCATTTTGACATTTGCATTAGTTCCATTGACAGGAATGGTCAGTCAGGGAGAATCAGTGAGCATAAACTGACATCATGTCACTCCACTGCTACTTGAAACCGTGTTAGACGTGTTCTTACTTCACTTCCTGCACAGGCGTGTTTTCTTCGACAGACAAACAACAAAAACTTAGGTTGTTTCACCTGATATTCTCCGCTGTCTGTTCCTTGACAACCTTGCTACAGTAGATGGTACCGGAGAGAACAGACACACTGACACACTACAGTACCATGCTGTGTGAAAAGCTGAGTTGTTATGAGGAAAACAAGAGAGCTTTTTATTGAATCGTACGCTGTGAGTCCAGGTTTGTGTCAGGGGCATTTCCAAGAAAACCTGCTGCAGATTTCCTCCACTAAACACACAGACAAATAGACTTTAGTGTCCTTGCAGATGTTTTACTATATTGGTTATATGAAATCCCTCCAACAGATGAAATCACTGACAATGGTAATGCACAGAAGCTTGGTCCAAAGACGACCTTCACAGCACTCAACAGAGACCATAATAACATCCTGTTAAACCTCAACGACCTTCTGGGCGGGGGCGAGTCATTACAGACTCACACTGTGCAGCCACACACTACCGTATTTCAACTTATAGTGGATAATATATTTGTCTCAAAATAAAGAAACATATAGATTCATCATTTAGCATCGTGGAGAGCAAGAACAAGATAATACAACCTGGAATCTAAAAAGAATATACGGTATATTCAAAGAATACAAAGACACAGTACTTCCTAACATTTTTGCTCAAATTGTTGGCTTAAACTTCTTCCAGGAAATAAAATGACACTTAAAAATGTATTTATATTTTTGGGTCTGCCACACTGTTGCACTGCTGATTGAATTTATGTGTCATATTTGAATTGACACGCTTCATTTTGACTAATTAGGCATTACTTAGTGCTAAATTATTCACGCTCTCTTCCATTAATGCCTTTAAAATCAGTTGGTGGACAGAAGTAAAGGAAAGGGGAAAATCTGCATTTCAAAAACACCAGATGAAACAACAAGACATGTAGACAGGATCCCATCTAATAGGCTTTGAATATTTAGGAGGCCCCCTCTCTCTCTCTGTCGCTCTCCTCTCTGTAACACAGGAAACAGACAGAAGGCCAACAGAAATATCTTGCTTGTTTGAAAGCTGTTGCGTTAATGGCAAGCCGTTAATTAACCGAGGCATTTGCCTGAGACGGCGTGCTACCCTTAACAGGCAGCAAAAACCGGCAGCACTTGGTGATGGAACCTGCTCTTTCTCCGGACTTACAGATGAATTTGCATAACATTTAGCTCCTCAGTGCCAGGATAATCAGCTGAGAGGTTGATTGAGAGGAATCCAACCGTAAAGGCCCCACCACTTTTCTTCCTGACTTTTTTCTCTCACAAAAAGGCTCATTTTGATTGTGTAATTTGCGCCAGCATACCTTTTTCCCCTCAAGTGTGCCCATCACAGACACACAAAAACATGGTGTATATGGAAATGAGTGCCTCCCCTAGGAGACGGAGGGGATAGAGGTGTCACAGTCAATGAAGCTACCCTCATTGCGTCGTGGCACCATCACTTGTTTACTCTGAACCCATTTAACCAGCTGCAGTTAACCACAGGTACCATATGGATCCTTCAGGGCTGAAGCCAGACCTGCTTCCCCCATTGCCACTGATGATAGCATAAATGATCATCAGCGATATATATATAGCGAAAAATACCCCACATCGGGTAAGCCACGGGTAGTTAACTGTCATTGTTGTACGGATGGATGGCTGAGCTGCGTTCCAGAACAGTGACAACATACGCTGCTTTGTGCTCCATTCAGCGCTGCCAAGAATGACTGGAGGCATCTGTAGCTGCTCTGCATTGCTCAGATCCTCATCTGGTGCTTATGAATATCTATGAGAATACCCAGAGTCTATGGGTGAGAAACCAGGCTAATGAAGACATTCTGCAGTGTTGATACTTTCATTTTTTTCCACATATCCCTACCCAGGCTGTTAGTTTATTGCTATTAAATTTGTCCACATCATTAAGAGCTGCATTGTTTCTTAAGACGACTTCGGTAAAAGGTTAGGTATGTGGCAGCTAGGAATCTAAGCCTGCGCCACAGCATAATTACTTCCATAATTACTTTGATGCTGCTTTCAGCATTAAGAAATGCTTCTGCAGGATGGAAGTGTCATCAGTGAACATCTTGGCTCCTTCAAAAAAAGTATAATATCTCTGGTATTTCTATGCTCTTTGCCGATGGAATGCTGTGCCTCTTGGCTCACTGGGAATGGGGCCATGTTTTGGGTATCTTTTTTGCTTGGGTAGCTCCATCTGGTCCTGGCACCACCACGCTTTGCCCCTGCCCAGGAGTTCTGCATCCCAACTATGTGTTGGCAATTAGCAGAGATGTTGGCAAGGCGTCAGGCTGCAGTGTGACATTCTCCCCGGGCTTGTTGACTGGCTGTGCTGTGTGTGTGTATGTATGTGCCTGCGTATGTGTGTGTGTGTGTGTGCCTACGTATGTGTGTGTACCCGTCTGTGTATACATGTGTCTGTACATGTGTGCATGTGTAATCTAGCTTCCTTTTTGTGTTGCAACTGAAGACCTCCTCTGCTCTACCATTCTGATTCATCCTGTTTTATTTTATACTGTTCGTTTACTCTGCAGCGCTGAGAGAACTACAAAGTAAACAATTACCGCAGAGTAAAGGAAATGGACTCGGGGCCCTACCTTAGACTCAGACAGAGGTTTTGCTAGTTTCACAGCAACGCAGTTGTCATTTTCCTATTCAGCACCCACGCTCTACAGCAAATACAGTCATCTGTGCCTCATGATGTGTTGGTCTTAAATGGTGAGTGGTCTGGCACATTGCTTTCTTGAGGCAGTGGAAACTAATTGTACATTTGACCAGAAAAACCTAGTCTTAAGCTGTTTCTGAGCTACTACACTATTATTTTAAGGACACATTTTCCAGAGAGAAATATGAGCCAACATATGTTGTACGCGGGCGTGCAGACCGAGCGTGCACATTCAAGCACAAGCAGAGTGAGCTGAAAATGTGGTTATATGTTCGGATAAGTCAGATGGAAGATATAGTGGTTCCCCCCACTTTATTTTAAATGTCGATATTATAGTTTTAAGTAAAGGTCAATTTCTCCTTTTGTACTTTCGGTGTGATGGCTTAAGGACTGAAACAATTGAAAGTTGATAAGTTTTTCCAGGATTTTGCCCAGGTATCATATAACAAAAGAGCAAGAGCCAGTTCTCCTCTTATACATTGCTTTAGCAATCTCTTGCCAAAATGAAAAAAAAAAATTAAGGACAAGCTCAGGAAATATCAAAAATGGTCAGCCATTTTTAAATGCACAGCCTCCAGCAGAACTCCTTTATATATAAATTTCAGTTTTAGAGTTATAATATATTATATTGTTATTATATACTGTATATCTATGCAATCTCAACCCACTATAACCTGTTGTACAGACCCCTCTTCCTGTTTGTGTGATAATGTGTCTGGTGGTTTTATGTTTTTTTGGTGTACATGTGTGTATATTGTGTGTCATATGTGACCCTATGGGACAATAAAAGGCGTCTATCTATCTATCTTATATATTGTTATAGAGTAAATATTGTATAATTTTTTTCCCAGGACCTTGAGACAGTCTTATTCTGGCTTTCTCATATATTATTCAAATCACCCTCACTTATCTAACCTAGGTTTTATTCCCTCTCCTATTTCTGTTTGACATGGACACTAGAGCAGTTTGTGGAGTTTTGTACTCAGTTTTATGTCTTTAATGTGCATCAGTGATTATTCTGACCGAATGGGCTTCACTGCGCTTGTTTTAGGTCTTTCCTGAGATAATCTGTGCATCTAGAATTTCAATCTGACCTCTTGTTTTTCAGGTTTAACCTGGCAGGATGACATCACCCAGCAGGTCATTGCTAGAGAGCTCTCCAAATTGAGAAACATCCCCCTCCGCCATCAAGCCACGCCTCCGAGTCCCCCTGACCGGCTGAGCGCCTACAGCAGCTCCAGAGATGTGAAACTGAGGCCTGTGCATGCAGAGCTGAGCAGAAACCTGCATCAGTACCTGACAGGTCTGGGCTTCCTGCCACAGGCCGAGGTAGTTGGACAACCAGGAGTCCAACGAGACGGCGCTCAGGAAGTTCAGGTAAGACTCCTTTACACTGTGGACTTGTACCAACTGATGACATTGGACAGGTATGACAAGTATGCTAAACATGAAAAATTAAGAGGCACACAAAACATTTTACACGTGAAGCTCAGTTTACTCTCCAGAGAGAGAGAGAGACAGAGCTCTCTACAGTTCTGAACAATATAACCCCATTGATGTCATCAGGGTTATCTTAACTTGAGACTGAGACCTTTTCCAACAAAACCTGTTACACACTGGAGGTGTGTGGTTGAAAAGACAAGAGCATTTAGGTGACAGGGAGGGTCTGATGAAAACTTGCCATCTAGCTGCATTATGGGAAATGGGAGATCTGAGAGTAACAGTCAAGATAAATGTTTCAAGATCCAGAGGATTTTCTTAAAGACAATTACAAATATTTGACATCGCATTTATACGTCACAGAGCAAAGTTAAATTGCTTTAAGGGAAGGAAACAGACAAACCAGCAGGGTTTTAAAAAACATCCAAGTCAATTTGCAACAGATTCATCTTCAAGGCATCCATACTATTATTCAAGATTTCTAACATCTTAACAGTCTCACAGTTAGACTTTGAACACTTGGATCACAAAGAAAGAAAAAAGAGGCATCCACCTCTGCTAGCAAGATACACAAAATCTACCTGGAGAAATGGTAATATTCAAGTTATGCCCATAATTACTACCTCTAAGTCCTAGCTGCTGGGTCTGATATAACAAGTGCACATCAACAATACATTGGTTAATGGTGGTGTACACTTTCTCCATTGTATTTGGTAAACTATGTCTATCCAGTCCTCTCAGAGCTTGGGGCTTTCACTATTTGTGAGTTATGGCTTTCATACATGTATTTTTTTGTTTGTTTATTTCACAAGGGATATTACTTAGATATAAAACATCAAATATAAAAGTGTTTCTGAAGAGCTCCTCCAAAGTCTGGTGGTTATTGTCCCAGTAGGCAGCCAGGCATCTCTGGCCGGGCATTGCCATTCTCTAACCACTAAAGATGTTCATTAGTTTATCCATTTGCAAATCACTGTCTTTTATGATTATCTAGATCTGTCTCTGGTAGGAAGTAACATGTTAAATAGTTGGAATCACCTCTTAAGAAGCTGTATTTAATGCTATGATTTCACTGCTTGGCTAGAGATAGTATACAGAAGAATCTAGGTCAAGGGTTGAGTCCATAAATATTGGCCCACACAGCATACGTAAACAAACACATTTTCCTTGGCTAAATTATGGAAGGGCCTCTTCCTTTTCCTTTTGAAAGAGTCAGTATCTGTCTTTTGCTGGGGTTGCCCTCTCGTCCCTGCTTTGCTTTTGTTTCTCGCCCTCTGTCTTTCGCCCTCTCTCCCACTGAGCAGGGACCCTTTTACACAAAGATCTTCCATCACCTCTTTACATTATTCAGTCTTCATATTTAGGGTGGAACCCCAGCTTTGTGTGAAATGTGCTCGGCATCCTTCATAGCCGGGCCGCTTCCTGCTGCTGTGTCAGTGCAGCCATAATGCAAAGTTGAAGAGTTCAGGACCTTCCTTATTGATGAGATGAGGTCCTTTGTTGTGTAGTGTGATGGAAAAAGGCAAAGATGGTTAGCATGAATGGCAGAGCACACCCGTCTCGCTGTGCTAATGCCATTATGGCCTCTCAGTATGCCGGGCTTGGAAAGACTGACATTTTCTCTATATACATTTGAAGGACAGAAAATGGCACCAAGGGAGATAGCTAGTATTAGTGCAGCAGCGACATGGATAATAATGCTGCTCAGTGGATCGGATATACTGTATGCTCAATTGAAGCGTGGGTCCTTATGATTCAGACGAGATTTCTCTTCCTCGGAGAGAAGAAATGACAAAATCACACATTTTGGTGCCAGCTACAGTGCCAAATGGTTAAAAGGCTTCTAAATACCTCTGTGACAGAACATTGTAATGTGATAGTGTGTCAAATAGCAACTCATATGGCTAACTTTGAAATCAGATGACTCATAATTTTTTCCTTTTAGATAAGGGATTGCTGCTACTTCCCTGACAGAATGGATATGCTTTTAAAGTTTGTTGTGTGCTGTGGAAATGCATGAAATTACTCTTTGAGTGACACTATCTCATCTATGATTTCCATAATGCAATTTCCAAGGGCAGTTGTCTTTGATCTAGAATCCCTATTCATATCCTGTCCTGTCTAGTCGAGCCCAGGTTGCCTCTCTTTTTTATACTAAAGCCTGTCACAACAATGCTGACCCAGTACAACCTGTTTAATGTTCTCATGGTGGGGGAAAAATGTTGCAGACCTGAAGCAGAGTTGAATATTTATCATATGAACGGTGTCACTTCAGCTTTGCAGAAATGAACAAAGCAACACCAAGAGTCTACGGCCACACTTGCGGCTTTTTGAGGGTTTGAGCTAAATGCTAATATCAGCAGGCTAACATGTCCACAACAGCGATGCCAACATACTAATGTTTAGAAGGTGCTGTGTAATGTGTCCCATGTTAGCTAATTAGCATTCAACATGAAATACAGCTCGGGCTGATAGAAATGTCATTAGCTCTGCAAGCATTTTGGCCTTAGGATAAAAACAGACATATCATTTCATTTCATTTCATTTCATGGGGAATGTGAACGTCCCCTCGTACAAGACAATGATATATTATTGTCTGGCACTAGATGAACTACTACACTGACACTCGCTGTAACTAATGGTTATTTTCATATCAATTAATCTGCAGATTATTTTCTCAAATAATTAATAATTATCCCTAAAAGGTGAGAAGCTTGTGAAATGCAATGTAATTTTCTACAGCCCAAAGATTAGGTAATTAAATTGCGTATTTAATGATGTCCAATCCTTCAAAATCCAAATATATTCAATTTGTTATCACATAAGACAAAGTAATCCAATCGAGTCTCAAGCCGTCCAGTAGGTGGTGAGATGTTTTACTGGATAAGTGATAAAAAATGCCCTGCTGGTGGCACTAGGAATCAGGAATCAGGTGATCACCGCAGTCTGTCGGATTCACACCCTGGGGCCATAAATGTCTGTGCAAAATGTCCTGTCAGCCCTTTCAATAGTTGTGGAGATATTTCAGTTCGGACCAAAGTGGTGGTGGTACAGTAAAACGGTGAGATCACGTTGGGATCAAAAAGATTTTGACCTTGTAATACTGTATGATATATACCAATAAATAACCCCTGATGTTTGATTATATTTGATGCTGCTGGAAAAAAGGATAACCATGTCATTGTGTGCTGTGTGTTTTTGCAGACCAATTTATAAAAATCTTGAACTACATGCCCTATGATTGCACTCTTCCTATTGATAGGACTGCTATTGTCCAATCAGAATCAGTTGTAAAAACAGTGTTGAAATTCAAACTTGTTGCGTCAGTGTCACACACAGTGTGGGAACTTTGAGCTCTGAGTTTCACACACATCTTTTCTGCTTTGAATTTGTACAAAAGGTTTTTCAGTGTCTTTGTGTAACCTCAGATTTTATTCACCCAGTTTCTTTATATTCTACAAATACAAACCTTTTCTATACTTTCTCAGACTTGAATTACTCATACAGATCTATTTTACAGGCTCACAAAGGTTGATCTACAGCTACAAATTTAGGAATTACTCATGAACACTTTACTTTACAAGCTCAAATTCCTTTTGACCCTAATTTGAGCTAATATTATTGCCATCTGTAGACTAGGCTGCTAGCGTGGCTAACATAGTGACAACTCTCTGCATGTGCTAAATGATCATGTTTTGTTAAAGAATGAAGACATCAAGTCTGATGGTGATTTGGAGTCCAGGCGGCCAAAACCTCAGCAGGGCTGGAAGGAAACCCACATCTACAGTGTTCAGAAAGGAGCCGGCCAACCTCCTCTTACCAAAGTCTTTACCCAGAGTGGAGAGGGCAGGCACCCCAAGCTCAGTACAACCTACGCCGACCGAGACCCAGGAAGGAGCAAGCTGCTCTCCAGCCATCTGGAGCAGCTTCTTGCCGGGGCACCAGGCGCTCAGCTGGGCAGCCCAGGTGGAGAGGCTTCCAGGCCCAGAGGAAACCCCCACTACCTTAGCTACATCCGGCCATCTCCGAGTGAACATGCAAAGCTTCAGTCTCCGTTGGCTTTCGGCTCCAAAACCCAGAGGCCTAATCTAGACAGACTGCTGTTCAAGGCCGGCTCAAACAGACTGACTGCCAAAGAGCCTTTGAGCGGGATGGATGGTAAGATCGACTTTTTTTTTCATAGCTTGTTGCTGATATTTTGCGCTCTTGCTTTTATATTTGCATGATTCTTTGATTGTTGCTTTCTTCGGGGCAAACGTGTCTTCATTTTAACACATTAAAGTACCACTTTGAAAACGTTGTGGGTCGTTCGTCTCTCTTTCCTTCCCAGAGCGATTCATCCAGGATGTGGTGAACCAGCTGGGAAGGCACAGCATCAACATGGAGGCTTTAATGGGCAATGACCTGGACCAGCTGGCTGGGGTCATCACAGGGGCTCTGCAGGAGGTGCATGAGGAGAAGCCCGCGGTTGGGGCCCAGCCAGGACTCGGAGCTGCTGACTCCAGGGGGGACATGGAGGGTAACAGGGAGCCACTGGCAGCCATGCAACTGAATCAAAACCAGGATCTGAAATCAGACAAAGGGCAGGATCCAAACCAGAAAGACTCGCTCAGAGTGAAACAGCAAGGTGGGTGTGTAAAGGAGAATAAAGGCTGGCAGCAGTGGAAGTAGCTGTGTTTATTTTCTGTCATAGATATAACAGTACAAGGCATTGTAATTTAAAAATGTTCCATAATGCTTTGTTTATATAATCCTCATAGATGATGCTGCCAGAAGTATTTTTGAGTATTTCATTTTGAGTCATGACTGTTTTCTTTGCTAAACACAAAGGAAAACTTCACACAATCTGCTCACATACATTGTGTTTGTTTCCAGGCCAACAAATAGACGGTGCAGACAAAGAGCCTGTTGACAAGGTGAATTTAAAATTACTCTGCTCAACCAACAAATTGGTTTCTCAGGGAGTGAGACATGTCCAAACTTAGACTTTATCCACTTTTGAATGCTACTTCAAATAAGTTGTGCAGACTACTGTTACTTTGTGATTCTTGGAACTTGAAAGCAAAAGTCACAATTGTAGGATCTAAGAAACTTACTTGATTGTTGTATAAAGTCAGTATGTTTATTGAAATTGAACTTTAAATGTGAAATTAATTGAAATAGTTTGGTATGATGCTGTGTATTTAACTTTAACTTTTAGGAAGAAAGTAAAGACTTAATCATTTTTCTAATGATTTGGAGGGAAAAAGGATGACATTACCTTGAACCAACACTCAGACACAAAAACATCAGTGAAAGCAACACAAAATCACACATTTTCAATCAGTGATATTTCAAATAGAATTAGTCTCTCTATTCAAGGTATTAATTCATTTTTCTTCAGAATTAAATAAAAATGTCTTCTGAAAGGAAACTAAAAGTAATATATTGGTTGAATTAAGTAGAAAACTCCTTCACTAATCTAAAGACAGATCTTTAATTCAACACAGCATGCAGCTTTCTTCTCCAAACTGCTGGACTACCTCAACATGGAGCCCTTCGGTGGTGCTCCAGAGGCCAACGGCGGGTCGCCGGCCCCCCTACAGAAGATGGTTGGACTGGAGAGTGTCCACAGCCGGACGATGCAGAGTCAGGCTCCCGTCTCCCACCGCTATGAGGAGAAGACCGTGATCGCGCCTGCAAAAGAAGGCACCACCCTGCGGTTAACCGGTGCTGCAAAGGTCCCCGACACTCAGGTGGACTCCGAGATCGAGAAGTGGATGCAGGGGATTCAGGCCCCGGCGGGGAAGAAGCAGCTGGAGGAGCCGGAGAAGAAGGACATGAGAGTCAAAACTCAGCTGGTTCATGTGGGGGTGAAGGAGTTCTCCAGCAGAGGGAAGGACAGACACTTTGGCTACATTATCACCAGCTCAGAGTGAGTATAATCCACATTGTGCCAGTTAGCAAGTGCCAACAATGTAATCACTTTGGAGATATATAGGAAAATGGATCCTCTTGATATCAGTATAATAAGAAATTGATATAACAGTGTTCAGATTGTAATGCTATTTTTAAACCACAGTATTCAGAATCAATTTCCACAACCAAGAAAGTTCACGCATATGGGAAGTTTCACTTACTTCTGTCAACATAATGACAAGCTGGATAAGGAATTAGATAGTACATATCTCAGTATTTATTAATTACAAATAATAGATGTAAATGATGGATATTATAATAAAATAATTATTACATTGATTGATGACTTAAATTCGTGAAGGCATGTTATTCATCATTGCATTAAAGCAGAAGTAAGTGATATATTTGTGTTAATATAAGTCTTAAATAGTTATATCTTCCGACAGCAATCACTTACATAGAGTGTTTGGTCTGAAACACAGGTCTGTCAGTCCCTCTGCTCTGCTCTGAGCCGAGGAGAAAACATTTATCGTATCCTACAGTTTTTATCCAATGAGGAGAGAGAACGGCATGCAGGGCTGTGTGTGCAGCCAAGGGACGCCGTGAATGTGGTGACGTAGGGACGAGGACTGTTATGGTGCGTTCAAGGAAACTTGTATTTTTCCGACCGTGAAGTTGTACCAGTTTGATCTGGTACGAGTTCACCGGTCGGAAGTTACGAGTGGCCGTTATAGTGACTTTCACAGGTAAAACAGGTCGGAAAAACACGAGTGGGTTGCCTGGAACGCTACAAAGTCGTAAGTTGTGACTTGAAGCTGTAATTTACGATTTCAAAAGCCTGCCTGGAACGCAGCATTAGCGAAAACGACCGGACCACTTACTTCTGCTTTAAATTCGTGAAGGCATGTTATTCATCACTGCATTAATGAATTAAATTCATTAGGGTATTTTATACAATTAATATTAGTGTTGTTGGTTCTTTGGTTTCCAATCGAGCACTGTGTCTTTGTGTGACTACCAATCTGGGGATGTTGCAGACTTGCTTCAGCTTTACATGCTGTTGTATGTATGGGACCTTGGTCAATGCTAAATATATAAAACTACAGAAAAAAAACTGCTTTGTGCTGGTTTATAGTATTAGATGGAGACATGCTGACGCGGGAGGCTAGGGCTACATTATAGATGAAACCTGTACGTCTGTGAACTACATTTATTTCAAGTGTAGCTCTGTTTTGTATTGTTGTGACTTAAAGTACATTAATCTACTGTATGTCAATAACCTCTGCTACTGTAGTTATTGTACTCCAAAACCTGCAGTATATGCAAAAAGCATCGCCGACAACCTTGTAAAAGCCACTCTCTCATAAGTGGTTATTATGTCGTTCGTAGATGCTTCGTATTATAGTTTATTGCTCCACTCGCCAGTTGTGAGCTTTACTGTTGTAGCTGTTTCAAAGCATTCATTTTACAGGCCTTAATACCGAGCATATGTCTGCTTTGTTCAGTCACTTAAAACTGCCTTTAAAAGACACAATTTCTGTCAAAACCACCCACATATTCACGTCTTTATGGAAAAGGATACAGTAGTTTGAAATCCTTAGTGTGTGCTGCACCTGATTACAATAGCAGGGATGATAAGTCCCTCAGTGTGTGGGTATTACTGTGCTGTATTACAGCTTTAATGATGATACTTTGTCAGGAAGGGTAGCCAAGTTCTCTCCCTCTCTCCCTCTCTCCTTCTCGCTCACCTCTCACTCAGCTCAGGCTCAGCAAAGATAAGTTCCTATCGACTGTGTCTTCGCCCCTGGCCCTCTCTCAAATCCCTTTATGGCGTTATCAAGTCCAGTGTCAGTGGGTTGTCCTTCAGCTGTTCAAGAGGCGCGGGCTCATAAAGCTCCGACGCGTACAGTCTTCGTCACCTCGTCGCCACACGTATAGAAACGCAGATTAAGACGTAAACACACAATAGAAGTGGGTATGTGCCAGGGGAAAGAAATAGGTCACCTTCCGAGTGAAACATTTCTGCGTCCCGCTCCGTGCCTTTCCTCTGTCCACTTAGCGGACACCTATAGTTGGCCTATAGAGGTGTCTGTGTTTGCTGCAGACCTCATGATTGCATGGTTGTTATCCCCAGCTGCTTCGCACCCTGCAGAGAGGCTACGCAAACCTGCTTATCTGACAGCTCCTGACATTGTGGTGGTGGTAGTGGGGGGTTTGGGGAATAGGAGAGAGGTGGGATGATGTGTCCGTGTGTGTGTGTGTGTGTGTGTGTGTGTGTGTGCGCGCGAAAGGAATGGATAGAAGAGAGAGAGAGACAGAGAGAAACCCAAGGGGAAAAGTGCTAGCATCAACAACCAAGTCACTCCTGGAGCTCTCCAGTTGCTAGAATTACCGCAGAGGGATGCAAACGTGTCTGGAATTGCTTCGGTGAATCTTTAACTTTCAAAACCCCTTAAAAAAGTGGAGGGAAAAAAAGAAAAAAAAGAACCACCCACTCTCTCAAAGGTGGAGTGAATCAGCCACTCATGCACAGTACACTGTTCTGTGTTCTGTTTGAGGGGAAGAGCTATTGTGATGTGGTTTTCAAATCCAAGCGAAACAAGATATCTCAGCATAACGCTTCACTTGCACATACCTAATAGACGCCATTTAAATGATAATGCAACTGGTTCCCAGTTCATTTCACATTTCCCTGCCATGGCGTGGTAAGAAAAATCGACCACTGTCTGATTATGGTCCATGACTTCTTGGTACATGTCACCTTGCAGTCGCTTGGCAGTCCCAGCGGTTCCAGGTTAAGCTGTCAGCTATAAAAGTAGCTTTCTGTGTGTGTTTGTGTGTGTGTGTGTGTGTGTGTGTGCCCTTCTCATTTCCTCCATCCAGAGTGTTGGCCTGCAGATTGCCTTTGTTTGGTCTATTTCCTTGGCGATTTACTCTCTGAGTGAGAGAGCAGCCGTGGACTGAGCTGAGATGAGGCATGGCTTTATCAGACCACCATTACACTTCACCTCCATTCCATTTGCACCTTATTATTCTCATCTCGCCGTGAGGGCGCGTGCGTGGCGTTGTGTTTGTGTACCCTGTGTTATCATGTTTTACTTTGGGCGTACGTGCGTGCCACAGAAAGAAAGTGAATGTGGGGGCGAAGAAAAAGAAAGATGAGAGAGGGAAAGGGGGAGCAAGGCGCGTCCATATGATACAGCCATTACACCTCATGCAGGTTCCATTTGCACCTTATTGTTTGTCTCATTGCTGGAAAAAAAGCAGGTGATTTACCAAGCCTGAAGAGGCAGCTGATCCCTTTTCCCTTGGCATGGCGCTTTGTGTGTTTGTTTGTGTTTGTGTGCGCCTGTGTGTCTGTCTGCGGGTGTGTACATGTGTGCAGTACATCCATTCAGACAACCGTAGCATTTGCTTGTGTGCAATGACCCATTTGTGGGTATGAATTGTGGCAGTATCTCCCTAAAAAAAAACAAAAAAAACAAAACAGTTTTAACGCCTGAACGGCTGCGTGTATCTTGTGTGCGTATGCCCCTCCAAACGTGATGCCCAGCTGTCTGTGTGTGTGTCTCTTCCCCAGCTCCCTCACCACTGACCAAGGCTTGGACCTCATGAAGCGGCTGACGCAGAGGCTGAACCTCCACACCGAAGACCTCACCCAGCTCTCGTACGTACAGATGAACCTTGTGTCACTTTTTTAAAGGGACTATGAGGAGTTTTGGAAAGTGAAGTGTTATCACACTACATTTCCCTTGAGCCTTCGCGCGCACGGTGAAATTCTTGGACCGGCGCAAGACGGACAAAAGCGAAAGCATTTGCCAAGAATGTTTTCATTAATCAAGAACGAAAGTCGGAGGTTCGCAGACGATCAGATACCGTCGGCGTCGTAGTTCCGACCGTAAACGATGCCAACCAGCGATCCGGCGACGTTATTCCCATGACCCGCTGGGCAGCGTCCGGGAAACCGAAACTAGGAAATGCTGGGCGGACCACTAAACTATAACTTTATAGTTTTGAATATTTTCGATAAATATATCGTTTTGTCTTTGGACAAAATGATGTATTTATCGAAAATGGACCCATTAACAAATGTGGGTAACGTAGATTCATCCACATTAATATGAGACTTTTTTATAACCAAAAGCAAACTCCTCGGGGTCTCTTTAAAAATGACTAAACACACATCACATAAAGAATAACATTTCAACTGGTTTTATTTTGTGTTTTTGAGCTCATGCCAACAGAGTGAAAGTTGTCCAGACACAACATGGACCTCTTTGTGTGAAAATGCTGTGCCACACTGCCAGAGACTGTAGGCGTTTGTTGTTTTCCTGACCTTTTGGAGTGTTTGACTTCTTTCAGGGAGAGAAATCAGGCCTAATTACCTCCAGACACATACTGATGTCTCCATTGTATTCAAAACACTGCCTCACCACTATTGTCACTGTACGCCTTGTCAGAAAGAGAGCAGTCAAAGAGAGAAAGAGAGAGAAGGGGAAGCAACAGTAGATAAAGCGCTGGAAATAGAGAAAGTAGTCCAGCAGGAGGCGGTTAATATATTAATGAGCGGGCGGACTGTCCTTGAACCAAGGCTGGTTTGTGCTTGTACTGTGGTTCTGCTGTACATTTGGTGTCAGACCATGTAGGAGGCAGAGGAGATGTGTTCGCCTAAGATCTGACAAGCCTTTCAAGATGCTCCTGCAGGAGAAGTGAAGTCTGGGTGGTTCAGAAACACCCGCAGCATACGAACACCAAAGCCGGTGCACTGCAGTCTGCGGCTGCACTGCAACTGTGGATACAGACTATTCTGGCTTGGATGATAGCTAGCTACTGAGAGGGAAAACTGTCAGACAGTGTTCTGTGTCTAGTGTTCAACACTGAAAACACGCTCGGTGACCTCAAAATAAAGGCAACCAAGGAGATGCTCTGATCTCCGTCCTTAAATCCAGCCTCCACATTTAGTTTTGATGAGCAAGAACACCAGGATATGTCATCATGCCGGCACTGATTGAGTTAATCTTGTTATTCCACCTGTCATTTCGTATCACTCAACTCATGCACATAATGAGTAATGTCGTTATGTGGATGCTGATGAATAACTAGTGACAATATGGCACTGTACAATTGAGTGGTGGTGGCAGTAGTGTTCAGATCCTGCTCCCCAGTAAAAGTAGTACAGATACATTTTTTAACTCCAGCATCAAGATTAATGATAGAGAAGTTTAAAAAGCAAAATGTAACTGTATCTGATTATCTAATGCATAACTGTAGAGCACAGTTTATGGGATTTGAATATATGGCATGAATTTGAGTTTATACTATGTTGAACCATAGCTTGGTTTGTGTCACAGACACCATCACACATGTTTGACGTAACTGTGACTTGCACTTTCGCATGATATCGTTATGTAAGATGTCACATAAATATTGATAAGTATGCTTAGAAATCCTGGAAAATATATGCCCGTTTTCCCTCTAGAACTTGCCTGAAACCATCAAATTTTAAAGATTTCTATAGTGTCAAAGTGATCCATTGATACAATGGTACAATTGCAAACAGTAACTCTTAATAGCTAAAGTGGCACTGTACACTTTAGGCTGCCAGTTTGCCAAAAGGCGCCCGCACAGTCAGACTCCATTGTGTTTGTGATACCTGAATGTAGCTGTCATAGAGGTCAAGTCAAGGTAGAAGCTGAGCATATGCACTTAGGTTTTTCCGCTACTACATATATTCACACTCACAGTGAAATTAAAGCTATTAAGCCAATGTAAAAAGCCACATTCATATTCCTCTTATAAAGCTCCCCCACTGTGTTACACCTCATATTGATAACGGTATTCCACACAGAAGACAAAATGCAGAAAATGTCCTCTTTGTCAGGCTTGTTTATCCCCGTTCTCTTTCCTTTTACAAAGTAATGAAAGCGCATTCATGTAGAAATAGCCGAGACGGAAGACATGACGCAAGCCCATTGTGCTTCTTGCTGTGCGACCGCGGCAGGTGAGTGTTTGAAAGCCTCCGTGTGAATATGAGGCGGCTCGCGTACGAGAGCTGGGTCAGAGCGAGCCGCCCTGCTTCGGGGGGCCGTGCTCTCTCCCTCGGCCTGATGGGCCCTCGTGGAAAGACGGGAAAAGAGATACGGGGAGGTGGAGAATGTCAGACAGAGAGAGAGAGGAAGCGAGTCTGGGGGTTTGGATATTGTTGAGATTTTTCAGATGCCGCACACAATTATGTTTGTGCGTGCTGCTACAGCAATCAGCACAAAATATTCTCTTTTTTAAAGGAAATCTGAAATTGTTGTTCTGGTGGGTGATGATGAGCTGAGGATAATATGAGCCTTTCTCAGATGACGTAAGTGTTTTACTTGTCAGAAACACTAGGGGGAGTGGGACACACGCTCACAAGTCCATCCTCACACTCAGTCTGTGCAAGCACACACACACACACACACACACAGATACACACACCCCCTGCCAATATCCCGCCAACCGGTCTCCACATACACACTCATCATGTCCCACCAGCAGAGCTAATATGAAGTCCAAGCTTACACATTCGATAACACAGGAGGCAGTGTGAAATCCTCAAGATAACTTATCTATCTTCTAACTGCATCTCCGAGCCGCGGCACTGGTTTTTCACCTCGTGTATTTAAATAGGGTCTGTGTAGCTTGGGAAAAAAAAAAAAAAAATCATGTCAGTTCAATTTGAGATGCATTGAGATCTTTGACAGAAAACCTTCAGCCAAGGAGAATGGAGGCAGGGGTAAAGATTGTGGAAATATTGACATTTACGAGAGCAAACAGAGCCCAGGAGAGAAGGACATATTTCTTTCAGAGCTGTGTATGTGTGTATTTGTGTGTGATCATTTTCACAAATGCACTGGTGCATGGTCGTGGGTCCGTCTGTCTGGCGATATTGGCTCATACTGTATATTGCTCCTGGCCGAGCAAGTGTCACCGGCTCTGTAGCGGACTGACTGATGGTGAGTGGGTCTGGGTCACAGCACTCTGGCAGTCTGATGAATCTTCCTCTCTGTCATACAGTCTGGCAGGTAGTACACTAAAAATGTATGTACACTTTCCAGGACATCACAGTTCAGACATGATGACGTGCTGAACTGTTTGATGATTTAAGGCTTTCGGAAACATGGAGTGAGCGGATGTCGCAACTCAGCGTCGTATGATCAGGTCACCTGTTGTTGTCGTGTGCCATGAAGCAATGATGGACTGAAATCAACCACTCGAGTCTCCAGCCACAACTTTGTAATGATTTGTAATGATCTCTGAGGCCACTTTCCAACTCTAATGAAACATGAAACAACCATGCCTGTGTTTTTATACGTTTTGTATGAAATTTTTAGGTAGCCATTGGCTTCCATTCAAAATAAATTAGTTGGTTCTTGAAGGTTTTTCATATCAATTGGTGCTTAAATGACTAGTTTAACATTTTGTGACATGTGCTGTCTTATGTGTTGGAGTTGTTTGCAGAAAGTTGAAACCAATCTCATGTATTCTGTGTTTGAAATAAAAACCAGCAGCTGCCTATCTTAGCTCAGCATGAAGACGGGAAACATTTGGAAACAGGTTGGCTAGCTCTCAGAAGGTCTCGTCATATTCCTACCAGCACTTCTAGACCTCAGTTACTGATATGTTACGGTAAAAAGTGAGCAGGGTCTCAGCCAGGCTAAGGCTAGCAGTTTCCTCCCGTTTCCAGTCTCTATGCTAAGATAAGCAAACCATCTCCTGGCCTTGTCTTCACATTTAAAGTATTGGTATCCATCTATTCTTTTAAACTGCACCAATTACCATGTAAGTAATGTAAATTATGTATGTTATACTGTATGTTATACTGTAATGTGGACTGGATACAGCAGATTTTTGTTCTCAATGAGTGGAAGTCGTTGGCTGCCAGAAAACCATGTCTGAAATCTCAAACAGGTTTTTAGCCAAACAACCTGTCATATGTGTAATTTGCAAAACAACTTCTACTGTTTAGATGTACAGTGCATTGCATTATTTTTCCGAGTGTCTTAGTCAGTTTAGCCCAAAAGTTTATGTTCTTAAAAATAAAAATGTAGTTGAAGAATGTTCTGTGAACCAGTGCCAGTATTTTGGCAAGAAAAACAACTTAACAAAACTGCTCAGACATTCTGATTTGTTAGAGACAAGCTGAAATTTTGTACCTCAGTGGGAGATTTTTTTTTATTTTTTATTTTTACATAATTTCCAGAAATGAGACGTTCGGGACAGAATGAAATATGAAGAGTACTTGATAAAATGCAGATTCCTGGCGTTTTGAAACTCTCACTGAATGGGCCTGTTTGAATATCTTTAAAAGTTGTGTGTGGTGAGACGATGTAGGCTATGTCACTCCACTGTTGATCATTTCAGTTCGTCACTCCACTGTTGATCATTTCAGTTCACTCATGTCATATGTTCATCATCACTATCTCAGACATTTGATTTTAATTCAGACAAAACTTGAGGAAAATCATCTCACGGCTGCATTCCAGTATTCAGAATTACCTTGATTGCCCATTGGGGAACTACAATTACAGCTCAAAACAAGGTGCCATATTTGATACTGATTGGCCCAGATGGGGTCTTCATCATTCGTGGGGGATGACATGCTTTTTGTTGCCTTGTCAAACCATGTTTTGAAAGACATCCCTCCTCAGGACTATGAAGCCAGTCTGTTAAAAATTCTCTCTTTTGAGCTTAAGAGATTACAGTGGACACGAGTAGGATTCTTCTTTACACATTACTTCAGTATACACAGTTTCTTTCCAGGCCACTGCTGGGAGTTCTTACCGAGTCTGCTGGGGTTGTCAGATTTTATTTCATGGCCAACCTTGGGGACCTTAAACATTTATCCTGCTCCAGGGAGAGAAGTCGGTTGCTGACTCCCGACCAGACAGACGAGAGCACGGGCAGAGGGAGTACAGGCAGCTTACCATAGGTGAAAAGAAAATAAGGCGTTTATCTGATGGCTGCACTTTGGTCCTTGGCCAAAATGAAACTGAAAAGGAAAGCAGACATCATAATCACTCACATCTCTTTTCCAAAAAATCTAGTATTGTAGTGTTTCATTTCTCATCATACCTACATTATATTCCCCAAACTGGGCTGGAGGAATGACATACTAGGGTGGTCTGTCCGCTTATGTCCCCTTCTTGTGAAGATGATAGCTCAGTAACGCAGTCAGGGACCTTTTTTACCACAATTTGCCACAAACTTTCATTTGGACTGGAGAATGAACTGATTAACTTTTTTGTTTTCAAAGGTAAAGGTCACAGTGACCTCACAAAACACAATTTTAGCCTTAATAATTCACAGGAAATGCTTCATATTTACATGGATCTGGTAAACAGGGGTGTAACCTGGAACTACTGAGTGGCATTTGGACATGGGCAATACACTTTCCTCCTCTATGGAATATGAAATAATTAATATAATATAATGACTGACTGCTTATCTAGTTTTTGATTTGACTACACTTGGAGAAGTAGGCTCACAACATTTAGCTATTTTTGCTCATCCACGAGTACTGTAAATGCTTGGCTCTGCTGTTTGGATGTATAGCAGGGCTGTAAAATTAACCTAAAAGTGTCTATAAAATGCTGAAAAACTAGTTATTTATTCTTTATTCTTTCCTCTTTGCTGTTTTTCTCCAGTGTCCTGGGTCCTGCCTTGACGTTTAGACTCGGCGCCAACTCCAGAAACGTGACCACTGCAGATCTGGTTCAAGTTGCGGGTAAGAGCAGCTATATATTTTTTCTCATCACACTTGATGATCCTGCTGACAACCTTCATCGCGATTCATCTCATTTTTACTAGCCAGACCGCTCCGTCACTGTCTGTGCTCCAGTAAATGAGAACACAGATTAGTCTCTCCAGATACAGTAGATAGGCTGGTGTTCATCTTGTTCAGACAAACCCCTGTCCCAAAGAAGATTATCAACAGCGCCCAATGACAGACGACCATCAATTACCGAGATGATGAGCCTGGCGTGCACACTTCTCCTGTCTGCGCACACACTCGAATACAGTACGCAGGACAGTTTGTTTGGTCCTCTATTACGTCCAACAGGCTGACAGGTTGAAACAGGTTCGCACCAGCCAATCAGTTAGAGTGTATAACTCCTCAATGTGTGTGCGTTTGTGCGAGTGTGTGTGCGCGCTCCTTATGCACTCGTTTGATGTAGACTGATGGAGAGCTGTCACCCACAGAAAGGAGGTTGTCAGTATGCACTGCCTCCTCTCTCCTGTTCATTGTCTACGCTCGGATCAGCCAGACGCCGGCGCCGATGTGTGTTGGATGTGTGTCGATGTCCTTGCATCGGTCGGAAATGACTTTGAGAGGCACAGCAATACTCCTAACAGTCAATATCATCCAATATCACCCCACTGGAATCAACATGGTGGTGTTGTTATTGGCTGAAAATGACATTTTTTGCCACCAACTCGTTTCCTATTAGGGATGTGCCGGATGACGGCTGATGATACAGATTTACCGCAAGAAAGGTTGGGCCGGGGGTTGAGCTCCGGTCCACTGGTTCCGAGGGCGGGTTTGTGCGAGAGTGTGGGTTTTTTCGTTCACGTGTTCCACTGCGTATTTGCACTTAACCCTCGCTGTCATCCCACTTTTCAAAACGATCAAATGAGCAAATATTGTAGGCACGTTATGCATGAGGTGTAATGATTACAGTGTGTCGTATCTTCTTTCCTCTATCTTTTCCATTCCCCTTTTCCTGCTTCTTCACCCCCAACCCCCACTTCCCCTCCCCTCTTGTGTGAGTGACTTTGATGAGGTGGTGTGTGGCGAGAGCTAATGACAGGCGTGAGCCGGGCTGAAATGTCAGACCAAATGTTAAGTCAACATGATCATCAGCCTGACCCATGTTGATGAATTATGAATACAGCCCACCTGAATAGTGATTTGCCAGAGCAGGCTGAGGGAGCTTATCGAACTACATAAGGCTCGGCTAAATCGTTGATTCATCCCAACTCAACCCTGAAATGTGTTGAGAATGTAAAAAATGGCGCTCGGAGATAGCAGAGTGGTTAAATCCTCTGTCTTTGGAGTTACATGTGTGCCCCCATTGACCTTAGATCAAATCCTGCCTGAGCTTTATCTCCTGTGGCCCCCCCTCCTACGTTGTTGCTCCCCTCTATTTCCACCACAGTGTGAGGTGAAGTGGACTTCCCACTCGCCTCCTGATATTAAAAACAATGGGAAGTGAAAGCAGAAACTGTCCTTTTTATTTAGTGTTTCAAATCCTTTTCTTCTAGCTCTGTCACAGCTCCGAAATATGCACGCGTGACATTGAATTCAATACGATATGGCAATGGCATGGTGATTTCAAAGTGGTTACCAGATTGTGGAGCAACAGCATGGTTTAAGTGGAATCTGAAAATCAAACTGACACCCACATGCAGTGGCCACCTGGGTAATCCTGAGTGACCTTTGCCTTATGTGTGACTGTGCATAAATGACGTGGCCTCCTAATGAACTCATCAAAACCCCCGCTGTATTCTGTGCTCAACCTGCTGCTGAGAGCCTGCGCAGCGTGCTCCATGGCAGCCATGAACGTGGAAAACCAAAAAGTGTTGAACGCCGTGGAAAATTCATCAAACACATTCCTCTTTATAACTGATTACTAACTGTTAAAATAGGTTTAATCAGCCAATTATCTTCAACGTGTGAGTATTATGAATATGATCATTTGTTTTCACCACTGACTCCTCTGTTGACAATGTTCTGGCAATAAAAATGATCAAAAAAGTGCCAATCATCATTCCTACGTAATGACCAAGATGACAAATGGCTTTTTATGTCATACCAACAGTCTGAAACCTAAACATCTTCATTTAAAACAGAGATGAGTAGTAGATCTTATTATTTGAGACAACAAATGTGCAGATTCTTCCTTTATAAGGTTTTTTATGAGGTTAATTTCTCCAATTTTTCCCTGTTAAAAGGGTTTTCTATGGAGTTTTTCCTCAGTCGATGTGAGCATCTAAGGACAGAGGATGTTGTTATGATGCCATGTAAAGCCCTTTGAGACAAACTATTTGTAAAAACGGGCTATACAAATAAAATTGCCTTGCCTTGCCTAATTAAATGGTTGATTGTTTCAGTATTATTTTAAACAGTACTATTATTTTTGGGTTTTTTGGATTAATTTATCCAACATTCAGATTACTAAGTGTAAAAGAAAAGTGAAAAATGTCTGAGACATGTTCAAATGTCTTGTTTTTGTCCAACAAACCAACAGGAACCTGAAAATATTCAGTTTAAAATCTTATAAAACACAGATGAGCAGCATTTCCTCAAGTTTTTACAAAAGTTACTTCCCAAATACCACTGAAAGAAAATGTGAGAACACTGTGAACAAGGCTGAAGAGTAAAGTCTTGGCTAGTTTTTACCAACAGCTCAAAAGTAAATGATAATCAGTTTGGATTTATATAAAACATAGAAAAGCAACAGATCTTGACAAAGTGGGAAATGTCCAGCAATTATGCTTCATAACTGTCTGAAACGGTTTCCGACTATCGGAAATATAGTGGATTAATGTGATATGGTTGATTTACTGTGAATCGCTGTTGCTGGTTTTTCTATTTTGTGCGACATGTACATTCAGATCCAACAATATAGGAAGCCTGTACTGGCGTTACCTTGACTGTACTCTGCAGTGTCACAATGAGGTTAATATGGCCCTGCTACATTCTGCTGTCCATCTATCTGCACATCAGTTCTATTTGATGTGTTCAATGCACCGTTGAAAAGAATAGACAAAGAGACTCGGTTGAAAGGCATGGACAGTATAGAGGAGATTTGATAACTCCTTGAAAAGCATCTTTTGGGCAGCAGGTTCTTAGCGGCTGTGTGGTGAAAGGCCTGCTGGGAGGTCTGACTGTATTAGTGGAGGTAGAGGCTCTTGTGTTCTGCTCAACTGGAAAACGGCAGGACAAAGACCCACACTGCCTAATCCCTGCTCGGCTGCAAAACAAAAGGGAAAGCTGCTGCTTTATCAAAACTACAAGGCATTCTGTGTGTCCGTGTTTGTGCGCGTGTGCGGATGTGTGCGTGCGTGTGTGTTTGTGTGTGTGAATTTTTTTTTTTTTTTTTTGCAGCTGTGGTGTTCATACTGTGCCAAGAAAATGATTTATTCAATATTTGATGAAGTGGCAGCCAAGCTGTTAAAACCAATGTTGAAATGTGTTGTTTAGAACTCTACTTTTTTTTTTTTTTTTTTTTGCCTTCTTGCTTTCTCTCTATCTCAATGTGATTTCTAAACATGTAAATCACCTTCAGTTGGGGGAAATTGGATCTGCCAGAATTGCTTTTGCTCACTGTAAAGCAACATTTTGTAGCTGATGATGGATTTGATCCACTCCCTGCTTCCACTTACATGTTTGTGCACTTCACAGCGAGTAGATGGATTCATGTGTAGGAGGAGTGTTTTTCTATAATTATGTGCTGTCATATTTTCAATTGATGATATAGATGCGTTCTGATGGATCATCTTCCACATTTTTCAGTGCATTTGTGTTCCTCTGCATTTGTCATAATTGTGCCTTATTTTTTGAGCTCTGTGTCCGACGCGTCTCATTGGTCAGCAGGTTCTTGTTGTTCGGCGACTCGGCCGCTGTCGACCAACTGTGGTCAAAGATGTCCGGGTCAAACACCAGAGTGTTGTGAGGGGGATATATGTGTGTTAAGAGAGGCTGGTAGGTGGTGGGTGGGAGCTGGGTGAGGACACTCCTATTGTCTCGGCTGTCACGGCTGGGCGACCCCGGAGCCCCTCAGAGGCCCCAAAGGCCCCAGACGCCAGGCCACAGCAATGAGTCCGCGGGCCCCCAGGCCGTGAGAACCCCGGTCCTGGTCAATGAGCGCTGGGAGCCTGGGGACCCTGGGAGCAACGGGCTGGGCCATCTGGAGCAAGAGAGCAGAGACCCTGACACACGGCTGTCACCCGAGGGAGACACGCAGAGACGTGAACGTAGACAATGTCTGCCCCCATGTTTTTGCCTCTGCCCCTGTCTATCTGCCTCTCTCTCTCTCTCTCTCTCCCCCTCACACACACACACACATAAGTGACAGCAGAAATGAGATCAGGGGAGAGTAAGAAAGAAAAAGATGGTGAGAAAATTCCTCCCTGAGAGAAAAAACATCCACCACCTTCTGTGAGCACTTTCTATCAGTGTGTGCAAACAAACAGCTGAGTTGGGTTTTTTTTTTTTTTTTTTGAGTGGAAACACCAAAAATGTTGGGGAAACAAACTCAAAATGTGGCCAAAAAGTTTTTAAGGTTGAGTGCAGTGGAAAAATTGGAAATCACAAGGTTGACGGTTCAATTCTCCAGCTTCTCATGTTCAAGTGTTTTCAAAGTATTGCAAATTTCCCCTGACGGTTTCAGCCAGCACTTTCTGGATAAAAAATAAAAATAAAAAAGATTTACAAAAAAATCACACATTGCAATGGACACATAGCGAATAAATCCTGATGCACATGAAAGATTTAAACGTGGACTGAAGCTTCTACACGAAAGATGGCAGCAGACAGAAACATCAGCTCAGTATGTATAGAAATAAATTTACTGAACAATTATAAATGCCCCCAATCATCTAACTGGAGAATTAGCACCACCAAATGTTAGACTCAATGCTCCCAGCTCTGAATATTTGCATAATAGATGCAAACAGGGGTTAAATCTGTTTTTGTTCTTTTGTTTTTTTGCACATTTTCCTGGTAAAAAAAAAAATTGTGTAATATGTAGATAGAAACCTGAGAAGTTTACCTTCAAGCCAACAGGAGAGACTTTTCTACTTTGTGGGCAGATGTAATGCTCTCCTCCCACACTATGTCTGATGTTTTGTTCTAAAAGCATGAGAGAGCCAGTCTAAATATAACTGGGTTTCTTTTCTATCTTACTCCATTTTTCTCTGTCTATCTGTCTGTCTGTCTGTCTGCCTGATTCTGTCTGTCTGTCTATCCACTTCTCTGTGGGAAGGCCTGCTACTCTCTCTGATCTACTTGCAGAAACACACACACTCTCCCTGTTTCACAAACACACACACTCACACACAGCCTTGCGGACAACTCTAAAACATGGTAGCTGTGGCTGCATAATGGTGCTAGCTACCATTTGAGTGGTGAGTAGTAGTCTTTTCCAGCTGAGCAGATTAGCATAGATCTCCCACGCAGACAGAGTTGACCTTCACTCTGGCAAACACTTGTCAAAATGCCAACAATAATTACCTGTTCTCTTTGCAAACAGCACAATGGTTTATCCACCTGCATCTCAGCCGTGGAGGACGAATCTGTGGTGCTATGGCCGCCTGGTTTTGTTTTTTTTAATGTTTTTTTTTTATTTTTTTGCACGTCGTACACTGTTTGTAAAGGTAATGCAAGCCGCGGGGATTCCTACGTGACACAGGTGTACGTCTGGTTTCTGCTTGATATCGTAATATTTGCCATTCCGAAGTTATCAAGCCACCAGAGGCTAAAGAAATAAGTGTGAATTAAATTTTGTGAATGCCGGCTTTCAGCGAGCTCATGTCCAGACACAACGCTCATATGGCTGAAATGAAATTTGTTCTGTCAGCTGGGTTTTTTTGAACCATCAGGAAATATGTCGAGAAATATAACAAGATACCATACAACGGGGCTCGGCGGTGTCTGTGTCGACTCGGATGCCTTATTGTCTGAGTGTTCATGCCTTACATCTGTATCAATGAGCGTAGAGGTCAGAAAACAACCCCATTCCTCCCCCTCCCCCTCCTCTTCCTCCCTCTTCCCCTCTCTCTCCCTGGGCACTCTCCTCTCTCCTCCTCATCACTGACTGCCCTCTCTGGTTGAGTGCTTGAATGTGCTCAGTTCGGTGATCAAAGTCTTCCTCAGTCTCTTCTCCTCCATTGCCCCTGGCTCTCTCTGTGTATGTGTGTGTATGTGTGAGAGAGTGTGTGTGAGAAAGTGTGTGTGTGTGTGCGCCATCCTGCAACAAGCCCAGTTCTCAGTCGTCTAAACCGTCAGTCTCACTATCTTCTTTCAGTCTCAGTAGTTCCCTGCCAGGCTCTCTTGCATCATCCTCCCGTCTGCTAGAGGGCACACACACACACACACACACACACACACACACACACACACACACACACACACACACACACACACACACACACACGTACATATATAAATATAATAATCTCTATATGCGTGCATGCATACACACATAAATGCACAATGCAGCTTATTGGATGTGACTCATCTCACTTTCCTATCTTCTTCAGAAACTTCCACCGTCTGCTGCTTCACACATGCATGCATTTTTGTGTGTGTGCATTTATGTTTGCTTTGCTGCAGGCAGCTCGATAACCAGAGGTATACTGTATGAGTCACAGTAAACTGCTAAATATTTTTGCTTTTGTTTTGGTGGAAACTTTTTCCTCTCTATCAGGGCGTCAGATGTCTTTTTTAACTGCAAGGTCACAGCGCTTTGCCAATTGCCACTTTTTAAAAACTTGTCCTGTCTCTTCACAGTGCCTCCAGGAAGGGAAAATTCCCCCAAATTGTCAAAGGCAGCTATTAAAACTGCTCCGAGAGGGCACGCTGGCATCTGGAAATCAGTCTAAAACATATAGTTTTTATCCCTGTCTCTTGGCCCTGCGAGTGAGCTTTCATCAGCCACTGACTCTTTGTGCTCGTCTCACAGAAAAAGGTGTCATGTGGAAACGTTTTCTATTGTGTGGAGCCAAGAATGTTCCAACCGATGAATCGGGCTGTGTCTTACGCTCCTCTTTATCCTGTTTATCCTTGTCAGTCGTGCTCTTTCCTCGCTCTCGCGCTTTCTCCATGCTCTCCTGCTCTTCGTTATTCTTCTCTCCGTTGCTTCAGTATTATCCCTGCACCTCAGTGAAGGGTCAGGGCTGCACTGCTCCTGTAAACATATTTACTGTGTCAACATTGCTGTTGCAACGCAGCCGAAGACAGTAACAGGTGCCTGTCAACAGCCGGCCAGATCTCCAGTGCATTAAAGGATCTTTGCTGTAGACGAGGATTAGTGTCGCCTGGCATTGTTTGTTTGCTAATTCCATCTCCAAGGTATTTGTGGAAAATAGGCATGAATAATTGAAAGCGCTTTCTAGTGGACGAAACGAAGCTATCAGCGAATGGAGGGAGATTAATGAGTAGGGGGTGAAACACAACGCAAATTGGAACAACGGAGCAACCTTTCTCAAACGCCCGGAGAGACCCCGGGTTCGTAAACAAAAATTGAATATGCATTGTTTCATGGGGGGGGGGGGGGAGAAAGGCAGTGAAATGAGAGAGACGTGGATCAAGAAAGAAACGCAGTAATATGTTTAAAAGCGAAGTGTGTCAAAGCATGATGCCGAGGTATTAAGGTACTTTCTCAATCGTGCGCGTATTTAAATTGAATCAACATACCGTGTGTCCTGAAATGTGTTTTGATAAATCTTTCCAACTTTCTAACAAGGTTTTGAACACATTGAACCAATGTCTTAACTCCAGGTCTAAACCCAGAAGTAACAGGTTGCATCTGAAAGAGTTTGGATAATTATAGCCACAGACACAACATTTCTGTCATTGCCTTCTTAAATCATCCTGCAGGAACTATCACAGTAAACTGAGGCACATTATACTGTATGTACATGACATCAATGTAGTAGTCTATAGTAGTAGTAGTAACTATACTCAGTCGCAGCGTTCTTAATTTTTCAGATTTTTTTGTAGTTTTATTGATTCAACTTTGTGATTGTTCCAGAGACTGCAATTTGTGATGCTGTTGAACTGTATTGAAATAGACAGAGAGCTGTTTCTACCCTCACTGATATGGTGGAAAAAATAATGGAAAGTCCTGCCGATAAAGTTGAACACAGTTCAACAGCACAGCAAAATGCAACCTCTAAAACGATCATAAAGACCAATAAATCATAAAATGATTAAGACCTCTGTAAAACAGTTTTTAACATGAACTTTCATGAAGGTAGAATTTATTACAGGACCGTTGTTTTTCCTGTATGACACAAGAAAATACATTAGAAAAACAAAACTGTCAGAGACTTTAAGATACTGTCTACACTGTGTTAGTTGTCCCCTTAATATCTCTGGTTTTATTGGTTGATATTGCAGTTCAGTTAATGCTGCCGATGTGGCACTGGCACTTTGGTCCAGACGAAAATATCTAAGCTGTATATTACAGTATAAGACATCCATGGTCCCCAGAGAATGACATTTCCACATGCTGGCAGTGGCTTTAGCTGTTTATGAATGTCTCAACAACTTGTACACTAGATGAAATGTAATGCAGGCACTCACGCTGCTGTTGGTCACCTGCATTAGGTCAAACGTCCACTTTGTCCACTTGATCAGTTCATGACCAAACAGTAAAACTTTTATATCATCTCAGTCTGGAAAATGTTAGCATGGTAATCCACTAAATTAAAATGGCTACCCTAGTAAATATATTCATATCTGCTGCTCAACATCAGCACAGACATTAGTGTTAGCATGTTAGCATGCTTATGTTAGCATTCAGCTCAAGGTTCAGCTGCTGTTGATTGAAGAAAGCAGCATCACTGTGATAAAGTATCTTGGTGTCTAATTCACTGGCTTAGCTCAGAATCTGTGTATGACAATAGATATCACATGTAGACTAACCTAGCTGAAGATTTTGATGGACCTCTCCCCTTAGACTTCAGTTCCTCTTGATATTCTTTACTTTGAAAATAGTATTCAGTTTAATAGTTTCTCTGAAGACTCGCAGTCAAACTGAGAGTACATGAAAAACTAATGAATGCACTATTTGTGCGTAGTTTTTTTTCCCCCCAGTACAAACAGTTCCTGTTTGCAGGGACTCGTCATTATGTGACACCAAATTTTATTCTTGATCTTCTCTGGATTTGTGCCAGAGGGTTGATGATGCGACTTTTATATGGCCAAGGACTTTACCATGATCTAATTTCCAGCTGAGCCTTGCAGGACGGATGGCAACGACACATTTTCTCACACATGGTGGTAAACTTAATAACAAAATGGCTCACTAGCTTCATGTTTTATGAACTGACAAAACAGCACATTTTGCCACAAAGCGGTAATGATGATTAGTCTCTGAGACAGTCACACATCAGAGTTCCCTTTGTGCATTTAACCAGATTGCGTTAAAGTAGAATAACATAATTGTTCATATCTTTTCAATCAGTTTCTGCAGGACCTGTTTTTTAGGACTTCAATGTTTTGTATTCTGTTGGAGGTTTTGTCACCGCTCCATAAGATGCTGGAGCTGAAGGCACACAGTCTGTTGAATACTTGTTCAATGCTGCGGGTTTAAGCACCATGTTGAGCAAAAAAAAAATAATAATAAATAAATCCCACCTCCTCCTCAGCCCTGCCACCACCAGCTCTCTCTCGCTCCCCTTTTGCTTCACCCTAACCCCTCCACCCCTCTTCTCTATATTCCCCCGTCCCTTCATCTTCCATCCCCGTACCCGCAGTGAACACTACTCTAAGTGAGAGGCCACGTGCTGATGGCCCTCATGTCATGAACAGCAAGTACTTGTACATTGTGTTTGTTGTGCACAAACAGCTATGTAAATGAGCTTCTTCTTTCCATCTCCTGCAATGAGTCATAATTCAGTAGAACAAAAACATCAAACAAAACACAACAATTTGAAACGTTCTCCATGAAATTTGTTAGGGTTTTTGACTCGCATAGAAGTTTAGACGAAGCCTTTATCTCTCTGTTTGTCTCGCTTTGTTGATGCCCAAAGTAATAGCAGGGAAGATGACACCGCAATGATGCTTTATACTGCCAACATTAGTCCTCTTAAGTCATTAAGTTTCATTCGCAGCCTTTAAACTAACAAGATAATGTGTTTTTATTCTTACACTAGATAAATGGTTGTTCTCTGAATCAGGTACTGTCTGTAACATTCGAGACCTTTTTGAAAGCAGTTTGAAAGACGAATGAATGCAGTTTATGAAGTTTGAAGAAAGTAAAGACCGATCAATTTAACACATTTTTAAATTTGTGTAAGAAAATTACATTTTTCAAAAGTAAGAGTCAATAAAGTTTCCAAAGTCAAGTTAAAATCTTGTACTTTTCTAGAATTTGTAGAAACAGTTACGCAATTTTACCGGGATTGTATCATTATTCTACAAACTCAACTCAACATTTGAAATATTTGTTATAGTTATATTCTATTGTTCTGATTATTCTTCTTTTCATCAACTGATCAATCAACTCATCATTTTAGCTCCACATCGCACACTCTGAAGTCTCACTATCTGCTCTGAACTCGCTACAAAACATTACATAGTAAATCAGTACTGACTCGTACATAGCTGCAGAAACGCTCTGCAAAGAGGTTAAAAACATACACTCAGGAGATATACTGTATGTTGTTTCTAGTTGGATCTGTCTGCTAATGGAAAAAGGCAGCGCATGACACTTAAATTGCTCGAAACCACAAAGAGATGGTACAAAACAAACACGGATAGCCATACATTTACTGCATGTAGCCTTTTGTGTGTGTTCTTACTTGTACAGTTTATCTCTGTCTGAGCTCATGAACATGTGTTTCACTATGTGGTGATGTGTGTGTATGTGTGCTTTTTTTTTCTCTTAATGGTACATCTGCACTAAATTGGCCCCTGAATACAGTGCGCTCTGCCAATGGTTTTGTGAGCTACAAGTGTAGAGAAACAAAGAGAGCCAGGGAGCTTCAAAGCGGGTGGGTGACATTTCGGGCTTTCCATCTTCAAAGCACTATTTGCTTTTGTAGTTCCTCTTTGAGTATAATTATTTTATTTTTTTTCTAAAGGATTACAGCTGTCTGAAAACATAGTGTAGAATTTGAGGGCCATTTCATAACATTTTCAATAAAGGATGCACAATGAGCCGTCTGTTTTTTATATTATTATTTTTGAAACATACTTATTCCACTATTATTCGCTATTATGCATAATTTAATACAACTTTTATGCAGCCCACCGTACACTACACTACACTCTATCCTAGTGTTA
Organism: Trachurus japonicus; assembly: GCF_045865225.1. NCBI lineage: Eukaryota > Metazoa > Chordata > Actinopteri > Carangiformes > Carangidae > Trachurus > Trachurus japonicus. The sequence continues at coordinate 16,215,121 of NC_140926.1, read as the reverse complement.
TTCCTTATTGGCAGCTATTGGCAGTGAATTGATCGTTGACCCAATAGTGCCCCGTGGTGAGTGTCTCCAGATGGGGGAGACGTGAAATCCACCCTGTCCCCTCATTTTCATTCACCTCTCTTCCTCTTCTCCTTTTCTTCCATCCCCCTCATCCAAGTGCCTCTCTATAATTCATGTCCAGGTGCAGTACCAGCTTTCTTTGGCATGAGGCTTGAAAGAAAAAAAAAGACAGATGTTCAATTTTCACTTCCTTTGTGCATCTCTCTATATCTGTTTGTGTGCCCGCGGACCACTCTTGGCCTATAATGTAGATTCCAGTGTTCCCGTAGTTCAGAATGAGTGGTAATTAAGGCGAGCCATGGCCATGACTAACCGCTGGCTCCTGCATCACATGGATCTAGATGTTATGATTTGCATATGGTCAGATTTGTTTGTTTGTTGTTGCCTTTGAGTTTGTGCAGCAACTTAACTCGCAGCAGCATGAGTTGGTTTTAAAACGATGATTTTATTTTGTTTTTTCAGCAGTGCAGTCGTCGTTAGATGCATGGAAAACACGAATGCCAAGATATGGCCACAGCACAGCTGTATTTACATGCAGATTCTGTGCATCTTGTCAAACTAAACACAGGAACCCCACCCCCACTGACTGCAAAGCTGTGGGAGTGACTGTACTCTGCAGGTGGATATCTATATTGCAGTGACAGGGACAGTCTAAGGCACAGTTGTGTCCTGAAGACGTCCTGCACTGAACACTGGATAACAACTTATTCAAGAATAAATGTACAAAGTATTTCATCGCTATCTTTTATCATTATCATTTGAGACATGTTGCATATTTATGCCTTTGTGCGCTATTTTATTCTAACCCCCTGTTTATCATTCATATGCAGCATTCTGTAGATATGATTAAAGCAGGGAATGACCATTTGATTTGGTTAAAATGTCTAGACGCGGCTGCTTTAAAAAAACGACTCAAGAAGTCAGCTTTCTCCCTAGTGTTGCTTCTTCTTTCTCAAGGAGCCAGTCGTTGGCTGAGTGCTAATGGTACAAACACACATACACCTGCAGACGACAGCAGAGTCTCACTCCTCTGTTCCACCAACTCACCCACAAAATTAATGTGTATTAGCTATAGCTGAGTAAATATGGAGGCCATGGTCGTCATGTCAGCCAGTTTAACACTCATGGTCGCTGAGTAAAATTTTAACTGCATACCTTGTTGAGACATTAATTATGTAATTTAAATGATAACTTTAATCATCTGAAAATTGAACTCATTCAAACTAGAACTTTGATATGAAAATGATTAATCATTCAGCCCTAATTACAACGGTGTTGTATTCATTAACCGTCTACTCTATGCACCAGTTAAGAATGAGGAAGAGTTACAAACAAAGATCTTTATATCCTCATCCAACTAAGATCAACTGTTGATATTTTACTTAAATGTTGAATTAGGTAGGTTAAATATCAGCTGTTATGTTCAATAACAAACTTAATTTAAATCTAGCTGTGTAAAATATCAGGGTTAGGATTCGAGCAACTACATAAACTAAAGATGTAATACCGGCTGTTTGGGAAAAACATTTTTCTGTAGACTAAAGGTGAAACCGTATATAATATGGGAGTTGTTAGTTGCTTGCCACGAGTTTCACACCTCGACAGGATCTATTGGAGGAGGTGGAGGCAATAATACAATGTTTACAGAGGCAGAGAGATAAATGTTATGACATCTTTGCTAGAGCTTACTCTGTTCAACATGTTATATTTTTATGGTTAGGAAGATGTTTTTTTTAAACCAATTTTTCTGTGTGAACAAACAGATGTGACAAGTTGTTAAAGGTTCATCATCAGTCTAACACTGCTTTACAAATCCTGCTTCATTTTCAAGGGCGTAATGTCCACAGTGATTCACTTTTGACAATAGCATGTCTATTTATTTATTTATTTTTACTTTTTACACATTATGATCATTAAAACGTGCAATAATGGACTCCCCTCATTGCAGTTTAAAGTGAAAGGAAACAGGGATTAATAATTTCTCTAATATCTAAATGTTCTGTATTCATGGACGATCCTGACTGTATTAACCTTTCTATGTGCTTGAGTTTGTACACATCATTTGTATGCAGGTGTGGACAGATTTTGGTTCAAAATCATTGGTGGTGAATACTTGGTCCTACAGTCGATCTAGTGTGAGGGCATTTATTTATGATGGCTACTAGGGTCAGGGGCTAATATGTCAACACTTGTCCTCATAACTATAGAAAAATCAACGTGTGTGTATTTGAAACAACTACCAGAGGGATGTATTTCAAAATAGGTTGTCGCTAATCTCCCTTAAAAATGAACATTGGCCTGCCGTGCGCTCATCTGAAAGAGAAAGAAAGTAGAAGGAGGAAAGAAAGAAAGAAAAGACAATGCATTATGGATAAGTTTTAAGAGGGATATTGCTCCCTGGCCTCATCACTGTTTTCCTTTTTTTTGTTTTTCTCCTTCTCCCGTCCCTCCACCCCCGACTCTCTCTTTTTCCCTGTGTCCTCTGCCTCCTCTTAAATCGATACGGGCTGACTGTCATGGGTCAGTGGCCTGTATGCATCAGGCTGGACTGCTACAGAGGAGTGCAGTGTCTCCCAGGGCTCTCTGTGGAGGTGATAACTCGCTCCTATCTCAAACCTCTCTTTAAGGGACACCCGCTTTCAATTTAAGTCCAATATCCACCTCAGATTGACTTGGGATGACACAAAGGAAATATATATATATATATATGTATGATCTCCATTACTTTTGAAAGAAAGCCAGCATGCCTAAGTACCTGTGGCTATAGCTTTGCAAAGATATTGAGGATTGTTTTGTATAAAGTCGCCCTACAAGAGTGTTTTTTAATTGTGCTTTTGCTAAACCCTGCCCTCCTTACCACCAAGCCTGTCAGGTTTTTTTGTTCTTGCACAGTAGTATTATATAACGCAGTTTACAATAATAACAGTGGCAGAATCGCCACTTGAAATTCTTAGTAATTTTCCTAACAATGGATGCTTGATTTCAGAGAGGTAGACAAAAGCAGGCTTTCCGTGTCTAACGGGAACCGTTGATTGTGTCAGTTGATACAATGGCTGTTAGCCCATTTTGTCAGCTACATATAGTTACCTAGCTGAGCTACAGTAGCATTAGCTTCATGAGCTGGCTGTCAAATGCCATTTCTGTCTGACTTTATGACTTTACTATAGTTTAAGCTCTTTTCAGACTCAATTTAAAACAAGACATTTCTAAAATTGGTCATGAATATTCACTTCATGGCTACTTACTGTACTGTACATTTTATCATGCTAAAAGACTGAAGCTACATGCTGTTAGCAAAAGTGTCCAGCGTAGAAGATTTAGAAACAGAAAAAATCAGTCTAGCTCTTGTGTTGCTGTGTAGAACTAGTTAGTCCTGATATTATGAGATTAAAACCCTGTTAACTGCTAAGCGATTATACTTGGATATATACTAGCCAGATGTTAAATGCATGTGCTATATTGTTTGTAGTTTCAGCACATTACATTTTTTTACATGACCAGAGAAATGGGTTTTTAATCAACTTGGCATATAATTACATGTGGTTATCAGATTAGCATTGTGGATAAAATGCACTTAGACCAAATAACGTTACTGTCAGTATTTTGCATTTGGTTTTGGATGGGCTAAAATAAAGACCCAACCTTCCAACCTTTATATTGCCTCTTAAACTCTGAGCTGCTTCAACATGTGGAGAAATTCACAGATGGGCCTGAATCAGTATAAAATTAGAAACAAGGCAGCAATTCTTCATGAACAAATTAAGTTACGGTGGTCTATCTTTCTTGAGAATATGAATGTTTCTATTCTTATTTCAAATCAGACTGCAGTCTTTGTGCATCGCGGTGGTGTGTGTGTGTCTAGCCACAGGCTTCCTCACACTCCGAGTCCAATTACCTGTGTTAAGGCCACATCTGAGACGGGGGATTACAGCATATTATTCTAGCACAAACAACAGTCTCTCTGCCCACTAACCTGCAGGCAGTCAGACGCAGGCAACCGAGGAAGGTGTGAGAGGTGTTACATTAGCACCTGGATGTGCGAACAGCAGACTAGTGACCTTTAACCAGTGACTGATCCACTACCTGGAAAACTTGTTCACCTCCTGCAGATTCTTTCTCTGTCCTCAACTCTTTTTCAATATCTATCCGCCCCTGCCTTTCACTTTTTTCCCACTCTTTTCTTCGCCTTCCTTTGTCTGATGTTCTGCTTTTTTTCCTGCCTTTAATTGTGCTTTTATTTCATCTTCCATTTTCTCGGCTGTATGTATTAAAGCACTCTCCGCAGAACCATAGCCTGTCTCGGTTTTTCTCTCATTTTTTGACAGTTGATACTTTCACCAGAGGATGTTAGTCAAGATGTCGCCTCTTTCTCTTGACTTGTTGTCACCACTTGAATTTTTTCTTTGAAAATGTTTGTGATGCAAAACACTCTATTAAACCTCCTCAAGGTACCTCCTGTTCCCCACACAGGCCTTTAAAATATGTCCCCCCACTTCGCTGAGACTGATCTGTCACCTCAATTCTCAAGCCACAATTTCAACTTCTTTCTTTACAATTACATTTTTTGTTTTCTCTATCTTGCACGACTACCATGCCTGTACAAAATCGCTGTGCCTGAACATCCATGAGACACACCAACGACTTCCTTCAAGTCACCTGCCAGGGGCTCTAATTAGACTGATAAGCAGTGCAACTGGAATCAGCTCTTCCTGGTAATCAGCCCCACGGAGCCCAGACAGACGGCTAAATGAGGAGGAGATGAGCCATGCAGCCCAACAGGTGTCCTTAAAAAGACAGGGAGGTGTGCTTATACAGTCTTGTCTTTCCTTTCTCTAACTACTTGAGAGTTCAGTCACAGGAGAGTTTGGTATATACGGAGAGATTCTGCAGTTATTTAGGAAATTAATACTGAAGAAAAAGAAGAAAAAAAAACCAGTACGTCGGCGTCTCTGTGGTGTATAGATTTAATCATCATGCTGTGACTCTGAGCAGCTGCTGCACTTTTTAAAGGAATTGTTTGAGAAACTCTGCAGTAAGACGACTGATTCAGAGTGGGGGGACTTATACAATAGCAAACACACCAGTCAAACTGTGCATTTTGATTTTTGAATTGTATCCCATCCTGAATACCTTTCTTGTTTTCCCTTTGCAGTCACAGCTGCTCTGCTTTACACATATAATAATGATTATCACATTTTGTCCTCAAGCAAAATAGTAATAAAAAATAGAGCCCAGTGACACATCAGGCAGGCTGAATGCAAAATGATATCAGAGCTAATAAAATCTCTGAAGGGAAATGTCATATTTCTCATTTTGACACCTGCGTGAGACTGTTGTGTTACACTTTCATTTTACACCCACCACTCCCAGCTGTACACAGGAAAGCAACATGGCGAGATTAACACGGCGATCTGAGGAGCAGCCAGGATGCTTCACAGAGACGGAGAGAGGCGGGCAGATAGGCCGCAGCTCTGGGTTACTTTATCCACTCTCTGAGGGAAGATGTCCTCTGCACTAACATCTGTACATGTGGCTGGAGGGATTGGCTTAAAGGCCACTGACAGCAAAAGTGTTCACTTTGACATTAACCTCCTCCAGCTGAAAGCATCTTGAATGCCTCAGTGAAAAAAAAAAAGGACCTTGTGAATTTATTCTGGATGCTCAGACGGTGCATTAGTTGGAACAGGGCGGCTGAACAGGGACAAAACAGAGGCTTTGCTATAAATGCATCCTTTAAGTGAATTTTTATACTGCTCTGATGAATATATGCTCAGCGAGGACCACATTAGCAGCTCAGCGCATTGCTGGAGTGATTTAGGATCCATTTTGGTTTGTTGTTTTAGATTGTGTTAGAAAATGGTGGCAACTGTGATTCATACAGTCACATGACGTGACTTGATGTAAAATGGAGAGGGGAAAATAAAAAATCAAGCACAATTAGTTGATCAACAGAAAATTCATCAGGACAATTGCCAAATGTACTCTGGCTCCAGTTTCTCAGTTGGGAGGATTTGCTGTTTCTCTGTGGCTTTTGAGATCCTTAACCAAATTTGTTTAGGTTTCTAACGTTTGGGGGTTTGGGTTTGGCATTTAGCTCAATTCCTGACACTTCATAAGCAGAATGATCACTCAGTACATGATAATCCACATAATCACCAGTTTAAAGTAATATAGAATATCAAAAAATAAGAGAGAAAGCATTTATATTACATTACAATAACATTTCCATTTTAGTAGTAATGAATTCCTCTTGTATTCATAAATGCAGATTCTAACACATGGGAGGATATTTTGTTTGTGCAGATTTTTGTGTCGGGTAATTAGAAGTCATCCCTTTATTTTAAGCATCTCATAGTTTCACAATAATATCCTTAAAATGAAGCTATTATGTATATCTGAATCTGTTCAAGAGCTAAGACATCTTTAAAAAATAGTCAAACTTAATAAAAGAACGGATTTTTGTCCATTACCTTTGGAGCAGTGCATTTTCTTATTTGCGCTCACCAGGATGATTTTGTGTAAATGTGTAAAAAAAAACATGATAGTCACAAAAAACACAGAAACTTTGCTCCTGTTATAATTACTAAGCTAGAGCTCACGCAACATTAACACCACACCATAGATCATAATTTCTTTCAGCGTTGTCTCAAACACTCTGTATCTGTACATGTTCTCCATGTTTGCTATTATAGATTGTTTGATGATAGATCCTGTTTACAGATCAAATCCTCTTGATTACTGTCAGAACCCAGCCTAACCCCCTCCCATCCCGCCCCACCCCACCCCATCTCTCATCCTCTCCCTCATATTCCTGACTTGAGTGATGGCGTTTGTGATTCCTAATGACAGTCGGAACAAATCTACGGTAATGAGGTCACATTGGGTTCCTCTTTTTTTTTTTTCCTTTCTCTGAAATCACCCTTCACAGCTCCGTACAATCAACCTGCGCCTGAGACTCAGACTGGGACCTGGATCTGAGCTCCAGTGAACCAGCATGAAACAGATCAATCCCTCCGTCAGGAAGACCTCCCTACAGCCAAAATGGACACCCTGTACTTCAGAGCATGTCTGTTTTCTTTTTCCACTATCCAAGATTTATTATGTCTTGACTCACTAGAGCTCATATCCTGTCCTCGTGTTGATGCCGCCCGCTGCGTTTCCAAACTCTGCCCTATGACAGCTTTAGCATGTTTATTGATTCATTTAGGTTTTCTAGTGGGTGTGTTTGCAGACTTCTTAGTTGTCTTATCTATGATAATGCAATTATCTATAACAGAAGACGCATGTGTGTATGCATGCATGAGCACTCGCGTCCACATAATGATGTGTGTTTCTCCTGGCTTGAGCAGGATGTCTGCACCAACACATCATTACGATTCGTCCGAGCCATTAGCTTGCAGAGAGTGAATTGTGGATGAAAAGCACAACGGCGCGTGCACGTATGTAAGTGTATACATGTGTGTGTGTGAAAATGTACAAATGTGTTCTTGTGAGGTGTGCAGTGTGCACGCTCGGTGTGTGTGTGTGTGTGTGTGTGTGTGCTCAGTGATGTGGTTAGTAATGTGGAGACCTGCAGGAGATGGTCCATAGAGAGAGCCTGCAGGATAATTGCTGCCACAGTGACAGGTAGGGCTGCCTCTGTCAGAGTTCCCTCAGTGGGAAAGCAGAGTGTGTGTATATGCGTGTGTGTGTGTGTGTGTGTGTGCGTGCGTGTGTGTGTGTGTGGAGCTCTGTGTCAGCCTCACCATCCCTTTCCTCCAATAAGCTTTTCCCAAGTAGGCTCCCTTCACACAGTGGCAGTCTTCTAGATGTTTTCATCTTGTATCACACACATAACCAGGGAAAGAACTCTTTGTAGACATAAAACGGTTTTTAATCAAGAGGATATACATCTTCCCTGAGTAATGTTATTCATCTAGATCAGAAAACAGATGCAGAATCAGACATTGAGTACTTCTCAGTTACTGTGAAGGACCTTGGATGTGTAAATGCTCTTCACTTGTTGAAGTTTCCCGCAGACAGCAGGAATTTTTTTCTTATTTTTATATATGTCTCTCTGGCGGCAAGACTGCCGGCGTGTACAATTGGAAAAGGTCATCCAAAGAGCCGGCAGCTTGGCTCTGCAGCATGCTGGACTTCTGATGACCATGATTGTTTCAGATGTGCATCGTTCAACTCATCACTCACCGTAATCCGCCGGCCCATCCGTTCTTTTAGAGCGATTGTCAGATGTGATTTACGTCGCATATGTCACACATCTGCAGATTGTCATCTTTGAAAAGGAGCGTAAACGATGTAAACGCGTCCCGGTGAGAATGCAGAGTGACATCGGTGGGGTTTCTCCCCACATCTGGCGGCGCCTGCCATCCAAGTCATTTGCCAGCGCTGCCTCTGTTTCCCCGATCTCCTGCAGTCCGTGAAGAATTGGTGTCAGCACCTATCAAAGGCAAAATGCCTATTCTACACAGAGTGTCAGAGCAGCCACAATCTATTAATCAAGCAGCAGGCAAAGAAACAGATATTATGCGTGTGTCTGCGTCTGCACATGTGCAGCAGAAGCAAAGACTCGTCCAGGTGTACAATTCAGCCATTTTTGAAAAGGGTCTCTAATAAGGCAGGATGCAATTACAAATGTGTCATGTGGGCTCTGTTTGAAAGAGGAAGGGACCTGTAACGTGTTTGATACCAAAGGCTGCGGCAAGGTCTGCAGCGGACACAAGGTGCATGCTGATTGCGTGACTACAGCCATTAGAGGAGCTGGAAGCAGGCAGCAGACTTCATTTCCCATCCCCTTATTTCACACTGTTGTCTTTCAACATCATCTCTAATATGGCAACTAGAAAACACGCTCTGACATCTAAAGGGAAACATTTTTGCTTTTTGGGATATTTTTTTTTTTTAATATTTTGGAGCCGAGTATAAGGGCTGCATTCAGTTAGATAGCAAATGTCTGTGGTGTGTTGATTTAGGCTGAATAACAGCAGTTGGTTTTTGGGGAGCACTGTTGGCTTATCCACAGGAAGCGATCCATCAGGGTGAATAAACAGTGAGCCAGCCAGGAGCCCCCGCTGTTAACAGCATGGTCCTACCATGTGACAGACATGGTGGTATATGATTGGCACTGCTGATTGGACATTAGACTGCAATGCTGTAATGCTAGCGTCATGTTGGCTTTACAGGTGTAGAGAAGAAGGTTTATTTTTGCTTTGGCTGAATTCAATTCAACTATACGTATATATACATTCAAGATGTATACTAAATTCATCTCAGGATAAGCATAATTATGAGGAACCAGTATTTAAGAGTGAGTGGATAAAAGTTATAGTGCAATTCTAAGTTATATTAATCATTTTGAGATACTGTATGATTAGATTGATTGATTAGGTTGTCAGAAAAGTAATAAATGACAGTTCTGCTGAGTGATCAGTCCTGGACAGGTCTTAATCATGCAAAAAATTAAAAATAAAAGAAACACTGACTGATTCCAGCCCCTTAATTCTGAGGAAATGTTGCCTTTCTCTGATTTATAAAATTGCAAATTGAATTAGAGATACAATTAATGATTATCTTCATTGTTAATCAGTCAATAATAATAGTTTGGTCGAAAATTGCGCTTTAACAGTTTTCTGAAAACCTGAGCTGACATTTTTAAATGGCGTCTTTTATCCAATTATCATAGAAAATTAACTGATTCTCACATTGGAGGAGGCACAACTAATACATATTAATGATTTTGAAAAAGGAAATTAAACAAATCAAAATAGTTACCAATTGATTTGTTTGGCAAAATTTTCCATCTTGTAATTTAATAATTTGCAGTTTACAACTGTTTGTCAGAAAAGCAATTTGAAGCTGTCAGTTTGTGAGAGGAAATTTTGAAGGCCTTTTTTTTTTAACAATTAATCAGTCAAATCAAGACATCAATATAATGGAAACATAATGCAAAGAATGATCAGTGAAAATAATCATTAGCTGCACCCTGGCTCTCCTCCACCTTGCCCCTCTCTTTCATTTGCAGGTTTTCTCAGAGGTGCAGGTCCTTTGATTTGGTGTCTTGATTTATAGAAGCCAAGGAGCAGAATAACAATTGATACGCATGAACAAGAAGAGACAGAGGAGAGAGTGGGGCTGGCAGATTGTCTCGGAGAAAAAGGTCTTTGTGGTCATATATAGTATATATATGTATATATATTTTATGTTATTTACAGAATGTTTTTCCTTACCATAAAAACCAGAGCTTGTGTGAAAGTCTGAAATTCTATCATTGTGGACCAGTGTGCTTTTGTGCAGAATATCTCTTCTAAGATGAATTTCCTAGAAGCTATAGTGGAAGTGAAAGAAAAAAGAAATGAAAAGATGAAGTAATCGTTCTAAAAGCAACAACAATATCTGTGAGCTGATTTACATTTTGATAAGCATCAGCGTGCAGACGTCAGATGTAAAGGTTTCACATACATGTTACAGTATATATCATACATGTAATGAATATGCTGCTGCTCGGAAGTCAGCGCTGTGGTTTCTCGTACACGCAGCTATAGAGGAATATTATTGTTTTTGTTTCCCGCCTTGGATTTTGACTGAAAAATAGGTTGCAGTGAATCTTATCTGTCTGGGGGATCAGGTGCATCTCCCTCTCCTTTTCCTCTCCCTCCTCCCCCGCCCAGCCTCCCTCCCTCCCTCCTTCCTCCCCCTCTCTCCTCTCTGATAGGTAGAGACAGCCATCATATGTGCAAGGGGAAAGTGATGGGCGGAATGGCAGCTTTAATATCGGAGCGATTGCCAGCTGATAAGGCTAACGGCTGTGGAGAGGCGTGAGCGTCAGCCCTCCTCCGCAATAAACACTTTCATTTTGTTTGGTTGGAGTGACGGATGGAAAGATGGAAGTGGTGAATAGATGACTTGAGGAGCAGGGCAGGGAGGGGGTAGATAGATGGAATGGATGTGGATGTTATTCAATATTAACAGATCAATCAGAGGGTGGTGAAATATGTATTTTGTCAACTATATACCCCCGAAAGGCCAAAGAGGAAACATTACGATCATGTGACTGCAGTGGCTGCTGCTGCGTCGTGTTGAAATACAAAATACTTACAGCCTACAGTGGGTGATTTGTCTCCCGACACTGAATTTATATTGCTCCTAACAATAACAACCCTGTCGTATATCAGAGAAATGAATATATATATTCATGACTTTAAGCTCTGATGACTTTATGATAATCATTTCTGAATTGCTATTAGAATCTATGATGAGGAGTGCAAAATTGCTTCAGTTTGCAGCATATGGTGGAGAAAAGCAACATTTTAATCAAATTATATCTCGCCACAAGATAATTTGTGTTGAGCACATATGCTACAAAGCAATTTAAAGGTCACATAAAATCAAGCTTAAATGTGTGTTTTTTTTTCTATTTTCTCTCATTAGTGAGCGTGTCAAAAACAACGATAAAAAAAAACAAAAACCACACAGGCATCATTCTGTAGATTGATGATTGAAATGGCCTTTTCCTCTTCTTCAGTAAGTTTCTTGATGAGTTTTTGAAGTACTTCTCACTTCTTCCTGTTCACCTGATGCTAAACACAGACAGTGTGATCACGGTTTTAATCAAAGCACATTTCCTTGTGCACAAGTATAATTCGTGAAGTTAAAATTGTCCTTTGGAAGCAGGCAGGCTGGAATGATTTAGAGGAGGAAGCTGAAGTTTTAAGTGGTTGTAATAAACGTACTATACATAGAGCTGTGTTACGTGTGAATATTCCTCTTTTGAATAGCTAATTTAATCCTGAACATTTCAATCCTGGTTGATTTGGGCACAATCAGTGGTTACTGATGGTAACAACAAGTGTGGTTTTGTCAGAGAAGCAGAAGAGCAACATTTGCATGTCTTTACAGTGCAGTCAAACAAATTAGTGTTGCTTTAATAAAGAAGAAATAGCAGTTGAGGTTTAATTTGTTATTTGCTTAAGAAGGAGGACGCAAATGTTGGTCACTGACCTTTCTACAATATTAAATAATTACTGAGTGACGAATAAATGCTTAAAGATAGTTTTGATTTGTTATGTGGACCAATCTTTGTTAAATAACCATGGTCAACCTTCTGATTCCTGTAACTGCTTCACAATAAAAGACACCACATGTTTGTTGAAGGCTTTTAATGTGAAGTAGCAGCAGTAGGAGATGTTTGGTTTGTATTAATACAGGCCTGATGTGATGTTTAGACAGTAAACACTCAAAGTGAGAACCCAAACCACTTGAAATCTTAGATTTCCCATGAATCCCTAATGTGCAGCTGGGAATTGTGAGAATGATTACTACATTAAAAACTACAGAGAGAAAAAGACTGAATAGAAATACTCTGGCTGTTAATATCATAGTCTCAAAAATATTGTATGATTTATAACTTTCTATTTTCATGACAACCCCTATTTCAAAATATCTGTCAACTTCTCTCTGAGAATAATAGCTGATATTGAACTATTTTAATACATAATCACAAAATACTAGTGATCCACTTTAAATAAATTTGTACTGAATAGTTCCAGGTCATCAGGTAAATCTAGTGTACCTATGTAGTTTCAATAGAGAGCACATGAAAATGGAGCACAGTTGAACACATGAAAAAGCCTTTAGGGTTTAACTGTGCCTTTTTTCTCCTTCTGAACATCAGATGATTTGGCTCAATATGACTTGGAAAGATCAAATGAGCAGCAGGGATCAGATCTCAATATTAGAGATCAGACTGGATAGACTCAGACAATGCCCATTAAAACGGCTGGAGCAGCCTCTCTAAAATGAGACCTGACATCTCTTTTCCAGTCTGTCAGGAGTATTTGGTGGCTAATTTGAAGCTCACAAAATCTGTATGTGTCTTGGAGAAAAAGCGAAAGAGAGTGAGCTCCAGTGGGAGGTTAATATAAGGGGTGACCAGAAAGAGACACTGTAGGCTGTTATCTGTACAGTCAGTGACAGAACAAGCGATCCATTGGCTGGATCCTCGCTACAACCCCGATCCATCCAGTTGCCAGCTAATGAGCTTGGCAAGTACATTGTATTTACATTTAAAGTGGCTGTTGTGGGACTGTCCTGTCCCTCGCCTTGATTGGAGAGTCCTCAGCTTTGATTCACAAGTAAATAGTGACCTTCAGGCTACTTTGGTTTCACTATAAAACGATTAATGTCGGCTTGTCAGTCAAACCCTGAGCTACAGCCGCTGTGACATGTATGTGTGTTGATTCCTGAATCCAGGCTAATCTTTCGTAGTTAGACCCATGATGTGTTAGGACCCCAGAGGGGTCCTCATTAGGACCAAAACGTTGTGTGACCTTTTAGCAGCTTTGCATCCCCCCACCACCTACGCTCTCACCCAGCTGGGCCCAATTACCTCGCTCATTACCCCCCTTCTAAATAGCACCGGAGCCGAGCAGGTACTGTAACTATCTATGGAGTGGAAATATGTCTGTGACTAAATACAGGGATGGCAACATGAAATTAAAATGAGTTTCATCTTGGAGACATGCCAGTTGAAGACTTCTCTCCTCTCACTAATGGCAGATTTTCTCTTCTCTCCTCTTGTCGACTTCTTGAATGTGGCACTCTAATTTAAAGCCTTTCCATGTATATTTGACCTTTCCAACTCTCACGCCAACCTCCCTTATCCTCCTTTTAGCCATGGCCCTCCGAAAAAAAATCCACAGCTGACACCTAAAATATAAGCCGTCCCTCTTTTGCTGCCGTGTTGATGAGATGATAGGATGATCAATGTTTGCAGAATCTTTAACAACCAGAAAGAGTAAAGGCGGCGGAGGAAGAGCGAGGGAGATGGCTGATTATCCTAAAGGTAGCGTGCTTAATTAGATGGAATGCTGCATACATTGTGGACTGAGTGGAATCATTGGGATAGATTAAAATACTAATTAAACAGGCCCTTGCCGAATTTGGAGTGTGAGGTGGGGTTCAGCTCTTCAGGGTCATTTGCATAGCCTTCATCTGGGGAAATGGGATTTAAAGGACCTGCTCTCTTTCTCTTTCTCCTCTTTAACTCTCACTCTTTTTCCTTTCCCCCCATTACCAATCACATTCACATGCTAACAAACTCAATTAAAATTATGCTCTTTTTTTTCTTTCTCTCTTTAATTTGGCATAATCTATTAAGACCCCTTTGATTTTGTTTTTCAATATAAATGTTTCCATCAAAGTGAGGAAGGGGCATTAAGCACAGGAGGGGGAAAAAACGTCGGCAATGTGTGATCTTGAACGATGGATATTTAATGTTGCCTCACTTTGGTTTGATTTGCATGAGAATATCTTTGGTGAACAAAGCTTTGGAAATATCATGCCATATTTGATTAGATCAATAGATGTGAGGATCAAACTTGGGTGGTGTATTAATTACTGCAAGAACAAAGGCAGCAGCTCAAGTTATTGTGTGCTGCGAATCTACAAGCACTTCATCTGCTTTCTTGTAATCTCCAGTAGGTCTGGCTCAATGTATGAGGGAAAAGCAAGCAGCCATTTTATATAGGCTTGTTATGTATTTTTTTATTTTTAAAAACATGACCCAGACTGAAATGTCTTAACAATTACTGGATAGACTCTGTAAATCCAAGGTTTCCAGAGGATGAAGCCTATTGATATTTTTCTCCATCATCTTCATTGGTTTTTGTGCAAAATCTCTCAATAACTGTTGAATGGATTTCTATGAAATTCTTCTTCTAAGATGCATTTGAATAACGTTGGAGATCCAGTACCATCGTCAAGTTAACACAATTCTCTGGTTTATGACCAAATACTTGAACGGACCAAAGCCAATCACAGTTGATGTTTAGTCCCCATTATGAAGTTGGTGAACATTACATCTTTTATACATATGTCCGACCTTCAACTCTTACAACGTTAGGCTGGCATGCACTTTTTAAAAACTGCTTTTCATCTTCAGCTCACTCCACCCATGTTGCTGTCTACCACGATTGCATAGTGTGGTCTAATGTAGAGTAAATAAACAAGACCTCTTCCACCATCACTCATATCATTTTGTGTATGAAACACAGTTACTGTTATCTGTTCACTGAAAGCATCATACAGTCAAACACCTTTCCAGTTGCGCAGTGGTGCAATTGGACACTGAAAGTGCTCTCCAGCCCCTTTGTCAAGAATAAATCCATCTTTAACAACTGCATGTGTGCTTTGTCATCATAAGGATGTTAAAGCAGAAGTAAGCGATCCGGTCGTTTTGGCTAATGCTGCGTTCCAGGTAGGCTTTTGAAACCGTAAATTACAGCTTCAAGTCACGACTTACGACTTTGTAGCGTTCCAGGCAACCCACTCGTGTTTCTCCGACCTGTTTTACCTGTGAAAGTCACTATAACGGCCACTCGTAACTTCTGACCCGTGAACTCGTACCAGATCGAACTGGTACGACTTCACAGGTCGGAAAAACACGAGTTACGGGTTGCCTTGAACGCACCATAACAGTCCTCGTCCCTACGTCACCACATTCAGGCGCGTCCCTTGGCTGCACACACAGCCCTGCATGCCGTTCTCTCTCCTCATTGGATAAAGGTTGTAGGATACAAGGAAAGTTTTCTCCTGGGCTCAGAGCAGAGCAGAGTGACTGACAGACCCGTGTTTCAGACCAAACACTCTATGTAAGTGATTGCTGTCGGAAGATAGAACTATTTAAGACTTATATTAACACAAAAATATCGCTTACTTCTGCTTTAACATAGTGAAGTTTGCACTGCTGTGCCTAAGTAGCTACAGTACAGGCTCAAAGAGATGCTAACATGGCCGTAGACTCCAACCTATTCAAGGCCTGAATGAGCCACCACAGTCTGCAGGCAGCCTTGGAGGTTGTTTTGCCTCTCCTTTTCGAATGAATATTTTCTGTGTATGTGTGTGTGTTGGTCATTTTCTATGACCAGTTTGACATCTGACTCACGCTGTTAGATCCATTGCATCATTCTCAGTTTCACTGACCACTTGTTCTGCCTCAGGAACTGATAAATCTGCTACTTTGTCATGGACTGCTCATGCTCAACACCTCCTCTGCTTTTGTCTCCCTGTGCAGTCCAAGAGAAGCCGCAGCTGGAGAAGGAGACCGGCCTGAAGATAGTGGAGGCCGGAGTCAGTGATGTAAGTTACACACCGAAAATATCTGTTATTCAGCTGTGTGTGTGTGTGTGTGTGTGTGTGTGTGTGTGTGTGTGTGTGTGTGTGAAAGAGCAAGCGTGGGTGTGCTTGTGATTTTGTGTGTGTTCTGTGTTCGGGCTCATGGGACAGGAATAACTCAGTGATTTCAACTTGCCTTGGCATCCGTATCGCACCTGCAGCTTCAGTTGTGCAGCCAAACGCTAATCTTTAGCAGCAATGAATTCCAAACACATATCCTCCTAAGTGTGTTGCTTTGATTACCGTTCCCCCGTATTTTGTTTCCTTTACATCTCTAAGAGCTGTTGTCTCCATGGCAAAGAAAACACAACAAGACAAAAGCCTGATGCATTTCGCCAAACTTAAACGAAGTGTTGATCATCACCGCGGAGCAACAATCACCAGATTATCTAGAGTGCTGTCACTTTGTGGTGAGCCCTGATGCTCCTGTGACATATTCATTGGGAAAAAATTAAGAGGAGAACAGGAGGACACTCAGAATGATCTAGATGAAAGGAGAGTAAATGTGTATTCATTCAACACTGATAAATATTCATATGTATCAGAGGTAAGGATCTAATCAAGCACCCATTCAGGCGTCATAGTCCTCCATGCTTGCCTGGTAAATGAGTTTCTCTATGGAAATGAGAGAGACAGCCTGAGACCCCTGAGCTGCCCTGATCATGAGGCATGCTGGGAGCTAAATGGATGTGGCCTGTGCATTGCAGGACAGTTGCCATTGGCAACAACCATCACACACACTGTAAAGACAAGATCATTTTCCTGTGTGAGTCCCCTCTATGCTACTGTCTCCCTTTTTTGGTGTCACTGGCTTTCCTCCCCCCTCTGCCTCCCACTTATATCTTTTTTAGCACCACATTTTCTCTCATCTTATTCCACACTGTGTCTTGATCACGTTCTTCTCAATTATCTCTGATTCACTTTTTTTCCTCTTCTTTTTTTCTTCAGTGCGATTTTTGTCCTCTCCTCACCTCCTTTTCAATCTTTTATTCCCACTCAGACTGATTCCTGGGCTTAGCCAGCGCTGGTACAGGGCTGTGTTTGTCATATTGGGCCTATTTGTAGATAATTAGCTGCAATAATAGCCTCTCTGCAGGAGCCAGGGTGAGGGAGGGATGGATGGAAAGAGGGAGGGAGGAAAGGAAGAATCTGTCTTCCACCTCATGGGGAGAAAATCTGCGCCAGACTGTGTTTGAAGAAATGCATGTTAAGGAAGCGCAGCATTTACTGTACTACAAATAAAGAGTTGGCAAAGTATAAACCCTGAAAACTCACTCAGAGGGTGTTTTATGAGCAGCAGCTCTAACGTGAATGTGTTGATCTCACCAGTTTGTATCCAAGAAGTGGAGAGTTGAGGGTAAGTTGGGGAAAATAGTAGCTTTTGACAGGAGAGCCAGTGGAGTGGGCTCTTCAAATACATTAGTTTAAAAGGTGTTAAACCAAAAGCCTGCTTTCAGCAAATTTGCCGTAAATTGACCGCAGTTATGAGTGAATGCATGCTAAAGGTTGAAGAATGGGCTGGTTATTAGCGGCAAAAAATAGAAATATGCTGGGAAAAATTGAGAGGTATGAGAGGCATAGAGTGAGAAATTAATCAAACACATGGCTATGCTTTCTACAGACAGTGCTCTTTCTCTGAGCTGGTCTAAAACCATCACCGTGGTTGGTATCATTAAGTCTTATCACTGACAACACCCCCCCTCTTCTATCTCTCTCTCTTTCCTCCTCCTCCTCCTCCTCCTCCATTTTTATTTAAGAGGTGACAAATGACAAAACAGCTTAGGAAGATGTCCAGATAGAGCGAACGTCAATAGCAGTAGATGCGGACGAGGATAAGCAAATGTCAAAGTGGGGGGAAGGAGACATCAATCAATAGACCGAGCAATATCTACTCCATTATAGATCGCAGGGAAGTCGGCCTCCTGGAGAGGAAAAACAACAGAAAAATGACTACCTTGTTTTTCTTAAGTAATGTATGTAAGTGTGTGGGGGGGATGAGCAATGTTTTTTCATTCCTATTAACAATTATTTGTCAAGTGGGAGCTGCACTCTTGTGGACGTCTCACTGAAATTCATGAGTCTTGTAAATGTGAGGAAAAGAAATGAAGCGGAAAACAAAAATTCATGGTTGACATGGCCTTTTAGCACCAACTAGCTACACTGTCTGTGTTCATATATATACAGTAGATATGAATATCCATGCTAGTATCAGTCTCTTAGTACTCTCAGTGTGGAAAATAACCCCTGGCAAATCATACCACACGTTGGCTCCTCGACTACCATTGTTCCTAAAAGGCACAAAGCTCTGTGACTATGCATCCCTCGCCGCCGCCGCCGCCGCCAACCCCACCTCCCTCCCTCCCTCCCTCCCTCCCGCCTCCCTCCTGCCTGATCGTATCCTCTTTTGTGCAGGAGGGGGGTCAGTGAGTCACCCTCCCCGAGCCGGAGACAGCAACCAGGCACCAGGCAAAAGGGTTGCTTTCGCTGGCAGCCATCGACACAGCATGGCTGCTACCAGTGGGGAGCGGAGAGAGGAGAAGCAAGGGAATAAAAGGGAGGCTCAGAAAGATATGTTTTGAAAGGGAGGGGCATGTCGGTCAGATATATTTTGGAAGCAGCTGCAATGACTAGTCAGAAAAAGGCACACAGAATATCCTGCAATCCTCTGACAATCCTCATTCTCTACATAGCTAAGCTAAAGGCTAAACATATACTGTATAAAGCTTTGAAATAGTAGCTTCCAATGTCCTTTAAATCTGAAATAACGCTTAAAGGGTGATGTTTGATCTCTAAAAATATTTTCTGAGGTTAAATATCTTTGAACCAGTCAGGGTTTGAATGATCAATATCCTGGTCTGACAATAAAGATTCCCCTTGAAAAATAGAGACTATATAACAGTTCTGACTATGTTGCCCAGTCAATATGAAAATCTATAAAATAGTTCATCATACACATCAAAAGGCAACCCTGACTTCCCAGTTTTCTGTTTTCCTCGTGCCAATATTTCAAGATAAAGGATGCATCTCCATGCGTTTAGCCAGGACGTACGTGACGGGCCCCCATGTGATTAAGTTGGTGGTTAAATTGAGAATTCAGTGACATTTTGACAGGAGTCTCATGTTCGAGATAACTCTGGCAAACTGCTTATGTGAAGAGGCACTCATTAAGCAAAGAATTCCCTGAGCTGCATGCCAACTGATTATTCAACCACTAAATGTAAATCATATATGGCAGGCCGGGAGTCTCTGCACTGTGCATGTGTGTATTGTTTGTGAGTGTTGCATGCCATGCACAAATGTACAGTAAATGCGCACAGTAATATTTGTCATTATCGCGCACTGTAATTGGTATTTATGGAGCTTGTTTTTGTGTCCTCGTGTATGCATCTAGCTGCTAATGTGAGCCTAGATAGATCATTGGTTTTCTATTGGATTTCTGCTGCAGCTATGTGAAGAAAGTCGGTGGAGGTGAAATCAACTTTCGTGTCTAATCCCGTCAGGAGTCTTGTCTCGAGGAATTGCAGGCAGAATGCCATCATCTTATAACGGTCAAAAGCTTACATTATATTTCTAATCAAAGGACTAAGTGCAGAGGCACAGAGGCAAAACTCATCTCAGAGAAAGGTCACATGAAATGATGACCTCTCACAATGGATTTGAAGGCTTTCTTTCCAATATCCTGTACCATAATTAATGCAAGGTCACATCTATCTGAAAATGTTTTGACAAGCTCCCTCATACAGTGCATCGGCTTCTGAGTATTACTGTACCATACTCGTACCGTTTTTATCAGATTGAACAATACAATGGATGTTAGTTGAGATTTACACTGAATTTCAACACCAAATCTTGCTACAGTAAGGATATTTATATGCATAACAATCTGAGTAATTTATATACTGTATGTATGTATTTTTTGGAGTACGATTGTACTGTAGTGGCACATGTGTGAAAATGGCAGCAATAACTCTTATTTATTGAATTAGCCAAGCTGGTGGCATATTTCCAGGGTCAGCAATGCCTGTCAATCCGTCAGTCCACCACCTTGCGTAGATTGCTACCTACATTTAATGGCCAAAACAAGTAACATCTTTATGAGTAATGTTTTGTCCAACCAGCTGTCTACTGTAAAACTCAAAATTATTCTTAAACGATGATCAGAATAGCTGATTTTGTTTTTCCAGTCCAGCCCTATAATCACAAGTATCTGTGACTGTCTGATCACACTGCACAGTCTTTGAATTTAATTTACTGTAAGTGCTTATTGGTGATTTTGTCAGACCACATCAGTGTTAGTGCAGTTGACATAGATAGATACATAGACACAGTACATACTATAGGTAAAATATAGCTCAATGACCCTGCAATAGAAAAATAAGCATGACAAATTGCAGAAAAAATGAAATTGTTCAGTATACACAATTGCAAATTAACACAATCAATAGCTCAACAAGCTCAGTGATAACAAATACTACAACTATGGTCTTAATTTTGCACAAGTTGAGCAAAAAAAAAAAAAAAACTACATTAAAACAAACAATCTTAATATCCTCAACGTGCTCCAGTAACTCCTGCTTCAATCACAGAGATGATTATTTTAAATTAGCATTTTGTGTCGGCGGAACTCTTTCTCACATTAATATTTATTTACATATTTTTGATGATGATGTGCGCAGTTATCAGACAGTATCAGTGCATTTTGCTTTCCTTTAATCTAACAAAGCCTGAATATTGTAGCACATACCACTTAACAACAAATACCATGTGCAGCCATCAGCAAATGCAATTCCTCTGAGCAAATGGGACAAATAATTTCAGTGGGGACTTCAAAGGAAAACTATACTGACCATTTCCTACCAGAAAGAAGAGACAGACACTCAAGCTGAAATAAATAAATAACTGTGATAAGAGCTGTACAAATTGATCTTGTACCGGCATGTGTATATGTTTTACTTCAAAACATATTTCCCCATGTTGCTTTCTTTTTTCAAGTTGTGTTTTTTTTTATATTTATAAAAATTGCAAGATGAGCAAATATATTTTTATGTTAATTTTGTGATCTTTTATTCTTATTATAGTGTAGCTCCTCAGAGGAAATAAGAGTGGCTTTGCACAACGAGGCATACATGTTCTACCCCTCCTTTTGTCGTATAGTGTATATCCGGCCCTTATGTGTACAGTATGTGTATCATATCATCCAGTCATTTTCACATTGGCCCTCAATTGCCGTCTCCACATTGACAACCTATCCAATCTCCTTCAGACTCTGTAATAAATCCAAACAATAAAAAAAATTGTCACCTATAAAAATTTCAGCAGTGCAGGAAGGCCAATCTGGCTGTTTTAAAAGTGGCTAAAATGCCATTACTGTGGCAGATCTGGATGTGAAATGTCATATTGGAGCAGCCCCACTGTGCCTGCAGCCCTGAGTAACACTGCCTCTTTGGAGACTGCAGCTGCCTCCCACAGATGAAAGACCATCCAGCAGCTCAGTTTCTCAGCAACCTTTTACCATCACCTGACCTTTGGACCGCAGAAATGTCTTTGATACCATGCCATGCAGTTTGGTATTTGCCTCTCTCTATATCATGACGCGTGCTCTCCCTCCGGTAAGGGTGGACTTGTCTGTTTTTAATGAGTGTCAGAATGTAAAGTGTTTACTCTCCTACCTTTTGCGTCTTTTATGTTCAGCTGCCTTTGTTAAAGAGTGGTTCGGTTACTGTGTGTAGCTGACAGTGGTATTTTTACTCAGCTTGTTGAAGGGCAATTCTTACGCCTTTTGCAAGGTATTAAATACATTTTTTTTCCCCTACTCATCTCTTCCTGGAAAAAAACAACAACTCAAGGCCAGTAGTTTTAGAGTTGTTCTGGAGGTTTAGATAAAATATAAGCAAAAACCGAGTGGTAAAACTCGTTCACTTTTATAAATCATCAGGCTGTGATGATGTATTTGAGAAAATAGTCATTTAATATTCTTTTCTAGTCATTTCACACAATAATTCAAGGTTGTGCAGGTGCTCTGGAGATCCAAGGTCCCAGTTCAAGTTTGTTTCAGCCCAGAGTAGGACGGCAGCTACTGATTTAATGAATACACATTTAATGAATATATTTCATTCATTAACTACTACATAACAGTTTTTCTCTGTAAAATATCAGAACTAAGTAAACATAATGCTGTTATAAAGGCCCAAACCACTCAATGAAACCATCAGTCAACAAAAACAGACACAACCAAGGACTATGGCAGACTTTGGCATCTTAGCTTCAATATGGACTAACAACACTTAATCAGTTATCAAGCTCATCAAGTTAACCTCAAAACATAACAAACTACGTCCTCTTCTACAGTCGCCATTCAACAAACATAAAGATAGAAACCTTCATGTTTGTTGAACGGCCTTTGAAAGTGGTCTTTGAGCCTCGTCACTAACTTGCTAGCAAAAAAAAGCCTTTCACTTTTTTTTAAATGTATTGTTTCTGCAATGGACATACAGTAGTAGCTGTGCAGCATTGAATAAGAAAACTTAGAAATGATTCATATAAGGTATAAATACGTTTTTACCAGAACGTTTCAGCATCAGATTTCAGTGGTTCAAATCTCAGGGAACATTTTTCTGGAGTTTAACACCTGAGCTTTAGCGTATTCCTGCCTAACCTGTGGCGTTGGGGCTATAGAGAGATATCCGGAGTGCCTCAGATTCTGATTCAGAATTTGGATACTTCCATGACTCAGAGCATTAAAAGCAGACTTAATATCTTAATAATATCTAATGACATCCTTGTGGGTGCAGGTTGACCTGCTTGGTGTATTTTAAGAGGAAATAGGAGCTGCCTGCTGCTCCCCCTCCATATTCATCACACTAAATCCCCAATGTGGCGATCATTGAACTCAGTACCCCTGCTGTCCGTGGCCTATGATTCTAGATGTTACTGAGAAAGATCTTTATTTCTTTGACTGTCACTGGAGCTGTGTATATCTCAAAATTAATACGGTATGAATTCAGTTTAATGTATTGCAGGGTTGGACCTCTTGTCATAATTATTTTTCTAGACACACTGTGTTATAAAACCACACATAATGCTTTATACAATTATTTGATCTGTTAACTTTAGTAGCTATTTTTGGGTTTATTCTAAGTATTGCACCAATTTCTCTGTTAGTTATTGTTGCTACATCCATCATACAACATATAACATAGTATTATTGCCACACCATCCTAGTTTGCTTTAAATATATTCAACCTGACTTGTTTTTTTAATGCAAATCCCATAAAAGGCCATTAAATAAAGATGGCTACTTATCAAGCTAACACACTGAGGCAAAGTCGTCCAAGGCAAAAAGTTTTGTCATCACCATCTCATCAATGTAGAAGATGTGTAAATAAGAAAAGAAAGAAACGATTTATAGCAACTAACTCAGATCGACCACCATGAGCACGTCCTGCGCTTTCATTGTAAATGATGCTACACTTGTTTGAACTAAAGCATTGCCTCTTTATGGTAATTTGTTGACTGGAGTCTGGCAGCGGCAGTAGCGGGGTTGAGGGCTGGGTGCCTGGGGGAGGCTGAGGGTATGGGGGACCTGCGGTGCCCACAGCTGGATAGCATGGCAGAGGTTTTAAATGTCAGCGTTGAAGGGGGATGCGGCTGCCATTTGGCCTGACAAGCCGCATGCCAAGAGACTGGCAGTGGGATGCAGGGGCAGCGTGCACCCGGTCCCGGCCACAGAGCTCTCACCTTCTGCCATTTATCATGCGGCTACTTGCCTAGCGCATCTGGCACCTTAGCACTGACAACAGCAGGAAAAGCCCTTGCTGCAGGCTAACCAGTGGCCTATGGAAATCTTTTTAACATCACAACAAAATGACGCTATTTGCAACTGTTTGGCCACTTTTAGTCCTTTGTATCTTCTGGTTTTATTGTCAGAGAAGCAGGTAGAGGTCTTTGAGTTTAGGTGAGGAGGACATTGAAATGAGAATTAATATTAAAATAGCAATAAATAACCATCATCTGGATGTGATATTCAGAAAATGACACATTAAAGAATAAAATCATATGTTCATTTACAGCCATGAATTAGTCATTACTGTCTTTTTTAACAACACATTTTAAGTTTGTGGTTGATTGAGGCAGCAGATTAATTATTGCTCAGTGGGCACACAATACGGAAACCACTTTGCTCTCGGTAAATTAAATGTAATCAACTGTCATATCATCTTTTATTGACTTTAATTGACTGTAATTGTGAACCCTGCTGTAACTGCTAGTTACTTTCTGCATGGCAAGGTCAACTAAGTTGCTTGATGGGCTGTTATGGTCTTTTATATGATGACCTTGACTTCGTAGGCCGTATGAATATCTTCCATCTGTGGTGATAAAGCATGAAATTAAACCAGACCCCTCTGCAAAGTGACCTTACGTCTACTGGTTGTGTTCACAGTGAAGCAACACTAAGGTGTAATTATAACAATGTGTAATACATGACACTAAAGTGACAGATATTCTCCATATTAAACCTACAATATATAAGGTTTCAGCTGAGTCATATACACAACCCAGTATAGCATTAATAGATGCTTATTCATATGTTCATTCTACTGGATACTGTGTATCTTTAAAATGCATCTTTTTATTCATTAAGAGAAGCAGCTTTTTGTTCAGTTTGTGACACACATCTTTAGCTAATCCAATGCGGGTTTGAATGTTTTGTTTGGCTTAAGTGAGATTCTCAAAAGTGGGTGACTTTTCTCCTTAATCCTCCAGCCTTTCTGAGAAATTCAAAATCACAGGGTTTGGAGAAATGTGATATTCTCTGGGCAGTCACAATATGCATTTAAATCACAACTACTGAGGACACTTGAAGCTGAAACTGTGATGTTTTTCCCCCTTTACTCAACTCTGTACCTGCCATTTAATTTGGTCTAATAATGTTACTCTGGCAGCTTTCAATAACTAAGACTAATTAGACCCTTTGGCCATGTGAACAGAAGATATTTCTTTAATGTGTTTGCTGTAATGGATGTTGTCTTTCATCCTGATATATAATGTAATCATTGCGAATGTGGCCTCAGTGTTCAAGTAAAAAGCAGAGGCACAGATCTGAAGCTGATATTGTGCTGTGAACTGGAGAAACATCCTGCTGTGATGGGATTTTCGCTTTACATATCACAGCCATGTCCATGTGTATACGTGGTTGCCAACATGCCTATTTACATTCACAAGCATGCTTGTCATGTTGGGTGTTAGCAGCAAATGCACAGATGCATCTAACACCCGGCGTGGTGCAGTTGGATACCTGTACGAAAATGGGATTCTCTGCTCATGAACAGAAGCTGCTACATGTTCCACAAAAGCTGATTTATAGACTCTGAAAGCCC
Organism: Trachurus japonicus; assembly: GCF_045865225.1. Classification (NCBI taxonomy): domain Eukaryota; kingdom Metazoa; phylum Chordata; class Actinopteri; order Carangiformes; family Carangidae; genus Trachurus; species Trachurus japonicus. The sequence continues at coordinate 16,189,517 of NC_140926.1, read as the reverse complement.
AAACTGACAAGGAAAACATGTCTGCAGCCTAAAAACATACACAGTAGCAGAACTGCCTAACATTTGCCTTGATTTGGCCTATAATCGTTTCCTACAGTTTCATCCAAACCATGAACATTTGTATACATTTTATCTGGAACATGAATAAATGCATCAGGAAAGCTGAATGTCTCCTACTTTGAGGCTGTAAAAAAAAAAAAAGAAGTCATTATTTGTACCTTCATCAACACAAACTAATAGAAGAAATTACATTTCATTGTTGGAAACAGCAAGGCAAAAGGCTGACTTGGTCTCAACACATGCAATCACATGTCAGTCACTGTTCATTACATTATTCACGTTGCAGAAGGAGGAAAGAAAAGACATCATCGCAACCTCTCAACAGCAGTACAGTGTAATTATGTTTGTGGGTGAAAATAGGCTAGATTGATTATATACATTTACAATAATGAGCCGTCAAAGCTTTATTACGTTACAGTGCCATCAGAATCTTGACATAAATCATAATTAATTCTGCCTTCAGAATTTCTGATCAGCCATACTTTGTATTGTTGTCGGAGGTTGCGTCGTGAAGCGTCTGGAGATGTGAGTGGCAAACAGGAGGCTGATACCATACTACAGTTGTGGCAGCAGTCTCATTAGGGATTCACAGAGGTTCCTTTCAACAAGCAGCACTGCTCGGTTTGACTCGGGGCCAGACTACTCTTACAAAACTGCTGGAGCTGTGAGACAGACAGACAGACAGCGAGACACGCGGGGAGGCTCGCGGCTCTGGGCAGGCAGTGTCAGCTCTGTTCATGCAGAGGATTGTTTTGCAGCGTGAGGCCCCTGACTCTCCCCCAGCTGATTGGTGTGGCTTCATTAGCAGGGGCTGCGGCTCCTCCGATTAGCAGTAATTAAAGAGAGAAATCAGAGCGCCTGCCTCCAGTCCAGACACAGTCAGTGCAGAGAGGAGGAGGAGGAGGAGGAGGAGGAGGAGGAGGAGAAGAGGTGGCGTCCGTGCCAAGTTACCCCCTCAGTAACCCCCGGGGTTACACACAGACACACTCGCCTCTCCCCGTGGGCGCACGCTGGACCAGCGTTGTCATGGTGATAACAGGGGGAAAATGTTTAATGAAGACACTGATGAGAATTTATGAGGCTGTGGCTATGTGCATTTACAGGGATACGACCCTTAGCCTATCACGCACTGCCTCCTGTGGTTGTACATCTATATCTTCACTTACACAAGCTGGAGCTGATCACTGGGGCGTATGCTCCGGCAGGCCGCCGCGATACGCTGCCAGTCCACCAGCACCAAGGTACAGTCGGAGACACATGGCGCCGGTCGTCCAACCAAGTTAATCCAGCGTGATCAGAAATGTATATTGTTTTCATTTTGTCTAAACTAGAAAAAAATTGTATCTAATAGTGTCTTGAGAGGCATTCTCATAGGGGCAATTTAAATACAAATTGTATTATAGAGAGGCTGAATACTCCAACCAAAATTGAATTATGTGTTTTGTTTTCTCACAGTTGAAATGGTAGAAATGTGACCATAAAAAAGTGTTGATTACCAAAATATGTACAGGCTGGTTAGCAGTCCTAATCAATACACTGTACTGCAACAGATAAATAGTGTCCGGTGACTGGTTTTCACTGTGGCATGCTTGTTTTCTGGTTTGGTCTCCGCCCATCACGGCTTGTGAGCATCTGTGCCTGGCATGTTCACCATTAGACGATCAGGTCATCGGTCTCATTAAGTGTGCGATCGTTTGCTCAGGTTGCCACATTCAACAGAATCTTAACAGTTTAACCTTTGAGAGCATAAGTGGGAGGACATCTGGAGGTGCTTTACGCTGTCGGAGCTGCTACATATAGTTTTCACACATTAGTGGACACACCGTAAAAGGCTCTAGATGCGTACCCTTTCACACTGTATAAAGCACCAAGTAGCTTAATTCAATCTGAACTAAGGGTATAGCGATGCAGGGATCAGACGGCTCTAAATTAAATTATGTGGTTGTGTTTCACCAAAATTCCTCCATGACTTGGTCCAGAAATATGTCAAGCTGCGCGTTGGACCCTTATCAGTTGCTTGCAATCATTTATGACATACATCACCTGTAAATATGATCACATTGGACGAGGAGGCTAACTCTCAGAGTCGGGAATTTCAACCATGGTGTCTAAAAATACCTCACAAAGCACATTATAGGCTAAATATTGGCAAGGAAATTGGTATTTCCGTCAATGTCTCAGATTTAATACAAACAGAATGTGAATAAAAACCTGTAGGAATATGTGCAATGTAAGCTAAGATAAAGAACACAGGCTTTAACATCATTTTTTAAGTCAGAGCTCTTCAGTGTTGGTCAAGACTAATAATGTGTATCTCGCTTTAAAGATCATGTTATTTCAATAGACATCATATGTTTTGTAATCAATCAGATCACCTCAAACTAACGGCTGTACTTTGGATGTGTATTGCTGAAAACGTTAAAGGTTGTGCGCTGATTGGAACGAATGAGCTGGGATTCATAGCGAAGACCTGTTTTTAGCCCCCATGCAGTGCTCATGGGTGGGAAGCCAGTGAGGGATCATTTCTTTCTTAAAGCAACAGCAACTCTTAGGGATTGATCTATCTACAGTGTGTCCTTGTCTATTATTTTTAATAATTAGATGTCAATCACTATGAAGAAGATTTTGAGGGTGCAAAACCACCAAGGACCAAGAAAAGCACCATAATGTACAGTACTTGTCCTGCCATCTGCCCCAATGAATCTTCAGCACTAACTGAAAACACTTTGTGAGATTGCGGTGGAATTTTAACTCTTGAGACAATTGAATACAACTCCACCATATGTTCATGCAGCTGTAGATAAATACACAGTTTCAGAGGCTTTCAGATGGTATGTGGACCCAGGTGTGGGGAGGACGCATCCTATTGAACCCCAATGAAGTCACTGCGCTCTCCTCCGAACACTACTCTTTGTTCCTTTACTGTCAGTCCCAGTATCAGAGTCTCCCAGCCCACTAAGTCTCTTGTGACTGGGGTTTCAATTATGAATGCTACCTTTGACTACCTCTGTTATTCCGCAGCAGCCCACATATCCCTGCCAGCCACCACTCATGTGTGACTTGATGTATTGTCTCACTGTTTTCCCCCCTTTCAAAATTAATTGCAGTTTTATCTCTTCCCAAGATAAAAAAAAAAGCCTGCCGAGAACATAATAGTCTAAAAGTAGTGTGGATTCTATTCAAACAAAACAATTAAAACCTCGGTGTTTTCCTCACTGTTTTTCACTGTGTACGTGTTGGATGAGATTTTTAGTGGCAGCGCTTCTTTTATCTCTTCGCACAATAGAATGAAGTGTTGCCTGTTATGATTGGGTTGCATTTTAGCAAACCCGGATCATGTTCTTGACCTGGACATTTAGTCTCTTGACTTTCCACCTACAATATTGTAATATTCCTCATCAAAAACCCAGTTACATCTTCAATTGTGATTGGTGCAAATCTGAGACCCAATTCATCCTGGCTCACACAACAGTGCAAACAACCTTAACTGATAACTGAATTGAGTTAGTTTAATTTTTTAGGTGTGAGCACCATTTGCTAACTTTGTTTAATTCATTTTGGCATTTCGGCACCTTGGCAAACATAAATATTATCCCTGTCCGACATATTGCTATTGTCATCACAGCTGCAGCCAGAAAGGATCATTACTGTCAAGAAAAGCCATTGGGGAATTAAAGCTGCACCTTAAACAACTTAAGAGAAGAAAAGTTCAACTCAACTCAGCTCTTACAAACATAGTTTCTGGAATTAACCAACCCAGTGCAGAAAGAAGGGAAGATCAGAGCTCAAATTTAAAGCTGTGCTTCAGGTCAAGTAGCCACTCAAAGTAGCTTTACTGTGTTATTGGTAGCAGTGCCTGGGCAAGGTTTGATTACAAGTTTTGAGGGAGTTGAAAAAGTTTGGGGGGTGTTGTCTTTTTCTCTCCAAAACCAAAACAAGTGTAAGAACATGCTCCAACATAAGCAGCAGTTATTAGCATGCCGGGCTAGCTAATTAACTCCAGTAGTGACCAAGTGTTATTTCTAAGGCCAAGGAGCTTAAGGTTACATAGGAAATAAGACAGCCTTGGTCCTGATGCACAATCACAGTTTTGTGTTTCACCACTTTGTGAAAACTGGTCCTATCAAAGTTTACAGTAACATCCACAGCTCCGTCCTGCTTTTTATTGAATTTGTCTTTACACTCCAGCGACCCCAACCACATTCGCAAGAAGGCATAATGTGTTTGCCAGACACGCTGCTTAGTACTCGTCTGAAAAGCCTTTCCTTTTGTAATGTTAAAAGTAAAACCACAAGTACAAGCTAAAGCTGCCACACAGGCTAGAAAAGTATTTTTGTGCAAGAAATAACTAGCTCTACATTGCTGGCTTTTTGTAGCTTAAGCCCTGGTCCTATAGCAGGATACAGAGCATGTAGCCATCAAGTGTATATTTAAGACTCTGTTTAGAGGCTTCTTATTTAAAAGAAAGTCAGCTGGAAACATTAAGAAACCAATCAGAGACTGTTTTTTAGCCTGCTGATGGGTTTAAGTTTTACTCAGCTGATAAACTGCTGGCAGTCGTCATCTCAGCAGCAGGCCAAATCAACGGTCGCTGACGAGAAATGAGAAGCTGCTTTTGTCAACCTCTGTCTGACATCAAGGAGCAATTGTTTAAAATTACCAAAGATTTTTATGCAGCAAAATGTGCCACCGAAGAACGAGAACAGAAAGCTTCTGGTTGCAAAAGCTCAGGTGAATGGAAACTGAACAGAAACAGGTGGTGACTGTGGTAGCACTACAGTATCTAATGCAGATCAGTCCATAGTTATTCTAAATGATAGGTATCACTACAGTACTCACTGTACATGTGAAGCTATTTAGAAAGAGCTCTAAATATGTCTGACATTGTTGTCATTCTCATAGATTACAACATTTTCTATCACTCTACAGATATGGTGTGATTTCCTACTCCAGGCTATGACGCCACAGCACTGCGTCTTTTTGAAGTGCACATTGTTGTGCATGTGTGTGGGTTTGCCTCCCTGCTTTAAATATAGTCAAGATGACAGGCATAGCATTTACCTTGATGTTTACTGCTTTGAACTACTTGGCATGGGCAATGCCTGGGCTGGGATTCACATAAGAAAGAGGCCTATTTGAACAAGCTCATCTGGGGAAAATACCAGAATGACATGGCTGACACACACACAGGCTTTGAATGGTTCCTCTCTGAGCAAGTGATGAGCATGAGACACAGCAATTCAAATGTTTCAAGTAAAACCCAGAAATGGGACCTTTTTGCATCTTTGAACATCATCCATCAGGAAACATGGTGTTTCTCTCCCTCTCTCTATCTCTCTCTCTCTCTCACACACACACACACACACATTGAGACACAATGCATTTAAGACATCCACCTGTCATCCAACTTTGTGCACCTTAAGTGATGTTAAAAAGGGAGTTTAAACAGGAGAGAAAAGTGTCACCTTTTTACATTTTATCTCACTGTAAGTGCTATTTTATGACGGCTGGGCAAAATCAAACTGCACTGTGCCAACTAACAATACACCAAAATGCCATCATACAGTAGCACTGTGAATTCAGACAGACAGACTTTCAAACCAAAGTCTGGCTTCAAATCACTGCCTTTGTCTATATGAGAGCTTTGCTTCGTTATAAATATTAAAGGATAAGAAAGGAAACGGAGCACTTAAGAAGAAAAGGGTAAAACCCCCAGATGAGGCTTTTCCTACCACACATATCTTGTAATATCACTTTAGCAATAACAATAACAGCTGGTGGATCTGAAATAACAAAAAAAAAAAAAAAAAACGAACACCCAAATGTGTTTTGTTTTGCATGCATTTCTCTCTGCATTACAGTTGGAAGCTAATCCTCCAACACCTTCCCAAATGGAGCCACAGCAACAGTCTTTGCTCAGATATTATTATGAATAATTTATTGCACCCCATTTCAAAGAGCTGAGCAGAAATCCCAACTATTTTTGGTGTAACGACATTACACATTAGCCAAGTCTGCAGCAGGTACACACATTGCAGCTGTTGGTTTCTCGTGCAAGCAGCACTGTAAACGGCATTAGCCTTTGGCTGATATCATTGCAGTGTGATTGGTATGTGGACCAGTGGCTGAGCGTAGCCACGGATAAGCGTTCCCTCCCTGTCCTCTGCAGCCTGCTTCCTCTGTTTGCTCAAATATATTACATGTTCTGACTTGTATGTGTCCAGGTGAAGATGTCCGGCAAAGGTGTGCACGCTCAGATGCATTGTGGGTGTGTGTGTGTGTGTGTGTTTTTGCCAGAACGATCCGCTAACACCTGTGCATGTATATTCAGATTGCACGCCCAGGGACAGGCGCGTAAATAAACTCAGAGTCGTGCAGCCCGAGTGCGAGAGCAAATATCTAAAGCAAGATATTGTCTCTCCATCAGTTTCTCCACAACTCGCATGCACGAGCATCGGTGGATGTCTCTGCTCTGCCATCTCAGGTGGTGCACTTGATCCTGACATTTGTTTAACATTCCTCATCGCCCCCCTCTCCCAGCGACATGGTGAAGTGCCGCATACCTCCTTCTCTCGCTGTTTAAACACACTCGACGCTTTTCCATCTTTCTTTCTTTTCTTTTTTTTTTTATTAGAAATGTGAAATGTGTCATGGAGGCAAACACCGGAGCGGCACCGTGCAGAAAGAGGACAGATAAGCCTTTTGCAGGACTCGCGGCAACTGCTCCAACACGTGTTACCCCGAGGAAGTACTTACCGCGAGGAACACGGAGGCGTGACGGCATCTACGAGCGTCGCCTGCGACCACGAGAGTGACTTCTGCGTGCCCCCGAATTTGACTGCTTGTAGTCTCTTTTTTTTATGTTTTATTTTTGTGAGAATGAATCAATGCACGACGTCAAACCTCCCTGGTGTGATAACCATTAGCGCCGGCCTCGCTGGAGGATGTGACACAAGTTGTGAAATCGTACTGTGCAGAACCTACTAGTGGCTGAAATGTGTGAAAATGTGTCCATTTACGCAGAGTTCAAGCGAAGGCAAACAACAGGTGCCAAAGTCAGGCTTTCCTTCAGAGAGCAAGGTAAAGATAGTGTCTGCTTCTTGACAGACATTTTCCCTTTTCATCCCCCTGCGGTGTCGAGGGAATACCCTTGTTTGGGATGAGTGTGGATTTAGATAGCGCTGACAGGTGGGTGACCAGGGTATCTGGTATGTAAAAGAGTGAACAGGGCTCTCTTCCAGTTCACCAGAGAACAGGACAGATATGATCGTAGGGTTGACTTAATGTAGGAACTGATTTTCTGGGGATTAACTTCAGAGGAGACTATTTCTTTCTTTCTGGTAATAAAAACTACTCACTGATAAAAGTCTCCCACCATGCATTCACTCCTGCATCTGCTGTGCATTAGTGCTACAGAGGGCACTGCAGCCGGGTTTCTTTCTTGTACTCTAACTGAATCCTGCAAAAATAAATATTAAAAAAAAAAAATTGCCTCTCGAAACCGACGGGTGGCTGGACCATTTCTGTGCCCTCTGGCAGGCGAAAACAGAATTTTGATTCTGAATAATTCCTTATAAATGAGTATGCAAGGGTGCAGAAAGCATGACTTGAAAAGTGTCACTCCTAGGTCGGCCAAATGATGAAGAGGGGAAGGATCAGAGTTAGCTACGGACGGCATATCGCAAAAGACACTGACGATTTGGATTCTGCAGCTGCTTTTACGTATTAGGCCGAGTATTTGAGAGTTTTTGGGGATGCGATAAAAAAAATCTGTTGAGTCAGTTCGAGTGTGTTCTGCTTCAGATTTGGTCCCTGCGGGGCCGCCTGGTTGGCTCTGCTTTTTTTCTTTCTTTTTTCTTTTTTCTTTTTTTTCTTTTTTTTTTGAAGGTGGGGTGGCGTCCGATGCGGCCACAGACCCGGGCTGGACAGTGAGCTTGTTTTTGTTCTCCCCTTCACATTGCCAACTCCAGCTGTCACACAGAGGGACAATAGAGTAGAGGAGGGGGTGCTCTCTGAATGGAAAAATAAACTGGAGAGCCCGCCCGTCACACAGCCCCCCTCCCCAAGACTCGTCATCTGCATTTGACAGGACCCCCGTTCTCCTCTCTTCACCGCCCCTTTTCTTTTTCTTTCTCCTTTTCTCACCCTGTGCTCTCCATAATCCCCCTTTCTCTCTCTCTCTCCCTGCTAACTGCAGCTGTTGCTCTCCATTGGATCATTTTTTTTCAGACTGATTGCTAATTAGGATAGCATTTTATTGAGTTTTATCTTTAAAACTTGTTAAACTTGCAATTTTCCTCTCCTTTTTTCTTTATTCCGGCAGATCTAGGAGGGGAGCGGAGAAAAAGACTTAGCCAATTATACACAATTTACTGAGCATTTTTCAGACTGCACCCAATCTCCCATGCAGCATTCATATACTTTACAACTACTGTACTGTGTGGTAGCCTCTTATTATAGTACTCACTTCAGCTTTGAATGCAAAAGCCTACTTTGAAGAATAGACTGCCCCATCTCCCTTATTCTGCTCACATAACTGAATCCCTGGGAGAGGGAGCAGAGGAAAAGGAGAGCCTGAGAAAACAGCAATTCACACACCAAACACAGAGACCCCTAGTAGCTCAACAAATGAGTGACTAGCCCTATGTCCATTCATATCGCCCCTCAGCCCGCAAGCCTATTAGCCAGGCATCGCTCCTTGAACATTCACTGTCGACAACATGTGGAGGCATCGCTATAGCAACCAGTGGATATGACATGTGCAATGGACGGGGACTCCTGAGCTGCTGAATATAAGGAGGGGCTCAGCCTTAACTAAATGATCGCAAAAAACCCAACCCCACCACCTCCCCATCTCTTTTCATTGGCACAGAGGCGCTGAAAGGACTCACTAGTGGGGCTTCTGCACATTCTTCCGAGGCTCGGAAAATCAGGCGGGCATATCCCACATTCTTCTCCCTTTTCTTATTCTCTCCGACTCTCTCTCCCCTTTTTTTTTCTTTTTTTCTTTTTCTTCATCTTCGTGTTGAAGCCGCGGTCTTTTGTTGGCGCTGGGGGGAACGCATGGGACCCTCGCAGGGGAACTTTTGGAGAAGCGGAGTGAGTGGGCGACCGGGACGCACAAACGCCTCTTGGAGCTGCGTCGGGCGTCAGTGGTTATCCATGCTCTCTGGAATACAAGACGCAGCATCCTCCGTTCACTGCGAACTGTGCGCTCTGCCCGGCGACATGGATTTGGGTAATTATCTCCCGGCTTTGAGCGTGTGGTCCGTGCTTGTTTTTGTGCCGTTTTCAGTGTGCAAGTTTTAATGCGACAAATGCGTATGTTAAAAAAAAAAAAAAAAGGCGCCGTGAATGATCGGCCGTGAAAACTTGTGAGCAATCGTTAACACCACGCTGAGAGCTGGGTTTCATTCCGATGTATATGCATATGATTTTTTATTTTTTATTTTTTTTTTAGTGTTTGCAGCGAATCGTGGGAGCTGTGCTCTTTCATTTTGTTTCATCCTTTCCGCTGCGAGATCGAATCCCCGAAGCCTCATGGGATGAAAATGTGATTGAGAAGTGTAGGAAATGTGTATGCAAATACAGTCTGAATAAATCCAAACGCGAGCCTGTCTCAGGGACAAAAAATGTGTAATAGCAGAAGTGGATCTTGAAGCCCAGTGGTTTTGCTGTGAGCACATCTGGCTGCAGGGGGATAAAGTTTCAGTGCAGGTTGATGGTGATGCCCGGCAGCAGCTTCAACTCATAAACCTTGGATACTGAAAGCTGGGAAATCCACTGAGTGTGTGTGTGTATGAGTGTGTGTGTGTGTGTGTGTGTGTGTGTGTGTGTGTGTGTGTGTGTGTGTGTGTGTGTGTGTGTGTGTGTGTGTGTGTGTGTGCTTAATTCTTACGATTTGAATCATGCATTTAATGGAAAAATATACGCGACTCTTATTGTGTCATTGTGTCCCTATTTAGACTTAGGTTGAATGAATGGAAAGGAAATCTCAATGATGTAGGTTTTTTTTTATAGTAATGCTTTTATTAATTTGTTTAATTTCTTTTCTTATCAAATTAATAATTATGTCCAAGTGTTTTAAGAGTTTGCAATTTTGTCTAAGTCATGAGACTGACTATTCCTATCAGTAGCTTGATGATTTTTTTTTTTTTAATATAAATTTCAGCAGTTTTACAGAGCATGAGATGAAGCCTGTATTTTTCTATATCCAAGGGGGAGGGGGGATTTTTTGGAAAATGTTGTAGGATAGGCTGAATTTTGGCATTTAATGTGTGATCTTTTTTTGTAGGTGTTCTCGCTCTGATTTTATTGCATGGAAAGAGCTTTAAATGTAGCCGATTTTATATCCTTCAGACCTGCAGCTGTAACTGGAACTTTTTTTTAAAACCTTGATCTGAGGTTGGTTGAGGTTTGGCAGTTGTGTGTTTAGGAGGATTTTCCTCTTGTACTGCTTAAAGGTATTGTGATGGGAGTGAATGGATGGCCAGCCGCCCCAACAACACCTCTTTGCCTGACCTTTCCTCTTATCATTTGAATAATCCAGAGCAGCGAAAATCCATCTGCCCCTTGTCTCCTTCTCAGATTGGCTAATTCACCAAACAGGGCCACTGTGAATAGAAGAGAAAAGAAGGAGAAGAAGAAGGGAACAGCCTGTTAGAGGCAGAGAGTAATAACTTCACTGAGTTTGGATCCTCCACACATGAGACATAAATAGCAGCCTTGAAAAATATGTTACAGAGATCAATAAAAGTGCATTTGCTCAAGTTTAAAACGAGAATTTTGACAGAAAATAGAATTCATGAGGGGAGAAATCTGATTGTGATTATCTGCAAAAGCCCTGCCACAATATTTTAACATCAGATTAAAATCACATTTAGGAAGAATAATATATCTATAGTCTTGATTGTGGGGAAAAATTAGTTAAATTTATTCAAGTTGAAATTAATCATTTAACATTCAAAAAGCTATTTGCAGCAACAACAAAAAAATTCAGCCCAAAGTGTTTTTAATATTTTTTAAGAAAGACAGTTATAGTGAAATAAAAACATATTAGAAAATTATATTATAATTTTAAAAAAGCTCATAGACAGAACTGTGCAGGCCTATGAATGTAATTCGTAGCCTCACATCTCCCTTTTTTCTCCCTCTTTCTGTATCTCCTCTGGTTTCTATCTAACACGATTACCGCCTTCAAACACTCTTTAATGCTTGCAGTACATTTCAAGCCTGTTTGCTCCCACAGTGGAAACGCTTTCTCTTCATTTCAGGGTGTTTACCTGAATATTTTTTCAAGGGGATCCACAGATTGCAGAGAGTCACGTCCGTCTATGATTCACTTTGATTAACAACACTTTTTAGTTTTTTTTTCCTCATTTTTTCAGAATAAAGAAAAAAAAACTGAATGCACAGAGAATAGCTTGGGTTTGTCAGTGCTGGGAATCGGTTAAAGCAGGTTTGAGCCAATAGGTCTATAGGGGGCACTTTGGTTTCAGAGTCTTGAGCCACTACATCGCTGTGACTCCCTGTGCCCACAACGCTACTAAATATGTTGAATAGGAAGTGAAGGGAGAGTTTCAAGTTCTATATTTTCAGTTTTTTGCTGTGTGACTATGTCAGAGAAGCTGACAGGAGGAGATCTGCGTTCTCAACAAGTGCTTGAGCAAATGAAAATTGTGTTAATTTCTAAATGTCATTCCTGCGGTCTGTATGTTCATCTGATCACTGAGCAGCACAGATGAGTCATTGGATCGAGGCCACGTCTCCCCTCTGTACTCGTATATGAGCCTCTTCAAACCTCTCAGTTGTTGTCTAACCTCTTAATGCTTGATTGAAACTACATCCTCGAGCCACAGCAATTACAATCAACAGCAACTGCCGTCAGGCCCAACATAGTAATCGAAAAGACCTGGGCGTCCGCACCACCACTAAAACATTGGCAATTACCAACCACAAGGTCAAACTGCATTGTTACTGGTCTGAGGTGAAGTGTCTTGTTTTGAAAATGCTATAACAAGATGTAACCGTCCTGCAGCCAGCCCATTAGACCCCTCAGGCTAAATGTCAGAGCTCTGTCTTTTTTTTTTTTTTTCCAAGTCGTAGATTTGATTCCCTTCACCCATCAATCTTTCAATATTGCAGGCAGACAATTAGGATCCTGCTGATGTATTTGTGCTGCGTTATTGATATTGCCCTTTTGCAGATGTGTAACTATTGGCAAGTGTGCAGCTGATAAAATTTGATCACAAACAGCGGAGAAGTGGCCCCCACATTTATTGTGTCAATTACAGAGCAGCAGGAATAATTTATTTAAAGTTAAATGTGCAGGAAAAATACTATTTCCCTGTTTTTGATGTGTTAAATACAAACTAGCCTGGCAGGTTGTCTACATTTTATGTTATCATCATTAAAAAAAAAAAAAAAACCTCTAACAGTAGCTACATTTCAGTATCATTAATTACCCTTCTGAATTAATGCTCCTAATTATTGCTGTTATGCTTTCAAAATTTTCTGCATCAGTGTGGCCCAGGGGGAATTTATCATTGTGGACCAGTTATCAACACATAAGCCAGTTTTTTAACCTTCTTTGCACTGATAAAAATCTCTTAGATGATATTGCAGCGTATTAAAACAGGTCCACCGTGGTGAAACAAACACTACACCTTCCTCTTTGAATAAACATGCAGTTTGAATACTTGAATAGGCCTTTTTCCTATTCAACTGGTGTTGTCTGTATGAAGGTCCAGTCTGGGCCACTTGTGTCTCTCCAGCCCTGGTAGCCATTAGCTGTAGCAGCTTGGGCCAGGGCCTAATCCAGGCAAACTCAGGACCAGAGGAGCTAATTAAGCACAAGCTTTTAGTATCCCAACCTCCTGTAGCTGCACAGTGCCAGCCCACCCCATGCCAGCACTAAATGGGGTTGTAAATATCTATAGTGGGGCACGGTGTGGACAGACTGAGGCTGGTAATAGGGGTTGACTGAGTCTGAATAGATATTATAAGGCCAGTATCAGAGCTAGTATTTGGGTTGGTGAGACGCTGGTGGTGGATGGAAGGAACAAGCAAGAAGGCAGCAGGGGGTGGGCGAGGAGGAAGCACTCATGGCGCTGTTGCACCCTCATTTTTTTTCCACTGGAAAGTCACGACAAGCCTTCAGGTGAAAACTGATGCGCCGCAGACTTGATGTGGCGGTCGCTCTAAATCAAAAACGACTTCATCAATCAGGAAAAAGACGGAGTATAGCATCCTTTACTGCTCTGACAGTGTGTGTTCTCTCTCTCTTGTTTGTGTGTGTGTGTGTGTGTGTGTGTGTGTGTGTGCGTCCTCCCTCCAGAGGGGCAGCCTGACCCAGATCCCCGTGGTGAAGGAGACCAGGGTGGAGTCGGGCCAGTTCCTGCTGCTCTCCGTCCTCTGCATGCTCTTCATCCTGGTGGCGCTGGCAGTGTCCGCCACTTTCTTCTGCGTGCGCCAGCGCTCGCACCTCCACATGAAGGAGAAGCTGGCCAGCCTGGGGACTGACACCAGCACTGATGCCACCGCAACCTATCAGGTTAGACCATCCCTCCTCGCTGTGAGCCAATCAGAGGCCGGGACGCTTAAAGCAGGCGCTCTACCATTGGCAGAGCTCGCCCCCCGTTCAGATACAATTGATTATCTGATTGGTTTGTGAGAGAATATTTGTTCATGTGTATGCATGTTAGAGTGACTCTCTTCCACCTGCTCCTATGATGGTTTTAAGCTCTTATAATAACAGTGATGTGCTTTTATGATTCAATTAATCATTTTTTTATTGAGCAGTGTGATTATTTCAACCACAAATCACTTATTGTGTGTATTTGCATGATTTATTTTGTCTTTAATTTTTGAATTTTCAAATTATTGCTTCAGTAGATACACCCTTCATCCAATTATCCAGTGCTCATCCTTGCCTGAGAAGTGTGTGCATGCGTGTGTGTGTGTGTGTGTGAGAGAGAGAGAGAGCGGCAGAGGAACAGGCCGCCGCTGTGACCTATCCCCACTGCTCCTCCAGGGCCACGGGCAGCCTGGGCTGTATTGATTTTCAGCGTTGGGGCTCAGCTGTGCCCAGCGTGGCACTCAGAACACATTTATCTGCATGTCGCGTTAACATTTTCAATATTTAATCAGGTTTTCACAGGGCTGCTCTCCCATCAAAAGCTGGAGGTGTTGCAGTGGTGAAACAGTGGCCACAGAGAAGCAAAAATAAGCACAAATGCAAAAGGAAATGATGTTTTTTTGTCCTTTATAAATGAATGTTATATCCTGTAGCATTTTATATTATCTGATTACAATAGATTTCTGTTTAGGAACTGTCCTCATGCTGTGCTAGAGTGAAGGTTTTTTCTCAGTATATCTTTAGGGATGGGATAACCGCTCTGTCAGACTTCCATGTGGGCGTGTTCGCCACGTCTGACAGATACAGTTGTACTGGGAGAGCTGTTTGCGGTGGGAGAGACATATTGTATGATGGCAGCACATACTCCAGACGTTGTTTCCTCTTGGCCTCTTTTCGCTCTTATTAGTAGTCTGAGAGAAAGGGGGAGCAGGGGAAACTGTAATCCCATGACCTGTGCTCCTCCCTGGGCTTCATGTGTCTCTCCTCTTGCCCTCTCCGTTGCTAACCGCATCCCCCTGCCTGCTTCTCGGCACCAGTGCAGCACGGCGCTTTGCAGAGGTGTTGAGAAGTAGGATGAATTATGAGGTGGACCTGGATATTGCCCCGAGGCCAAGGCCCAGGGCACCGCTTCATGGCTCTAATCATTAAAGTCTGACGGCAGGAAAGCTGATCCAAGACCAGGGCTTAGAAAGGCCTATGCTCCAGAGGGAAATATCACTATGATAGATCATGAGATAGAGTGTGCTTTCACAAAGCATTTTCTCCGCTCTGCCCCATCCTCACTGTTATTAATTGAGTATGGATATGAATTCTGTGGAGATGACTCCCAAATCCAAACATGATGAGGTTTGCAGATGATGAATTTCACATAGAAACACCAAGTGTGACCACACCTCATGGAGAGAATTAGTGAGCGTGTGGCTGCTTCTGTGTGTGTCTTTATACAGTAGCTATATGTATAAGTACATGTAGAAGAATCTGACTAAGGTCTTTTGCCATTTTTTTTCTTTCTTTCATTTTGTATAAACTATAGTAGATAATGCCTAGTCTTCACATTTTTGACGCCCTGTCACTGCACTGAGACATTATGGGAGAAAAGCTGAGTCACTGGGAGAGGTGTAATCTTCCTAGCAGTCTTTCAGCAAATTTCAGACACCTGGATATATCAATCAAACTGGAAAATTATACTTTACAATCATGCCAGTGCGTTTCTCCCTCCCTTTAGTTCTGCGTGGTTATATACATTTATATTAGAAATCCTACATGATTGAAGGATAGGTTCTTCTCTTATATTTCTACCCTCGGACAAAATGGATCCAAATTCATTTTCCCTTAAGTGTGTGCAGATTTTATGCAGGATCTCAGTGTAGCAGAGAGAGAGTGTGTGTGTATGTGTGTGTTTTTCCACAACTAAAAGACCCATTCTTAAACAAGACAGTTGCTGTGTGCCAGCCAGGTGTGACACTGAATTTATTCTATAAATCGCACAGGGTTCCTCAACCATGTATTTTTGACATAATTAGTATAAGCTCCATAATCCACAAGGATAAGCCATTAATCTACAGACAAGTGAGGACAGATCAAGTCAGCCTAGATACAGGATTTTACAAGGTGCATTTACAGGACGCAGCCTCTAAGAGCAAGGATAAGCACATAACTTACATAAAACTATTGTTATGTGTATGAAAAGAAGATAAATACACAAGGCCTTGCAAGGAGTGTAGGAAAAAAAGACACATTTCTGATGATCCAGTGCTTCACCATCACAACCATCTCCTCTAATCCCCCCCTCTCAGGAACTGTGTCGCCAGCGGATGGCGATCCGGACGTCGGAGCGCGTTGAGCGACCGGAGACCCTGCGCCACTCGCGGCTCAACAGCGTCTCGTCCCAGTTCAGCGACGGCCCGGCGGCCAGCCCCTCCACCCGCAGCAGCACCTCCTCCTGGTGCGAAGAGCCGGTGCCGTCCAACATGGACATCTCCACCGGTCACATGATCCTGGTAAGGAGCCTTCTGATTTGACGATAGACAGGAAGCTGGTTGAGAGGTGGTTTTGTTGTCGGGCCCCCTCTGAGAGCATCTGTGGTTCTTAGTATCTGATCGTTACAACTAAACAACCACAACCGCGTCTCATTGTGTCTGACTGACTATGGGTGGATCATTAGGTTGCACATCTACTGCCACACCACGCTCACCCCTGCACCTCGGTGGGTGTAAGTGCTTTAAAATGAATTCTTATTATACATTTTGAACGTTACGGTGCGTCAGGCTCCCACTGATCTACAGGAATAGGCTTCTCAGATATTTCATGTGCTAACATTATAGCACATCCTTTAAAAAACTATGAATATGCCAGGCTCTGTGCTGAAAACCAACAGCTTGACTTCTCTCTGTTTATCTGTTTGGATGTGTCTCTTTTTCATCCCTCTCTCACCTCATTCCCTTCAGAACCCTGTTATCTTTGTTTTTTTTTTCATCACTCTTCCTGCTGTTTTCTCCCTCTTGCTTTATCTTGGCTCTGGTGTCTTCATTTTTTTTCCCTCCAACTTTTCCCTCCCTCTACTGTGTCATTTTCTCTCTTTATCATTCCGTCCTGCTTCTCTCCCCTCTGTCATTTTCATCTTTTACCCCCTCCATCTCCCGTACTGCTGCAGCAAAATAAGGCAGACATTGTTTTGCGTGATGAGAGCTGCTCAAAAGTGAAATATCATTACCCCTCTGATTGTCATTTGGATGTTTTAGAAATGTTCAATGTGTTTCTTTTTTTTTTTTCTTCGTCTTCTTCTTTTTTTTCAGTCGTGGGGTGAAAAAAAAAAGCTTTCAGTTGCCAACGCGTCCACAAACACACAATGGATTGTTTTAATTTTGCACAACTTTCGCTTCATTCATTTGAGACAAGCTTGATAAAAGAGATGGATAGATGCCTTGCAGTGTTTCCATTAATGGAGAGAACATTCATCACACTGCAAGTCTAGCTTTTATATTGGGAGGCTATAATGAATGAGAGTGAATCTGAGTAATGCCTTGTATTGGTGATAATAGATGGGTTTTGTTGCACTCGTCAAGGCTTGTTTGTGAAGCCCCTTTTGAAAACATTGACAATAGAAGAGCATTTAGCCTTGCAATAACAAAAGAGCCACTGTGAATCATTTCTAGGAGCTGTTATTATTAGCCCCAATTTCTTCACAGCAGCAACGGAGGCATTACAATGTAGAAAGGTAAAACACACAGGGACCTTTACTTCTCTTTCATGCCATGACTGACATGGAGGTGTCCTATAGGGGCTCTTCTTTAAAATTCCACCGCCATCTCACATGAAACCATGTGTGAGATTGCCTTGTTATCGCTGATCTCAGACCTATATTTTCCCATCTCTGCTCTCCTCTCCTCTCATCTCCACTCTCTTGCTCTTTGGAGCACACACCGTGTGGAGAAGGATGATGAATACCCGGCTTTCCAAAGCACACATGCTGGGGGTCCTTTTTGTGAGGCCTGATCACCCCTCACACACACACACACACACACACACACATGCATACACACGCATAAATACACACATGCATACACAGACTCATATAACTGCTATGCTACAGTTTGGTGCCATCAGGACTCGATGTTGTGCCCCACTGTGCGGCCCACCGCAAGACTTAAAAAGTCTTGCATAACGACTTCCAACTTCAAAAGTGAAATTGGATGCTTCTGTGTGCTGAGTCATCTGCTCTCTCTTTTTTTCCCAGAGCTTTGACACACCTCTGCTGTTTTACATTTTCTATCTTTTCTCGTTTGCTGTTTTCAGCTGCAGCATGCTCCTGGAACATTATCTGCTACAGTTAATGATTAAAAACATTAAAAACCATGAGCACATGTAACATGGAAGCATGCGTTTCCATGTGTTACTGCAGCACTGTGTCCTTTCAGCACCATGGACAGCACTCTACAGTCACCAAACTCTTTACTCACAAACGCCACGGTCCCCTGCTGTCCAGAAACAGGGTCCAAATGTTGCAACCATCTCTGTTCTTGTAGTGCTCCTGTGCCTTAATCACCTCTCCCCTGAAAAAAGGAAAAAAAATCAATAATTATGTAGCCCGAGGCTCTTTTTTCATTATGTTTAGTTGTTATTGTACTTTTTTTTTTTGAATGATGAATTATTTACTCAAAAGGAAAATAGACTCAGGCAATGGAGAATAGCCACTGACTAATGCAACATGATTTGCCCTCAGTGACTTTTACTCACAATTTTAAATTTAGTTTATGAGCCAAAAAACAATTTGCTGTTCCATTTAATGCAAAACAATGTGTTCTTTTCATTTAGCTATTATTAGTCACACAAAAACATACATATTAATACCCTCTTTTTTTCCACCTCTCGCTGTTGTTTGTCATATCATAAAGCCCCCCCCATCCCACCCCCTGTACAAACTGTTACCGGCACTGTTCGTTTTAATTTGACAGCAGGGCTTGACAGTAATGTGTTACCTGTTGTGTCTGGCTCCCCTGGTTCTCCCTTCATCCTGATTTCAGCCATCACCCTCTGCTGCCGAGGAGACTGCTTAGGAAGGATTAGACATTGTTTCCCTGACACCCAGGCCTCCCATCCCAACCCTCTGATTGGCAGACATAATCCCCCCATTCACTAAACCTTCGTTACCCTGTCTCTGGAATACGCCACGGTCCGCTGCCTCCCCCTAGAAACGGGAGGGCTTGATAAGGACCTGCTGGCTGCATTGCATTAAGCTTGCGAAAATATGAATCTGGAATGCAATCGATTCAGGGCATCGTTTGAATAGAATGGGATGCAATTCAGAGTGGCTGTATCAAGTACATGGAGATGTAATATTGGGAGGGGAGGTGGGACGCTGTCAGACTGGCAAGCAGAGAGTACTTGTACAGGGTGACAAGATCATAGTGATGACAGGCTCTGTCAAGTGGCCATAATGGCATGCTGTCATTTTCCAGGGGAAGACAGCACCGTGTATTTGCGTGGGCGATGCACAACAACACACAAATGCAAATATACGTGTTGCCTTCCACCATTAGAGTTGACATTAACTAGATTTTTTTCCCCTTTTCATGATGGAGTTGTTTCTTTTTTTTTTTTGTTAGTGCATAAGAATTAAAAGTTGAAACAGGGATGGTTCAGAGTGTAATGGCAGAAATCTACGGTGGTGTTTCAGAAATAGTCTTTCATGTCATTAATGGGTTCAGACAGAACGCCCTGTGCTGCCGCGTTCTCTCATTATGCAGCTGCATAAATCACAAGAGTTTTCTGTTCCTTGTGTGTCTTTTAAGACCTGAGTGGCACCTCTGGTAGAATATCTAACAATAAACTTTGATTTGCATTGTCTGTAGGATTGTAAATTTCTTATAAGCCACCTAATATCTCGTGCGTTGATGCAGGAGACGTCTGAATTCATGAGCCATCAAAGGGTAATTGCCTATTATATGTTGGACAAGCTTATTTGTGATTACCATCTAGGTAGGAATTGTATATGTTCTGCAAAGACTTGGATTTTCCCTTTTGACAGACAGGAGTGAATAAATCGGCTGTAACAATAGAGTGTCACCTCTCCGCTCAGCCTACCTATACTGCCTTTAATATGGGATAAAAACCCAGCACATCTGGGTATCACTTTCATTGTATTAGCCAGCTGATCCCTGACATCAGTTTATGAGTCTGTAATCTTCTGCCTCACACAATAGCGGACTAAACCATTTAACCCCGTCAGGAGGGGAGTCATGATACAGGAGAGGAAGCAAAACACAGCGCAACGCTATAAGAAAGAATCATCTTGCCAGCTACAGCCTCTAAGCTCCATAAGACTTGCCCTGGTTTGGGAGAAAACACACACACGCAACACGCACAAACACACATACACAAACACACACAGGCCTCCACCCCTCCCCCTTCTCTTTTTCCATCTTTGTCTCTCTAGCGAATTCAATTTTGTCTTCTCCAAGCGAGGGCTTAAATGCAGACAATCTTATCAGTGGCTGTGCAAGCAGTGAGGGACGTGATTGAAACACCCCTGAAGTATTTCCAATGCAGACAAACCTTTCAGGAGTCTTAATTGTGTGTGATTTTTTCTCCCCCCCCCCCCCACACTACCCCACCCCACCCCCCGCCCCTCCTCTCTCGGTCAAACACACATGCACAAACACACAAAGACGCAAACATTAGCATACCTTCCCCACCTAGATCTTCAGCAGCCTCCTCCTCCTCACCCAGTTGTTATGCTATACAGCAGCTTAAGACAATAATACACCATGACACCTGATCATAGCTTTAAAGGAGAGATGCTGTTGTCAGGGGTTTAGTGTTTTTTGCTCCAGTTTATTTATTGGTTGGATCATATTGAGGAAACACAATGGGGGGAAAAAATATAACAACAACCTACCTCCACCCAGCTCTGATAAAATAAGAGTGAATTATTTCTCTTGTCTCTTTTCTCTTTCAATCAAACGTTTGTTGCGAAAACAGACACATTTAGAGATGAATTAGTTTTCTGTTGCATGGTTTTTTTGGCTTGTCCTTTGAAATGGCTGCTAAGGTGGTCCGTGTTGTCCTCTAGTCCTACATGGAGGACCACTTGAAGAACAAGAACCGTCTGGAGCGTGAGTGGGAGGCCCTGTGCTCCTACCAGGCAGAGCCCGGCGCCTGCGGCGTGGGGCACGGCGAGCAGAACTCCAAGAGGAACCGCTCAGACGCCGTGGTCGTATGTGAGTCCATTCAGATGTCCATTCAGTTTTTTTCTTTTTTTTTCTTTGTGTTTTCTTGCTGTGAGAATGTGCCCACCGTCGACAAGTCTGGAGCAAAGCAGACCGTGTTCATCAGTGTTGCTGATCTGGTTGTAAACAGATGCTTCAAGCTACATGAAACCAGTTGGGTAAACAAGCCAAAACAGTGTAGAGCATATGTTTCCTAACAAATTATCAGTTGAGCTCATTTTTCCTGAAAACCAGTGGACATCATTTCAGGGGAGATAATTATCTTTTCTTAATGTAAAACCTCTTGTTTTGGGATTTCTCCTCAAATGAGATTGAAAATAGGGAAGCAGCACTTTATTAGTGAAATATATTATCATTACCTGGTGTTTGAGTGTGTGGCTCTGTTCTGCTCTGTGGCTGTTCACCTGCCGGTCTTACATTATACAGGGTCTTAAGTTCTTTTCTACAATTAACAGTTTGTAAATACTAATTTTAAACCATAAATACAAGCACTGTCTTTCCTGACCTAGCTGATTACTTCTGTAATAGACATCCAATCCATGCAATGGTTGGTTTAAAATTGAATACATTATAATTAACTAACTAGTTCTACCCTGCAATACAATGCAATGAATCAGTTGCCAGGGTTACTGTCAGTCAAATATGACACTGAATATATAAAGCTAAGTTTTAAGGAGCTTTAAAAGCAAATGTATTAAAGTACTGACTGATTCTGAAGTTGGACAGATTATATGAACCCTGCGATACTTTCACTTGTTTAAGAAGAAGATGATTTTAAAGCTCACAACCTACAGACTTAAGATAAAATATTTATTATTATTTCACATGGAACATTCCTTATTGAAGGTGAAGCAATTCAGGACTTCAGAATAGTGAGTGTATGAATGATGAAAGTCTGGTGAAATTGCACTCCCTGCAGCCGTTACCATTTCATATTCCTCTGTTGTTGCTCAAAATTCTGTTGTTATTGTGCAGGGAGAGGAGAAGAAAAAAAACTGTGGAAATGTGCGTTGATGAATTATGCATCTCCATTACAGATGATCATTCCAGGATCACCTTGAAAGCGGAGAACAACCACGGCAACTCAGATTACATCAATGCCAGTCCAATAGTGAGTATTGTTTATTCATTATGGCTCCACGTTGTGGCTAATATCTGCTGTCCCTGGAGCCTTTTTGTACCACCAGCACCTGTTGTGGTTGGATTTTACTTAGAGATAAAAAGACGTTTCAAAGGACTTGTCATCGATCCAAGTGCATTGATCTTTTTTTTTTAAAACTTTGTTCTCCATTCTGGGAGACCCGTGGATTCGGTTTGTCTCGTATAATCACACTGCTACTTTCGCTGGTTTCAAAATGGCCGCTCCCTGGAGATACCTTCCCACCCTTGTTTTTCATTCACACTAAAAAGAATTAAACATTATTTTTGACTAAACAAATGTATCCCATGCAAATCCAGGAAGACCTCAGTGTCAGAGGGGCTAAAGTTTTTTTTTTCTTCTTCTTCTTAAGTGTTTTTACCCAAAATATTGCCAGTCATGATTTCCCAGCGGCTGCTGAGAAGGGATTCCATCAAAGGGGAACAGGAAACTATGCATTTCAAATATAGTGCCAAAATTTCTGTAGAGATAGATGAGGGGGAATACACACAGCTGCACTAAAAGCCTATTACTCTCCAGAAACAAACAATAGGGACTTTTAGATGCTCGATTTCTTCCTCTATTTTCTCTAATGACATATTCATAGAGGTTTTTAGCTTATTTTAACAAAGCTGTAATGCGACATTTGCCATCTTATGGAATCATAATACAGTTAATCAATCAGGGGAAGAAGTGAGCAAAAAAAAATCTGATTGGCGCTTTAGAGGAGTGA
The DNA here is from genome assembly GCF_045865225.1 of Trachurus japonicus. Lineage (NCBI taxonomy): Eukaryota > Metazoa > Chordata > Actinopteri > Carangiformes > Carangidae > Trachurus > Trachurus japonicus. The sequence goes on along the minus strand of NC_140926.1, from coordinate 16,166,721 downwards.
TATAAAGTTATTCAAAACAGTTTTGGTGCAGTAAAAAAAAAAAAATAGACAAACGGATGTTGAAGATGGGTGAAGTAATGGCGGATGCAGTGGTGTGCGGATGAAAGGACAGTAATTACAGCACAAAAGGGACCCCTGGCTGAGCCCAGCAAAACTGTGATAATTATGTCTGTCAATGCAGCTTCTTCCTCCTCATTAGCTTCAGGGGCAGTGGCCTACGAGTAAATAATCTGTCGCTTCTTTCTGGGAATCCAGGGTCAGGGAGGCAAAGGGAAAGGGGCGATCGGAGCTCCCTTGGAAAGCACAGGGTGACACACACACAGGGAAGGGCTCGGACAATGGTTAATGCTTGACCACAAACGATACAAGCACTCCCAGATGTACGGGATCATTAGCGTGAGGGATGGTCGGAAGGAATGCTCAGTGACACAAAATGTGCTCATAGCTTAATTGTCCTTGCCTTGACCGGCCTTTTTTTTTTTTTAAGTCAAAGAGTGTATGCCGTTTCCATTTCCCATCTCATCTCCCTGCTTTTTGTTTCCAAACCATCTGAGGTGAGCTCAAACCGGCATTTAGCTCCCAAGCTCCCTGTCTTATACAAACACAGGATCAAGGCTCTAGAGCAAGGTGTTGAAAAGTTGAGGCTCTTCTCGAGGAACAGATAAGCTATTTTACCTCAAACCAAAGAGCACTCCTTTGCCTTTTCTTGTTGAAGTCTATCTTCTTCCCACAATGGCAAGGGGAGGACAGCTGAGACGCAGGACTACTCTTTCATGTTTGCATTTTAGTATTCATGCAAGGATGTCAGCACACAGCTACAGCATGTCTGTGTCCTTGAGATTGGCCAAATGGAGTGGCAGCACCAGCATTCGGCACCACCTTTCATTTCTGTGTGGGAGATTTTTTTTTCTTTTTTTTCTTTTTACAAACAGACATGAGGGATTTCTAGCAAGAAAGATGAAAATAATGTCGAACAACACGGTTACAGCTAATTGAAGTACAACACTGGGTAATGAACAGGACGTTTCCTGTATTCACCGGTCCTTTGTAAAAATGTCTTCAACAGAGTGGAAGGCAGGTTCGTGTAGGTGTCTTGAAAGAGCATTTTCAGTCGCTTATGTTTCACTTTTGCCCCCAGTCATCATTTAGTTACAACTGCAACACCCAGAATTAACACTGACAGCGTGTAGACACGCCACACAGCACACTTACACTACTCTGTTTCTGTTGAGCTTGACTTGCAATCACCGTTTATAAGGTAAATGAGAAAACATTACAAACTATCATCAACTATATCAAAAATAATAAAGAAATTGATTATTATTATTATTATTATTTAAACATTTGGACTGAAGTTGTATGTTTGGTTTCATCAGCCCCTCTAAGCATAAAGAATTAATCCTGTTGTCGAGGCTATTAAACATGAGGAGAGAAAAGCATTATGGTAATATCAAAGCTGCAAAGAAGTGAGCTGTAATTATTTTCCTTTTAAGGTTGAGTGTCGAGGTCCAAATGAGTCTGAAAAACACACACACATGAGAAACTACATCTTTTTTACAACTTTTAAGATCATGTTAGGTGTCCTTGACAAGTTATTCTTCCGCTTTAAAAGAAAAAAAAAGCCATAAGTCATAAAGAGAGAAAAACCCATTAAGTTTAACCTTGTGACTCACTGTAGTGACGTTTCTTGATGTTTCGTTCAAGAGATCACCGCTCACTAAATGCATCTATTGTAAAAAATCACTCAAAAGCAAGTTAACGTGCAAATAAATGAGTCAGTCGGGCTTTGATTTTATAAATAAACGACTTAATTTCACCCTCATTTTTCGACTTTTTTAGGTCTAACCATAAATAACGTTGGAAAAAACCCCCACACTATCAAAAAAACAGCTGTTTGATGTGTCATCCATCATTATAAGGCCAAATATACCTTGAGAATACATTGTTACATACCCACCTATTTCTCTTCAAGTAAAATATGTCAACATCTTTGCCCTGATGCATCTCACACTTGGGGGTGTGCATAAAAATTCATTCAATAAAATGTGATCATTGATTTTGGGAGGGCGGCCCAGCCAACACCTACTCAATCAAGCCTCAATCACCTCCCTCAAATCAAGTCCCCCTGCTGTCATTACATCCCACCTCAACATGCAGCTCCGTCATGTCAAACCGCCTCCAGGCTTTTCGAGTCCCACCACAGTATCATGTTTCATGCAGAAACCTGTCAAAGCGTGGAGAGAGAAAAAGCCATTTCATGAGGTCGTTGACAAAGTATAGAGGTGTGAAGACGTTGTAGACAAGGCTGTACATGTCTTAACCAAAGCAGCGAGATAATAAGTGGACTTATTAAGTGGTTATTTTGAAAATTCAAAGGGTTGGAAGTCAGATTTGTCACTGCTGCTGTTTCTAGACAGAAAGCAAACTCCCAAGGTCCTCTTGAGTTTTTTTATGCAAACATGATGCTTCAAGAACCTGATCTTTAACGTATTTTTTTTTTCTACAAAAACAAGAAACAAGCCATGTCCTTCAAATATGTGTCCAGCATTTAGTGTATGACATGACAGTCACAGCTTACCAACAGCATTGTGCAACATCTTCTACTCTAATCATAACAATGAAGAAAAGCAACATCTTAAGAGGAGAAAACAAGAGTCTGAAACACAGCAGAGAAAATAAAAAGTGGATGTATTTTCCTCAGGAGATGCTGGTCTCCTTGTCCTTCCCCCCTCCAAGTCCTAGACACTCTGCCTTCCCAAACACCATCTCACACTCTGTTACCTCTCTCCCAGATGGACCATGACCCGCGCAACCCTACTTACATCGCCTCGCAGGGCCCACTTCCTTCCACCGTGGCGGACTTCTGGCAGGTAAAACTCATCTCCATTCACAGCTCATCTTTCAGTTTTGTACTGTTGTTTCCCAAATGGAACAAAAACAATGTGGTCGAGCCCTTATGTCTGACACAATGGTTTTGTGTGATTTGGCCGATGCTGTCTGTGTTTATGATGTCTTCTTCTTGGTCCTAGACTTGGACTAAACTTCTATATCCTCTGTGTTTCACCAATGAGGGGGGGGGGGGCAGTTGTAGTTACATTTGAGCTAAGCATCTGATTTTGTACCTGGAGTTTCCAGAAGAAACTATTTGGTAGAGAAAACTTATTCTGTACTTACTTATTCTCTATAACCCAGTGGAAGTAAGTCAGTAAGTAACTACTAAGTGGATGTTGCATATACAGTATACCGATATTGATATAAAACCTCAATTTGTGTATTTATCAATTTGCATAATAAAATTCCAATTTTAATTACATTTTAAACTCACAGAGGTAATAGACATTTTTAGTATCAGAGTGGCTTTAAATTGTCTGAGGATAGCACTGTATCCACTGTACATCACACATAAACACCCATAAAAGCACTTAAAAGTAACAGAAAGAGGACGTTCCTAGTAACTTTAATGACAGCTGTCACCACCTCTTCAGCCACATTGCAGACAGGAACTGCCAGTAGTTAATTCTTCATGCTTTTAATGACGCCACTTTGCAGGAATGTAAACAAATAGAGGCTATTAACCAAGGCTCAAATCGTAGCCCATAGTGTAGTTCACTGGCTCCATAGCGACATTATACTCTGTGTTTATGTCTCCCAGAGGGCTCTGGGAAGTGTAGTTCCAAAACTTAGAGCATGATTACCCTTCAAATAAATGGAAGACAAAGAATGACTGTGACATACGTTGTAGCGCTGTGACACAAATATAATGGTAATACATGAGAAGCACAAGCTGGGGCTGCAAATAACAGTGCTACTATTACATCAATAAAACAGTGTCACAAGCCGAATGTGCACAGACCTGCAGCCTTTAGTTGTATATAGTAGCCTCAGTCCACACTCTCCCAGGAGGTCGAATTTTATTTATATTAATGTTGATGTTTGCTTATATTTGCATTTTAGTCAATGCTATTTGAATTTCCCCCATGTCCATAAATGTCAGAGCAGCTCTCCATCAATCACCAGGTATAGGCTATTGTGAAGCCTGTCGACTTGAGCGGAGGTATGCCTTAAATGATGCATAGTCGCCAAATGGCGGCCTTATTTGTTAATAGGACAGCACTGTAGTAATTAGTGGGCCCATCACCTCCATATGGTGAAGTAACTCCACTGGCCGTGACCAGGATGTAGAAGTGTGGAGCATAAATCCTGGCAGAGCAGCTGGCCCTGCACTCTGCTCTCTGCATCTCGTATTGAACGGATACCCATTTTGTATCATTATGATAGTGCTGACTTTGTGCTGGCACAGACGCTGGAGCCTGTTTGTGAGCAGGGAGAGAGTGGCACAGCCAAGTTCAGTCTGTGTTGGTTTGGTGCCGCACTCCGAATGCAGTAGAGTTTAAATCAGTTTCTAACCACGAAAAAAATAAAAACCTTCTCCCAACCTTTGTCCTCACAGCGCCCTAATTAATTTTCTAAAAAAACTCAGTACCTATACCTAATTATCTTGGAAAAATTACCTTAATTGACTGCATCAGCTCTAATAGGAATGAAAGGTGCCCTGTTCCCCGTGTTTAATTTGTAAATTCGAAAGTACCTCAAATGAAACAGTTGATAATTATCTCTTAGTCATTTTGGTTATTTGTTTGTTTGTCTGCCAAATTCTTTGTCTGCCAGGTGAATAAATGCATATCCATTATCTAATGAATTGGCTATTTAGCCATGAACTCAACTCTAAATCTTTCCCAATTAAGCAGAAAATAATGGAAAATTAGACTCAGATTGGCTGACATAGTGAACATCAGTCCTGTGACTGGGAATAAGTAGTAACCATTCATTATTCAATATGGTTAACCTTCGATTGTGACAGGACAAGGGGGTAAAAAAACACATTCTTTCTCTCCATTAAAAATAAACAAACTGGGGAAACACTGGCACTCTCATGCAAATGGCCTGTGCAGGAGGCAAATCTTTTTGCTCTGTCCTATCTAATCCACACTGGCCCCAGGCAGCGCTCTGAAAGGCGGCTCTGCTCTAATCCTCCACTCCTCGTTCCTCCACCCCTTCATCCCTCACTCCTTCGTCCGTCTCCCCGCGTTCCCCTCCCTCCATCTCTGGCTATTACCTTAGCTCTGCTGGGCCTCGCTCTCCTGCTCCGCTCCTCCTCACAATTCAATGCGAAAAGCAGCCAATCAGCGGAGAGTCGACAGGGCAGCACCTTCAGAGCCTAGACGTTTTTTATTATGTCTAAAAAAACACAAATGATGCTGGCTAAAAATGGAGACCAACATCGCTCTAGTTCCTCACTACCTCCAAATATTTGCCAAACCTTTACAAGACTAAATGAATAATATTCCCTCACATTATCACCTTGCCTAATCTCATCACATCCTGCCACAGTTGGCGTGTAATGTGTCCACTGGGCTGGATCGCAGAAGCTTGTGATTAGTGTATAGTCAGGGCCATTGTGTTTTTATAGCAATCATAAAACCTGTGTTTCCTCCTCATTTTCCTAATGGCTGCCGTGGGCCTATATTTTTTTTTCCAAAGGACACATTAGATTGTGATCAGATGAAATGGAGCAGCGGCACCAGTAGAAGTTGTGATCTCGCTCAGACGACTAAGAGAGGGCGACACATGACGCGGCCTCCTGCTGCTCCATCCAGCGTTTATCATTTGTCACACGCAGAGAGGTGACATTTATTCATACTTCCTGGACCAAGATTAAGAAATCAATTTCACTCTAATACAAGGCCGGCGTGTAATGCTAATGTGCAATATGCTGCTCCTAGCGGCGCAGCTCCGCTACACATTAGCGATGTCGTAATTCCACGCAGGTGCTTGAGGAGAGCGGTGTCATCTCAGGATGTGTTAAACAGACGTCTGACATTTCTCCTCTGACGTGCAGATGGTGTGGGAGAGCGGCTGCGTCGTCATCGTCATGCTAACCCCACTCTCTGAAAATGGAGTCAAGCAGTGTCACCACTACTGGCCCGACGAGGGGTCTGATGTCTACCACATATACGAGGTAGGTGTGTCAGTGTTTTTTGAGATTTAATACATCGAGTTTCATTTTTATTTGTGGTGCTCACACTATTGTACCACTTACTGTGAGGCTGTGAGAACTTCTTTCAGCTAAAGAGTCCCTGTGAAGCTGTTGTGTAACAGTAACGCTGTTTTTTGCTGTGGAGTTTTCAAATTTCACTTTAGTTTGGGAAGCAAAAAAAAACATATTCATTCATTGCAAATTTCACAGGAGTGGTGGTAGAGATAAGTATCTCAAAAGCGTAGTTTTGGTGTGAAAGGTGGCATGGAGAAGGGAAGAGGAGAACACAACAGAACAGCAGCCTGACAGAAACCATTTATTTGTAATTTTCAACAAAAAAGACAGAAAAGAGGAAAACTTTCAATCTGACACTATTGGGAAAAAAATTACATCTCAACAATGCTGCATATATAGTATTCTAATAGAGACCACTTCCTCATTTTAAACTGGCCTTTCACTGGCTGTCTGTTAAAAGTCCTCAGATTTCATGGTGTAAACCGCTCACTGTTGCAGAAACACAGTCTGAATAACAAAAAAGATCCTTACTTTTTTTCCCCCAATAGTTTCATGTCATTTCATCACACAGTGACTGTCCAGTTTCACTTGAGCATACAAACTCTTAGGGAAACTGTTATTTCTATGAAACATCACCAACAAGAGAATTAAAAGTAAACAACTAAAATGTAATCCTGTGTTTTCACAATCCAAAACTGTCAATTAAACCAAAAGGAACCATCCATCTTAACAAGAGACTATTAGTATATGGAACAGAAACAGACTGACAGATACGGTTAGTAAAGGAGCAGGTGCATATAAACGTATCTACCTGCAGGGCTGGAGCTGAGTCAGACGATATGTTTTACGTTAAGATTAAGTTATGGTCGCAGCTGAAGACATAAATCATTACCCTGCGAATATCGTTTCTATCTTAAGGTCAACCTGGTGTCTGAGCACATCTGGTGTGAGGACTTCCTGGTGCGGAGCTTCTACCTGAAGAATCTCCAGACCAACGAGACGCGCACCGTCACTCAGTTCCACTTCCTGTCCTGGATGGACCGCGGGATCCCCACCTCGGCCAGGACGCTCTTAGACTTCCGCAGGTAGAGTGGAGACTCTGCACCTCGGCAGATTTCAAAACAGATTTTCACCTTTTTTTTTTTTAACAACTGGCCTTTATCCTGCGCTTGTTCTTAATCACCTTCCCTTATATTCTGTATTCTGTCAGTGCCTCTCTGGTCCGTCTCCTTTTACCCCTCTGCCTTTTGGTGTCCTAGAGAATGGTTCTAATAAGGACTGTGTTTCTGTACTATCCCTTTCATCCTGGGCCTATTTCCCTCACCTCCCTCCAGCACATGTGATGCAGCAAATTAACAGTCCCGCACTGCCTGGCTTGGCTTGGGAAGAGAAGAAAAGAAACGAAAAGAAAAAAAACCCACCTAATTCAAACACCCAATTAAATGAGAGCTGTCTCGCTAAAAACATGGGAGAGGGGGAAAGCTAGTGACTGAATAACCTCACTCTGTTCTCCATATAATGTGTTCTGGCAGAAGAGAAGCAATAGCTCCTCTGGGAAAACCCAGGAGGGATAGGAAAAGCCCTCCAAATGAGAATAGATGCATCTGATTTGTGGATGGAAGTCTATCCCTCCAGTTTGAATGCAGATGAGAGGAGGGAAAAAAAGAGGATGTGCAGTGTTATCATGTCATCCTTTCCTGACAGAGTTGGTGCTGTTAAATTAAACTGGGTGTAGCTGGCAGGCAGATCTATTTATTTATGGTACTGGTGTGCAGGTTGGAGCTGTTTTGATTACATACATAAGTTTTCCTTTGCTGTCTAGCTCTCCCTAATGACCAGATTGCCTTGATGTAACTCCATTAATGCTGCTGTAGGTTATTGGGAAACTAAAGCTCTCTGATTACGTGACTCAGAGATCCACACGAAGCACTGTACACTCACGGTTTTCACGGTTTCGGCCAACTCAGTATTTTGCGGTTGCCAGTGTCATTTTTGTGATGTTGCAGCTAGTAATATGAGCCCAGTTGCATAGTCACAAAAGTGATCATTGGAAACTGTGTCTCCTCAGCCAGGCCTGTGCACAAACTGTCTTTCTGTCACTCCTGACTCTCTGTCTCCCTCCTCCTCCTCCTCTCACCGCTCCTTCCTCTGACTTGCATGGGAACTCCAACCATCTCTGTACGCTCTGCCCAAGGACGTACTCTGATTTACCTCATATATTTGCCAGTAAAATACCTTAAAAAGCTAAAATGCACATTCAATGTGATGTAATTTGATGAAATAAAAAAAGAAAAAGAAAAAGACTTCAAAATAGTAAATAATAAAACATTGTGTTTCAATAAAACCAGGCTTTTTGTTACCAAACACCTTTATTTTATCGAAGCAAAAGGCAAATCTCAAAGACATCAAATAGAGCACACCTGAGCTTTGAAATGCAAGCACACATGAGAAATGCTGTTCACAGTTGCACTTCTTAAGGTCCAGATACACAGGAAGCTTTACAAAAACATACAAAATACAAAAACTAAATATACATGGGCTCAGAAAACTGGAAATATATATCAGTAGTAATGAAAAAGAAGAAATTTTCCACAAACTAGCAATGGTTAATATAAAATATTTATATAAATATAATATATTGCAGTATCTGTAGCAATGTTAACCATTATTATGAGCTGCATCACAATATTATCACTAGTAGTAGTAGTGTTGATAATATAGTGGTAGTAATTGTTGACAGCAGACACATAAATTGATGTTATATGTTCATGCAACATGATTTATGTTAGGCTATATTCTTAGTTTTATTCACATATTGTGCTGTACTGATTTAACAAACAATACCCAGAGCAGACAAACTGCACACATGATGAAATATACAGACATTTATTTTTCTCTCCGTCGTTGAAAGGTGGAAAAAAAGCAACAAAAAAAAACGGGAAGCGGAGAGACGTGGAAGCTCTCAGTATAGTCAGTTTCCATGGCAACAGCGGGGTGTGAAAAGGCTTGTTGGCCTTCACCGTGCCTGTGGTGTATAACATTCATAACTGGCCAGGGTTAATGCGTCGGCGGTCGGCAATCACAACATCACACCACCACATCCATCACCCACATGTCACAATAATGCTGTTTGAAATGATGCTCAATTTATTTACATGGTGCAACACGGATCTCTCTCTCTCTCTCTATCTCTCTCTCTCTCTCTCTCTCTCTCTGCTCAAATTAAAGTGATTGATTGACAGGAGGGAACATCTCTCAGGATTGTGTTTGTTCCTTGATTATTGTAGCCATTAATTTCACCCAGACGGCAGCGCAGGAGTCCCTCATGAGTCACATTTGCTTTAATTTTCACTGTTATTACTCAGCAAAAAGGATCGATCCTGTTTCCAGAGTGTAATTTAACAGCCTGTTTATTCAAGACGTATTGTTGTAAAGCTAACAATAACATCCCATTTTCCCTTCTTTTTTTATTTTTTATTCTTATTTCTATTGCAGAAAGGTTAACAAGTGCTACCGGGGTCGATCTTGCCCGATAATTGTTCACTGCAGGCAAGTATAACTATTTGAACCTTGTGTCAGTGGCTGAACTGCTGAATTGGGATGCAGAGTGTTTGTCGTGGCCTGTGTGTTGGAGGGGAGAGGCTGTTTATTTAAACCCCGCTCAGTCCATTTACTCTATCTGGGTCCACTGGAGCCGCTGTTTATTCCACTGGCTGTGTCCGTATGGAAATAGTCTGGTACAAAGACGTGCAGCCGAAGACTCTTCCCATTTCCCATTTGGTTGAGTTAGTTAACTGGCCTTGATTGGTTTGTATTAAACACCAGGTATCTGTCTGACCACTTTTAATAGTCACATCCTGTTAAGTCATGCATGGGGTCCAGGCAGCCCCGCTCTCCCTCTGAGGGAGCCGTACAGACAGAGTGTCTAGCACTGGATTAATGAAGCAGTGGTGCTCAGGCCGCTCTCCTGTTTTATTGGCCTTGCCTTTATTAGAGCGATGTGCACGCCTTGTTTGCAATTAACATGCAGAGCCGTTGAATGGCCGGCGGGCACAAAGGGAGGCTTTTCATAAGACTATCTCTGGAGTAATGGAAAAGCAAGGCTCTCCAAAAGCTGTTCTCGAACCGCCCCTGGCCTCTCAACCTCTCCTCTGCTCCTGAGGTGCATGCATTTAAAAGCCTTTGTCCCCAGTGCGCCTCAGAAACCATTCCCCTCTCCCCAATAGGCGAGCGAGTCTCAAGACCACACATGCTCTCGTGTGCAAAGGCTTAACGTAATCACATTTATTGGAGCATCAAATATTCAGATCTCCTCAGGTACTTTGATAGGAATATTAAAGATTATTATTGATTTCTGCTATTTAGGTATTTTATTATATCTGTAATAGCAGACTTTAGGTTGTCGGAGGCAGCAGTGTGTGTCTGACTACGTGTTTAAATATACTCCACAGTCTCTCAGCAGATGCAGATGTAAATGAGCAATTTGTTTCCTTATAAGAAAAACACTCTGAGATTAAAGCATCCAGAGCTTCACTCCACCACCTTAATGATCTCTCTCTCTCTCTCTCTGACTCTCTGCAGTGATGGAGCTGGCAGGAGTGGGACTTACATTCTGATTGACATGGTCCTCAATAGGATGGCTAAAGGTAACGATCAATGGCTTCCCTTTCACTCTTTCTGCTTGCGTTCAAGTGTTGCCCTGGCAACGCTAAAGCCTCTCATTTTCCACAGAGGGTCTTGGGGATGCATTAGAGGGTGACTTTTCTGAGGCCTGGAGAGGCAGCGAAGACAGAGGCAAAAAAAAAAGGAAGAAAGAAAAAAAAATGGAGGGAGCTGCGAGGAGAGGAGGGAGAAGAACAAAGAGGAAACAGAGAAAGAGAAAATGAAAACGAAACCTACACCCACATTAGTAATTATCTATTTAAGCCACCGTCACGCCATATTGACCTGCATCACAATTGCGACATGAATTTAGATAGGACATGCATGGAAATGAAATGTTTAAAGGAAAAATCCATTCAAATGTTTTTGATATTTAATGGGAGCAGTGTGTTTATTTTACTCTATTATTGATTTATTCTTAACAATCCTTAAAAAATGTGCCGTGCATTCATTGAACATTGTCTACATTCGCTCCTGCTTCACACAAAACCCAACTGAGATCACCACGACGATGGCAGAAACATGGCCGTCCAGGTGCTTTGTCCATGTGTTGGTCCGTTGTCAGCTCAGCCAGAGATAGATAGATGGACTTTAAAACATAGGGAGATTATCATCCACACGTCTTCAGAAAGGAAAATCTGCCTGAAAAGGATTTTCACTGCATCGCTACATATAGAACAGGTTTGAAGACAGATTTCTTTTTTTTTTTAATCTGAATTTTTGCTTCCTGCAACAAGAACAATCTGTGTTTGTAGTCGAGTCTCCACAGTGACGAAGCAGGAGCTGCAGCTTGAGAAGAATAAGCACCATTTGCATGAATAAACAGTTACATCATTTTGTTTGCTGGCCCACAAAAAAGAAAAAAAAAAGTCTGGTTTGGCGTATCATTCTTTGAGGTATCCATGTTCTCCACGGCTATTGTCACACAGGAGCAGAGTTCTTCCAAAGGCCATCGTACGTCACTTAAATACCCTCCGTAGCTAAGCCCACCCCCCACCCCTGACCTCTGCCCTTTGACCTCCGGCCTTTAACCCTCCCTGTTCTGCTCGCCCCCCCCCCCCCACAGTGCTCCAGCCCCGTCAGCGGTGCGGCGCTTCCCCCTCGCTGCCTGTACCACAGTAATAAGCCTGACTCGTCCCGATGGAGGTTCATGTAGTTCAGTGACGAATGCAGCCGTTGTCCGCGGTGATGAAAGGTGCCACCCAGTCTCTTTTTAACCTTTTGTTTCTCGCCCCAGAATCGAATGTATAAAATGAACATAATCTTGCTCTCCAAGGCTTTTTCCTTTCGGTCGGAGAGCCTCTCTTCAGCTTAACTTTGGAATCCAGCCTTTCGGAGACATGAAAGTCTTGTCGGAGCACTGGAGTACTTTGAGCACTAAGTCCAGCTGCATTAAATCCCCCTTTCTCTCTCTCCCTCTCTCTTTCTCTCTCTCTCTCTCTTCCACACATACATACTTTTTCCTCCTGCTCCCTCTCGTCTGCTTCCTTTCTCTGCCTCCATTTCTGCTCTCTCCTACTCTCTCTCTCTCTCTCTCTCTCTGTCTCACTCTCTCATTCTCTTTCCTCCCATCACCTCTGGTGTTCTTCTGAAAATCCGTAAATCTGAAAGTAGAATAAGATTTCCAGATTAACATCGGCCAATCCCGACTCCTCTCAGCAGCTTCTGATCACTGTTCAAGACAAACAACTGTTACATGGGTTAATCATCAGCATGGATACTAAAACACTGTAGTCAGAGTTTGTTAATTCTCAGACACGCGCACATGCACGTACGTGCACACACACACACACACACACACTGTGATATGGTTGTATCAAAAAGCTCTTAGCAGACTTCATAATCTAAACCAATTTTTTGAACAAGACTCTCACAGAGAAGCCAGCGCTCTGTTTTTTTTTTTTTTTTTTTTTTAATGCATTATTGCACATTTCCCAGACCCCAAAAATATCCTCTTGCATATTTTATCGAGAAACAGTCTGTGGCTCTCGTCCAAGTCTTTCGAGGGATGAATGTAATAATTTTCAATCGCTGCACTGTTCCAAAGGGAGCCCAGTATAAAGAGAGATTGACAGATGTGAGCTGGATTACTCCGCTGCTTTGAACTCAGTCCAATTTTCGGTCTGTTGCAGGTGCTAAAGAGATTGATATTGCCGCTACCCTGGAGCACTTGAGAGACCAGAGAGCTGGCATGGTCCAGACAAAGGTAAGGTCCCCGGCTTTGAGTTTAGAGAGATGGGGGGTGGGGGGGTGTGGGGGTGGTGGTGGGGGGAGGGGAGGAAGAGGAAGAGGTGGGGGGTTGCAGTCATTCAAACAGACGATTGTCTACTTCATCTGCACAGGATCAGGGGGAAATGATGTGGTAATTGATAACTGCTTCAGGATTAGAAAAAAAAAACATTGTCCTGCTCCAGGTTTTATCTGTGATACAGAGATGTGAGAAGTGACCGAGATCTTCTGCCACTGAAATATTTTGTCCATGAAACGGCTGCATTTTCACATTTTTGCCCTCGATTTCCATCACATGATAAACATAGAGAGATAGAGAATCTTATTGAATTAAAGGAGGAAACAGAAAAAGCAGCAGATCCTCTTCATGTTTAGAAGCTGAAACCATCAGAGTTTTTCTCTTGACATTTTTTAATTGATTATCAAAATAAAATTTAAAAAAAATCCTCTCCTTTTTGTTCCCTTTCATCCATGTAAATTTTTATTACCCAAGGTTTCAAACCTCTGCGTGGCGCATGCAGCCACTTAAATTCTCTCCAGTCGATATCACAGCGGGCCCTCAACCTCACACCATTTTAGAAAATAGTTTAAGGTGTGTACAAAGCATTTCCTCTCGCCCACTAATGCAAACATCAGGTAGGAAGCCTAGTTTTGTTTCTCTCTTGTAATTGGAAGAAACAATAATAATGATGATAATAATAAAGGCGCAGCTCATGCAGCGGCTGTGGCTGATATTATGGGGGCTGCTCACTAACAGACTCCAGTGCACCTAGATGCTTCATTAATGCTGCTTTTACAGATCTGCTTTGTTCAGTGCAGAGCAGCTTTCCAAACACTCTCTCTTTTTCTTCTCTGACAAGTTTAAGTGAAATTATATCGGAATATTGTTGATTCCACTTTGTGGTTTCGTGCTGAGGCTACACTGAAATTAGATTGTAATGAGGTATGAAATTTAGAGTTCGGTTTAACGGATTGGACACCCAATTATCTTTATTTTTGTTGCTTGCAAAAAAGAAGGAGGAGGGGTGTTTATTTCCCTTCTTTCTCTGCTCTGGTTACTGCTTTTGACAGACATCAACATGCAGTGATTACAGCATGTCTGACTGTTGTTTCTTCCTTCCCCGCCATCCATCCATCTCTGATCAGCCAAGCAGAGATTGATCTCCCCCCAGTGGTGGGCCTCTGAACAGCACAGCACACACAAAACTTGGTCTTAAAAGTGTCTTTTATTATTATTATTATTATTTTAAAAACGCAGAACTTTAAACCCAACATGGGATTAGATGTAGTCACATATAGACGGACGTACTTACATATATTCTGTCCGAATCGCATCATCAGAAGACACGTAAAAATAGAAAACATGAACACTCCACATAATCTCCGCTGCATAGTGAAAGGCACGGCCACCAGTGACTCCTCCGTATCGATTCAGCCTATCCTCGGGCCAGACTATGGCAGGCTGTGTGTTGACACATCTAAAGACTGTTCCCTCCAAACTCCTACGTAGCTTTTCTCTGTGAGAGGAGAGGACCCCGTGGCCTGCAGCCTGAGGAGAGGAGAGGAATATAAAAACACCAGGTCCATGGGGCAAACATCAGTCAGCCCCTTTTTTGCTCCACAGGGAAAACTATGAGTCAGATGCACAAACAAATGCACACACACACACACACAAAGAGCTGAAAGACAGCTTGACTCAAAAGCTCCATTTTAAGACACACCTGGCTGGATCGATGGCAGTGCAGGGTCCGCCTGAGTTGAAAGCCCAGAGAGCGCTTCACCTTCACCTTCACCTTCAGACTGTGGTCACACACATCCCAGGCAGGGTCAGGAGAGATGGAGGGGGAGGCGGCGGCAGTTGCCAATCATTTCTGCAGTGGCTTTCCTGAGCCATTACACTCAATAAAACTTTCTTCTTCCTTCCCTTCTCTCTCTCCATGCTTTCTCTCCTCCTCCTCCTCCTCCTCCTCTTCAGGAGCAGTTTGAGTTTGCGCTGACAGCCGTGGCAGAGGAGGTGAACGCCATCCTGAAAGCGCTTCCTCAGTGAAGGCATCTTACCCCCCACACTCCCCCGAACCCCCTCCACCTTCTCCTCGCTCGCTGAGCACCAGTTTCCTCTGCCCACTCAAGACTGACATCTCTCTCTGCCCTTCCCTCTCCTCGCTCTGTTTATCTCTCTCTCTCCTGTCTCTGCCTCCTCTTCACCTCTATATATACTGTATACTAATGAATGTCGTGCCAGATATCGCACCCGGATCCATATTCGCAAAATCTGGCCTCAGAGTGCGGCTGCTGATCTGAGATCCGCGTCGTTGCGAGCGATTCGGGAGCAGACAAGCGGGTCCTGATCTAATCTGATGGAGGAACTTGGATCAGCAGTCCCGCTGTGAGGCTTCCTGTCGATATGATCCCCGGTCCTCTATAACTGTGATGTTGTTCCTGAACATACCGTTCTAGTGCCACTGACGAGATGTTTACGTGATGTCAAGTGAAGATTTTTTGTTCCAAAATGAGCTATTTACTCTCGAAAGCTGAAGCCTATGCTTAGAAAATGACTATTCGCACACTTTAAACAGATCACAGTAGGGCTGCAAATAACATGATTAATCACTTAGTCTTTGAAGTGTTAAAAAAGAAATATTGGAAAAATATGCAATGTAATGTCTTCATTCAACTGTCAAGTATTTAAAAATATGTCATTTACTGACAAATAGGACAAGAATAATTGTATTAGAGAATATTTGGCAACACAGCTCAAAAAATACATTTATTACCAATCGACTATTTGACTTAATCAACTGACTTTTGCAGTTCTACATAGTACCTTCAGAATAATAATAATATGTAAAGTAAATTAAGTTTTTGCCTGTAAAAATCATAATATTGTACAGAATGAATTGATGTACTGGATACATATAGCGTTTTGGAAATAAACTCCTCACGTTTCTCCTCTGTGATCTGAATCAACTACTATACAGTATACTCAGCATCACATGTACAGATGTTGAAGTGTGTGTGTGTACTGTTGTATTTTAGGTCCAGACATCTCTCTCTCTCTTTCTCTCTCTCTCTTGTATCGAACCACAGACACAGAAAAACGCCTCACAGATCACGATTATCGCAACATATCAGCTGTTTTTTACTCATCGCCTTGTTGGTTTTACATTTTACACCATGAAATGTTTGTTACATGAACATCCCTGTTAATATTAAATGTGAAGTTTACCAACTGAGATAGTTATAGCTTCTATTTAGAAATACTGTCATCCTATATCACCATAACATCATAACAATATGAAATATTTAAGCAGAATATTGGAATTGTAAGTTTGTTTGTCCCTCCATCACTGGTATATTGTGATATTTTGTGCAACATGACAGATTATTCCCTCAATGTATAGACGATGAATGACTTAATGAATCCCCCTATAGTGCTATCTGAAATATATACTGAGAGCCTGAATGAGAACTATATATTTTGTGTGAAAAGTAACATTCAGATTGATAATAAATGCGAAGAGATTATACTGTTCTGCTGTCTGGTGTTGGATTTCATCTCTGATACACTCGCTCTCTCTCTCACACACTCACACACACACAGGAGGGAGAGGGCTGCTCTTAACAATGGAAGGCATTTGATTGAATGGGAGCCTTAGTAAAGTCACAAAGAAAAGCAGTATCATGCTCCCGGAGGGTTCGTATCTGGGAGAGACTCGCAGTTTTTGTACAGATGAAATGTTTGGTTCAGCAGCTGTGTCAGAGGAGAGAGTGGCTGGGACGTGAAATGAAATCACTCATGTATTTCAGCCTCTGAGGTCTTTCGCAATATTACACCAGAGGAGGAGGCTCAGAGTCCAGTGCAATCAGTGATTACTCCAGGACACGATGGTCAGCTTTTTAGTATGCAACTGCAACAACCCCTGAAATATGTGTATGTCTGATTTAAATCTTTAAATTTTAACTTTTTGAGGATATTTTCAAATATTGATATCAAAAAAGAAAAAAGAAATGGTTAAAATGCAACAGGATAATCCACTTACTGCTTTCCAGAGAATCCTACATTATTTTATTATATTATCACTCAGTCATGTTATAAAAAATCCAATTAACCTTCAGTGTTTACAATGAAACATTTACCATTATAAATCCTTTATAGGGCGTTAAAACATTTGGGTTGCCATGTTGAGAAAATGACCTCAGACTGATGTGTATCCTCCCAGAATGACATGAACATTTTATAGACTTGTTGTTACAAACATCAATTTGTGATTAATACTGTAACAATAATCAGCACCACTTCACTATATGTTCAACTTTTTAGCTTTTTATAAATAGTGAACAAACCACCGACAACACTACAACATTGCTCCATGCAGACACACTTTAATATTTAGGAGTGTATAGTAGTTAATTTGTCAGTAGTTATAGATTGTGCAGTCATATTTTAAAATTGTGCAACTCTATTTTACTTTATTTATTCATTGTATTTATACACCAGCTTTACTTGTGGGAGCTCGGGGGACATAAAAACTGGAGCTTTTGAACTTTTGATTGGCAATGAAAGTGTGTGATTCATGTTCTTTTCTTTTCTTTTTTATAGAGATTTTAGTAACAAGTCCAACAAATAACCTGAAATGATACAAAATGATGGCCAAGGTTTAAAAAAAAAAAAAGATGAACAAAATGTTTAACCTTCAGCTTTCCTGCAGCAATGGAAGTAAATGAAGCCTTGAAAGTTAATGTGAACAGTTTGTTCAGGCTGATGAATTTCAAACACTTTGGGCAGCGAGCGTTGGTACAAACTGTGTCTGGACAATATTGTAGTGCAGGAAGTAGAACTGTACAGTACGTTTCTATCTGAATAGTGAGAAAAAGACCTTCAGAACAATGTTTCATTTGCACTGTGAAAAGAATTAATGCCATGAGTGAGTTCAGCAGCTGGATGAGTCAAACTTTTTGATTTAAATAATCTATGAGCCAAGAAGCAGGTGTTAGAGAAGGATAAACACCAGCCAAAGGGGTTCTTCACAACCTGGCAACCCTGCTCTTTTTCCTATTTACGTCTGACCTATAAAAGATCAATGAATGATTCATTGATTATTACGAAAGCCTTAGCTCACAATTCATCAACTGCTTATAAGGAGTGTTTTATGTAAAACTAGAAGTATCTGTATTGGTATAATTCTCTACCATATATTGATCAGTATTGTTTATTATTGGATTGGTTATTAGGATTTTAATGTGATTTATTCCATAGAGAAGGTTAAATAAACTGTAAAGTGTAACAAATTTCTATGACCAGGAGCACAAAAGTGCAAACACTTGATGTGTGATGTAAAGAGAATATAATTTAGGCAGTGTGTGTGTGCATATTGTGTGAATGCATATATTCGTGTGTGTGTGTGCTGCCCGATGACATGTTCCTCCCTCCCCTGACAGTTCTAATAGCTGGGAATGAGGCTTCATGCACTTCCTGAGGCCTCATTTGCATATGATTCGCTGATGAGCTGCCACCGCTAACCAGCACCACCAAACCAAAGCCCTATTAATATTCTCCCATTCAGGTTGTAAAGCACACAAACCTAATCAGCTTAGAAATTACTGTATGGAAACCATAATTACGCATGTTTAATTGCTTATCATCTGATGGGTACAAGTTTATTAGAAAATGTATTCATGGTAATTGCTTCCTGAGGTATCTGGTGTGCTACAATACCATGTGATATCCTGTCAGCTCCCATTTGGGAGGATTAATGCGTTCTGAAAAAGTCACAAAATTAGATACTGTGTATTGCCTCTTTGGATGCTTGGTTTAACTCAAAGTGATTTTTAATTTAGGGATTTCTAAATTACTGCTTAAGCTCAGATAAGTCTTGGGAGTGAGATCCGTCAAAATCAGCATATCTCACTGTTGTTAAGGAGTGCTGGCATATCACAGGGATATAAATGACTGTAAAGTAGGCAAATGCCTGTGTAATCATGATGCCACCAGAAAATACTCACAAACCCGCCTGGCATCGCGGGGACTAAATTTTCTACCACCAAATGAGAAAGCTGTAAAATCAGGGGAGATGCAGGAGCAACATAAAAGTGAAAAGTCACAAGCATGAAATGAGGAAACACATCTTATAAGAGAGAGTTGTGAAGTAAAGCCACCTCAAAGCCGATGAATCATTCAGTCCTGAAACAAGCAGATTAAAACACACACAGTGCAGGTCCCTCGGAGGGGCCTTCACGCAGCCAAGAACGTCGAGTGGGCCTTTTCAGCCATGAACCTCAGTGAGTCTTACAGCTCCTGCCCACTCTTTGATGATCTCTCTATGGTTTATTGTAATCGCTATTGGCTCTCGGTCCTTCTGACACACTTGTAAATTCATGCGGTCCTGTAAGGAAATGCATCTCAAGTCCAGCCAGTAGCTCCTCTGTGGAGAAGCCTTTCATTAGAGCAGTGATTCCCAACCAGCGGAGCTCGTACCCCAGGCTGCTGCTGCTGCTGCTGCTGCTGCTGCTGCTGCTGCTGCTGCTGTCAGGGGGCATGTGGAGGGATTAAGAGAAAGCTCAGTTTATTTTAGAAGAATGATAATGTAAATGCACGCATAGGATGAAAAAATTGTGTAAGGTGTATTTACAGTATAGTTGCAATAACCTGCAGCCTCACTTTCCAATACTTTCTAAAGGAGCATTTTGGAAATGATCTCTTTGGGCTCTAGTTTCCCGGCGCGGCGCAGGGTGCTAGTTTCGTGCAGCGCAACACGGTGCACGGTCAGTTTGGCAGTTTGGCAGACCGAGGTACGCCGAGATGGGTGTGGCGGCGCAGCAGGGGGAGGTGTCGATGGATTCAGCTTGGCGCAGTGGTAGTTTCGTGCCAAAGGCTGCGCCGAAGGTGCGCTGAAAGCTCGCCAGCTCCAACCTGGTCTACTTTGGAATGTTACGAGACCGAGTTGTTTTCGAGGCAAATGCAGAGACTGCTTGCCGAAAAACTGCGCCTGACAGGAATGTGCATCATTGATTTTGCATGAATTTACCTCGAAAACAACTCTGTCTCGTAACGTTCCGTTATTATCTCATAGCGTGGTGAATGTGCAGGTCACAACTTGTCCACGAGAGCATTTTGGAGTTGTTGGATTGTGTATTTGATGAGTTTGATGAGGGAAACCAAGAAATCCCATGAGCCTCCGTCGCGTAGCTCTGAGCAGCTTGCGGCTCTGCTCCGCTGTTCTAAAAATAGCTTGCACCGACAATTAAAGGTAACAAATCTACTGCTATGACCATAGGGATTATGGCAATGGGCCAATTTGCCAAAATGTTGAACTATCCCTTTAAAATAAACTAACTATCATCTCTCTCAGCCAACCACAAACAGCCTCGGCATCAGATAGTGAGTATTTGGTATCTCTCCTCTCAGAAAATTCAGAAGAAAAGAGAAAAAGAGGCAACACAAAGATGCTTCTGGTTTGTTCATGTTATGATCTGTGCACACTACTTACCATTACACTCACGCCTCCTCCCCTCCCTTGCGCCGGTAGGGGGGACGGGGGTGGGAAAGAGGAGAACTTACGCCAGGGTGCACGGTGCACGAAACTTGCTAAATGTGCCCAGGATACTATGCCTGGATACTCCCCGCCTCGCTTGCGCCTGGTCTACGAAACTAGAGCCCTCAGATTGTGTGTGAGATAGAGATGAGGCTCTTTTTCATTTTTTGACCTCTACAGCAATTGCTGCCATTGAGAGTGTACGAAAAGTAGTTTGCAAGTTGGTTGGAGAGTTGAAGTGGCTATTTTAAAGTAACAGTTGGATAAATGATTGAAATATCAGCTCTGGTTGCCACAAGTGGTTGAGGTACAAATACAAACTTGGCTAAGACCAACCAATAAAAGTCAGTGAAGCTTTGTGTCGGCCTACCGCAGTGTGAAATGATTATAAAATATTTGCTTCAGTGGCCTAATGGGTGAAATATTCCTTAAGGGTATTGTGGATAAGTCAACAAAAATAATCGATTTTCCTTACCCCACCATGTTGGCTTTAGCTTTAATAAAATCCACTTGTTAGCTTAGAAATAATTGATGAGCACTTTAAAAAAAAAAAACTTTTCATGTCATGTTCAGGTCATGTCCGAGAGATGATTTAGCTTTTTACACTTCAATGCACAATAATAAAGATTTGGGAAAGAGAAAAAACAAACAAACACCTGCGGATCATTGAACCTTTGAATGATAGCACACAACACACTGACGAACATGTCGTTTTCCCGTGGAGAGGGTTGGGAGATCCCAGAGTGTTTGCTTGTTGGAAAAACTGTCTGGGATGCTTTCCAGGATTTCCCAAAGAGAAAAGCCTTGTTTTTCTTTGCTGGTGTTGTTGGGAGTGAATGGAGTGCAGATTGCAGAGGCTGTGCCTCTCATGTCTGTCCAAGGCCTCGATACCTTTGATCTTCTTAAGAAACAAACAAGCTTTTAAACTTGGCACTCCCGGCTAGTGTCTCTCTTCCTCTTCTTCTGTCTGCGTTCATCAAAATGCTGATCCTGAGAAAATTGATCTTGCCTGAATAGTTATGCATACTCTTACATGCTTATGCAGTGATTTGAGGTTTAAAATGCAAACTCCCACTACGCAGTCACAAAAACTTTGCTTGATGTGCATTTTTAAATCTCAACATGAAAGCCAGATCAAATGTGATGTGTGACAATAAACCCGACGTGATTTTACTACATCTAGGGTTGCATAAGCTTATGTAATTTTAGGATATATCTCCCCAAAAAAGCTTGTTTTGTTTGTATCTTATTCTCTTTGAACAAGCTACTAAACCCACAACCAAAACCATTTTAATCTGTTTCAAGTGCCCAATATTGCTTCTCCAAGTAACATTTGTTTGCTTGCCCTAATTCCTATTATAAGTAAAGTAATTTAGCCGGCTGCTCCAGCTGCTCTAAGTTCAAACTTAGTCATAAAGTTAGTTACTGTGGACAGATTTAATCAGAAAAGGTTTCACATCACAGGTCACTTTGTCTAGTTGCCACAGCATAATCATACATACAGTATAAACTGAACTGAACTAAACAACTAGATCTAAATAGCTGCTGTTGCTGATAAAGTCAGTGTATATGTAATATAGAGTATCTGACATAACCCCTGATCAAAATGCTATTTGATTTGAAAAACATACAATACAAACATACAATTGCACTCCACATAGGCTAAACCTTCACATTGACTACTTCTATAATTGACCTATAGCTTCATTAATCATCTGTAATTTGATGAATGTAGCGTCCTGTTATATCATACAGTTATATTATATATTATTAATATACTATATTATACATATTAAATTATTTTGGCCTTAATTTAATGTTATTTCATCTTTATTATTGATCCTTTGTTGCTTGTGAGATGAAAACTGCACTGTGAACTAAAGTCGTGCTTTGTCTTCTGGATGTTTTCCACACTCCTGTGCAGGTTGTAGGTAGTGGACGTTTCTAATCCCATATATCACAAACATTATGAAAGTTCTGGGCACATTGCATCTTTTCTTCCCACTGTTAGACATTAATTAGATCCTATTTGAATCTTATTGTCACTAAATACATTTATCTATCAGAACAGCATCGTACTGTAAACTACAGTGAAATGATCCACCTTTATTCCCCACTGTTAGACAATCGTTCGATCTTGTTATAGTGTAATAAGCACTTATTACACAGCCTACTTAGAGGTTAATCAGGATAAGCAGCACATTGCAATAACTAAAAGTGGTTTCTATAGTTTGTAAGTGAAGGCAGAGGTTTGAATGAGCATAGCAACGTCATCAGTTCCTTAGACACAGCAATTTTCTAAACAACACACAAGACACTCTGTTTATATTAACTACAGCTTTTTACAGAAATCCCTAATCCCTCATCATTATACAAATAACATTAGATTAAATTAGTTTAAAAAGCGTGTTGGTTAACTTATGTTATGTTGCTCATTCGTGTAAATGCTGCTCAACTCGGAAACACACATTTCTCAAAGGTTTCACATATAAATAAAGCAGTCACATGCATTTACAGAGGACTGGCAGTTAAGTTTAATAATTTAATAATTTAATAATTTAAATTAATAATAATTTAATAATGCTAGACTGATTTCTCAATTAGTCAGTGGCTTTTTGTTTTTATCTCTACAGATGTTTCCAGCAACTGATTCAATTATTACTAAAGATTATAACTAAAGTTGTAATGGTGCAACCAAGTTTGTAAATCAGCTTTAAACTAGTTCCTTTGAACGTACAGAACTCATAAACTCATTGGAGGATTTACAAGTCGCGGCTCCAGCTCAATCCAGGCTTAGAAATATTGGCTCAGGTGTAAAATCAGGTGTTGGATTTATGGTCCAGTCCTGATTTGGGGGTGTTGGCAGCTGAAGGTGAAAAGTCGCAGTGAGGGCCAACATCTGGCTGAGCAGAAAAGGAAAAGCCTTCAATCAAGAAGATCTCTTCTCATTACTCCCCCTTCGTTTGCTCTCTGGTTATTAGTGGGCGCACAGCAGCCTCAATGACATTTTACACTGTCTCATCCCTGTCCCATCATGCTTCTGGGGATACCCTGGCATTTGGCGGCAGTGTTTTCATCATTGTCTGTGGCAGCACTGACCAGCGCAACTTCAGTCTCGTTCACTGTCACTCATCATAAGTGAGTTTATCAACACACATCTAATCGCTGCACTCCGCAGGGACCTTAACCATTTGCATACTAAGATTGCTTTCTTTTGCTCGGCTGAGAACGCACCTCTTTTGCATAATTGTTAATGATAAAGAGACGGTGAACAAATGTGTCAGAAGGTATTAGCATCACGTATACAACTGGATTCTAAAGGATCCGTTTAGTGAGTTGCTGAGAGGAAGGATGAGGGCAAAGGCTAGGAAAACTGAGTCTGGAGAGCAGGACTGTCAAGGGATGCACTTTTGCATGAAGGGAAGGGGTTAATTAAAGGGCCAGGGATGGAAAATATAGACGTGTGATATTTTTTTGTATTGTGAAATTCATTGTTTGACTAGGACGCCCCACTGAGATTACGAATGTCTGTCTGAGAGAACACAATGAAAAAAAAAACACACAAATGACAGACAAATAACTGACAAAAAAATGTGGAATAATCAGAAAGACAAATCACAAAAGCACTCAAATCTAGTGGCAGAGCAGCAGGATGCAGGATGAGCCTGAAATATAACGTATAATTACATTCAAGAAAATGTTGCTCCAGTAGAAGGGAAACCCACAGTGGTGAACAACACAAGATGTTTACATACAGCAGAGTCACTGTAGCTGCGCGTTTCAGTATTTCCGCTGTGTGCCATTAAAGCACCAGACCCATATTGTCTGTCATCTGTTGTAATTACCACTTTTTTACACTGTCTTACCCTCTGTGGATAATGCTCAGCGTCTAAACCAGAAGTGTTTCCTGTGAATAGTTTAACTGTTTGCCACTTTATATGAAGCAGCTGCACCCTTTTTTCTTTTTTTTTTACAGGACAGGAATAAATAAGTCATGCACACTATGGTTCAGTTGGGGGTTGAATTGCCCTCCCCGTGTTCTGCACTAAACACAGGCCTGTATACCCTCTGCACAGTATAATAGCATGATATTAAAAATGCCCACAGCGATTGTTAAGTCACGGCGGCACATTTGCACCAGGATGGATGACCTTTTGTGAATCCTAATGAGGCTTTTTCATGAGTTTCAAGAGCAAAACATACTGTAGCATGTAGAATAATAGCAGTTGTGTGAAAAGTCTCCTCAGCTAAATGCTTTTGTGAGCTGCAGAAAATTAAATTAACAGTTTTTCTATGTGGTCTGCACTCGCACTGACAGCTATTAGCTCCACTTTTCTCATTTTCTGACTGCAATTAAAATGATTAAGATTATCTCAAATGCGCTAAAGGTGCATTCTGTGAATTTCGCTCTAAACAGCAGCTGTGGTTTCGGGCCTCCGCCTCCTCTCGGGAGGTGTGAGGCCGTCCGAACTTCAGAAGTCACACCATTAAGAATAATCTCAGGGGTCAGGAGAGGTCGTCGCCACTCTCCCCTCTGGCTCTCCTTCAACAAATAACTGATAATGACCTTTGACCTCTCTGTTTTTGCATTAGAATCAGTATTCCTCACCCCCCCCTCTATAGCAACCTCAGGACCACTTGAAATGCCAGCCCTCCGATCCTAAACTTGATTTTTTTTTTTTTTTTTTTTTTAATGAACCCATCCAGAGGTGGGGGGCGGGGGGTGGTAATGCATTTGGGAGGAGGAGGGTGGAGACGGGGGTAGGCGAGCTTTGGGCTCATCTGCATCACAGATTAGGGTGCTTAGAGAAAAATCAACCATCCATGATTCATTACATGTTTCCTGCTGAGCCTCTGAGATGGCAACCGTCCTAGCAACAGGATCCTAGCAACAGCAACAACTCTCCACCGCAGCGGCAGCCTATCAGAAACTTTGATGCCTGATCAAAATTTAGCCAATAAAGAGGGGAGGACATGCAGAAAGCGTGATGATGTGTTTTCTCGTGCTTCTGGCCAGACTGGGGTGTGCTGAGGGCTCCCAACTCTGGGGATTAACAAGACTTTATTCATTATCATGTGTATTTGTGTGTAAATTTGCTGTTTATTTGAATCTTCTGTGTTTGTTTGATTGTTTTTTCATGAATATTGTGACTTCTGCTCTGTAATACAGAACACAAAGTGACACAGCTGATGAATATCTGCATCAATGTCTTACACTACATTTATGCTGACTATTACTACGTATGTTTGGCCTTTTCTGACATACGGATGTATATACAGTAGGTGAGTGAACATTCATCAACAACATGCTCAAAGTATTTGATGTAAATACTTTCAATAGAATATAGACAGTGTGAAATGAAATTGTTATATCCTCTTCCCCATTGTTGGTTTGTTTTCTTTCTTTCTATTATATGTATTGTAGTGTTGTCTTAAACTGTTTTTATGTACAGTAAATGGGATTACGGGTGGGAATTAGCATTTTAGCTACAATCTGGCATATACATACTTGTATGTTCATCAATGTGCACTGTCCCATCTAAATAAACAAATAAATACAAATATATAAATGTGTATAGAAATATTTAAGAATCTGCACATGGAGCTAATATAATATTTCCTTACACATATGAATACTTATCTGTTTTCCCAAGTACATGCAGGTAAAAGCAGCTGCTGCACAGGTTTTATGGTTTCAGTTCAATGGAAGAAAACACATAATTATGCTTTTGTTAGTAATGCACTGTGCAAAACAAGGTAGTTTTTAAGACTTTTTCATTAATCATACCAAAGAGGAAAACAGTGGCATAAAGAGGGCAAATGTTGCTGTTAATTGAGCTACACACTATACTTATGGGTAGATTCTCCTTCCTTGTTTATAGCTGCACTGTTCATTACGACCATATCACAAACGAATCCTGGGCGTGACCATGACGACGGTGACTTTAGAGGCTGCAATAAGTTCGACAGTTGATTGGCCGCAACTGAAGTATTGATTTGTTTCCATGTGGATGTCTGAGGCTGCATTCTGTGCTGATGTTGTGTGGGATTGCATTATATTGAAAGGCGTTTCTCTTATTTCATCCCAACACTTGTTCACTGTACAAGCACACATCTGTTGTATTATGGTAACATGGGTGTGAACACAGATTACCAAGAAAAAGTCAATAAATTTACCACTTTCTTTGGTTTGATAATGTAATCAGTTTCACTTTCTCTCTATGTTTAATTTCAAAGAGCACGTTATATAATAATGTACATTTTGTAGCTCAATCTCTTGCTTTATCTCCGGAGCCTACGTGCAACATAATGGTGATGGTGTTGATTTCCAGCGAACTAAATGATCCTGAAGTGTGGGATGTTTGTTCACCTGCCTCTCGGTAATCATACATCATCACTCAAAGGGCACTTTGACCGCCATGTGATGTCAGATAGGCCTGATCTTCACTTCAAAGAGATATGCTCTGTGCTGGTCCAAATGGTCTGATAATATTCAGTGTGGTAATACATCACACTGATGTCTTTCTCTCCACTTTGGAGTAATCTCAGTCTTTCTGCTGTGCAGTTTCCAGAGGCAGGGATCCCATCTCCCTGCACAACCAGAAAATGACTAACACCACATACAGAATGTTCAAAGCGTTCATGCAGGACTGTTTTACATGTCATTCTGGCCTGGGAGAGACGACTAAAGGATTCTGGATGAAAGCTGCTGAGCAATAACTTTATGCACGAAGACACTTAACACTTTTGTGATAATTTCTTCTATAGACTTGGGCAACCACAAGCTTCCTGGAAGCATTTTCAAAAACACAACTATCTGTCCGAACATGTAAATTCATATGGAGAACTCATTTATCATACAAGTAGCAGCAAAGTACTTCCATTTGATGTAAACAGCTGTTTTTAAGGGTTGGCAAGACTGACTAGATGTTCATTCTGGTGAAACATAACTTAAATATTACATAGGGATAAGACTGATATTCTAGACTCTTGATTTTTCTTGTAGTCAACAAAACCTGAACAGCGTAAAATCAACAATGAGTAGATCCCACCAACACGTATTGACCTTTACAGCCGAAGTCTGATACAGAAGACTTCCTACTCAGAGCTCCAGTGTCGTCCAAACACTGTTTAAAAACCATAAATGAGACACCATGTTCCAGTGGGTGCCCTCATTAGGATAAACATGGACACTGTTATAGCTATTTCCACTCTCTCCCATACGCACACTTTTGCTGCTATGGTTGCAAACTGGATCAGTAGTAGGAGTATTAAAGCAGAAGTAAGCGGAATGTTTCACTGTCCAACATACATCGCAACCCACTTAACAAAATCATAAACATGAGCAGTAAAATAATCGGACTGGCACAGGAACCACTTCACAGCATCTACAGCAGACGGACTAAACAAAAAGGTTTTCAGATAGCTTCAGACACTGCACACACACTACATAATCACTACAGTCTTCTACCCTCAGGCCAGAGATACAGATCCCTTACTTTTAAAACCAAGAGAGCCATGACAAGTTTCATTCCATCATCGATCAGACTATTGAATAGCTGACCTGGCTTGGCTTGGGTGTGTGGGTGTGTGTGTGTGTGTGTGTGTGTGTGTGTGTGTGTGTGTTTGTGCCTCCTCTCTTTTTAACATTGACTTTGTATTTCTAACTTTTTCTTAACATGTATGTACTTATCTGTTTATTTATCTTGTTTTAAACCTGCACTGACGCTTTTACACAAATGAAGTTCCTAACGGAAAAATAAAGTTCTTTGAATTGAATTGAATTGAATTGAATTTGTGTTAATATAAGTCTTAAATAGTTATATCTTCCGACAGCAATCACTTATATAGAGTGTTTGGTCCGAAACACGGGTCTGTCAGTCACTCTGCTCTGCTGTAAGCCAAGGAGAAAACTTTCCTTACATCCTACAACCTTTATCCAATGAGGAGAGAGAACGGTATAAAGGGGCGATCCTCTCTGTGTGTGCGTGAAGGGATGTGTGTGAATGTGGTGACTAGGGACGAGGGCGGGGACCGCTAACTCCATCGGCTGACAGGAAGTTAGCTCTTTAATTAGTTTAATTAGTTCTTTAATTTTACAGATAATATTTTATTTTCCTTGAGGACAGTAACAAGTACAATATGACTGTTTCCACTGTTTTCATTCTGGACATGTTTTTTTCATGATAGTCCTCATGGTGACTGATTCAAGACATTAAGAGTCCTTGAATAGGTCACTGAACACTTCTTCACATAAAACCTTGTCTGAGTCTATTATGTGTGAGGGTCAACATGTTAACAGTTTATTTTGCGAGCTGAAGTTTGAGCCAAAAACCATGAAAACTTCTAGGAAAATAAGTTCAAATTTTACTCCACACTTATGACACATTTTAATAGAGTATATGACATGTACTGTATGTAAATTTGCAGCTTGTTTCAGCGACAACAAACTAGTGAACACGTTTTCCTTTGATTTTTGTATTTAACTGCATGTATATTTTCTTGTGGACGTTGTTATTGGAGTAGCCTGAAGATTATTGCTCTGTGTTTGAACCTGCACTTTTCTTTTCTTTTTTTTTTTCTTTTTTTTTGAGGGCTGGCTGAAATCAGCAGTGTTGTTTTACCTGTAAATCATCATCCCAGATCATTTCAATCCAAAATAACAATCACAATTTCAGGGATTTGTTTTTTTCCTTGCATGAAAGTAAAAGCCACACAAGCTGCATTTCAGATAAGATTTTGACTATATTTCCCTTTTTTTTTTTTTTTTTACCCTCGTACCTTCAGCTGTAGAATTTGATTTTAAGCTGCTGCACTTCTCTTCTGCTGATAGCCTTGAGTGAAATGTTTCTGGAAATCCATCAAACAAGAGCTGATAGATGTGCAGCTAAAGAAGAAGACAAGGTAGGGAATCAAACTTTTTAATATATATTATTACAATATTCTAAGTTGTGAATATTATCATGTGAAGTCCATTGCTATTAAGCAAATTCATCGTTTAAAAAACTAAACTAAAATTCCAAATCTATTTAAATTATTTTAGGACAATAACCCCCTAATTTCTGAAACAATGAATTAGATTGAATCTGATTTAGAGTTATAAAAGAATAGTTGTATGATTAGAAGAGTAGTCATTAAATGAAAGGAGATGAAATATAATATTTAAAATGCTGATGTGTTTGGCCCTCTCTGAAGGCTTAGAGGCCCCTGAGGGTTCCCCACTGTTAAAAACAGATATAGTGGCTGTGAATCCATCCAGACTTTCTTTTTTCTGTCTCCTTCAAGCTCTGACCCATTTACACTACACACTATACATCCCTCTCGCTCCACACTGAGCTTCTCTATCCTGGGATTAAGTGACACTCAGACTGTCCAGACAGATTTCTGTCCCTGTCAGAAAACAGTCACCTGGTTCCTACAAGAACTTTATTTACTCCAGTGTTACAGACAGAGCTCCCACCGGCAGGAGACTGGGATCCTCCGGTTACTGTATGACGACTGTCTGTTATTGAACTGCCATGTGCTACTCTGGGTCTGTGGTTGTTGTGCTCATGGTCCAACTCGTACAAAAAACACTAAACTTCAGGCTTTTGTTGCGACTTTGCATAAATCCTTTCTTCATTCCCAAGACAAAGCGGCATTAATATCCCTAATGCAATAAGCAGAACCTGCAAACACACAAACAAGGCATGAAGAATCAATCACTGAGGAATTTCATTATGTTTCAGTTGGACAGGAGTCAAGAACAAGCTCCTAACCCAAATGTACTCCAAAGGAAAAAGGAAAAAAACACACAGACCTAATGTCTACACATTTATGTTAAATTATGTTTCACAGTTTTTCATTTGACATTTAGAGAAACCGCTTCATGCAGTACGAGTGTGTGGAAAGCTCATTGAACTGTAGGTGGAGGTGTGAATCTCTCTGCTCCCTTCGCCAGTTTACTCAAAGGACACTTGCCACCATGTTTCCTCCCTCCTAATCTTCCCAGTGCACCCCTAGAAGAAATCTCACTCCAATTTAGCTCCACCCAAATCCCTGTCTGACAGCTGCTCCAAAATAAAACGCACCCGGGAGGCTTTTTTATTTCACTTTGGATGTCCTGTTTCTACCTCCTTTCAATGCCATTTGGTAGCCAAATCATATTCTGTAAAATTGTTGTGTTGCATCAAGTCTCTTTGACCCTATAGTCTATGTTGTTTTTTTTGTTTCTTTTTTTCACATTTACAAAAGTCTTAAGTCCTTGAGTACAACAAAAGCCCTTTGATGAGCGGATGAGTAACAAATTGTCTCTGCAGCGACGAGTGTTCAAAGCTTGTTTGACATACAAGGGATTTATGAGCAATTTCTGCACCAATTAGGTACTGCTGCTGTGAGAAAAAAAACATCCGTGTTTCAGTGCTTGTTCTGTTTCATGTTGATTTAATCCAATCATGCGTAGTTATAAACAATCACGTTTATTAATTTCAGCAGGACTACAAAATTGTTGCAGTCATGACCTCCCTTTTGAGTGGCTGCAGCGCTTTTTTATTATAATAGCATTAAAGAGGACTTTCGTGTTGATCCAGCTGAACAATACCCACTTCTATGCTTTTTGCATGATATGAATAAAACATGATGCAACTTGTGACAGATGAGAAACTTTCTGTTATAATCAAACAGTTGCCTCTACATTGTCTGCAGTGTTTGGTGCATTTTTATTGTTGTTTTTTCGTGTACACATGAGGACATTTGATCTTTTTAATCATGTTTTGGAACACTGGTTTGTTTATTGCGTTTTTTGCACGTTTATTATGTTGAATTTTAATTATGTATATGTGTGGTGTTGTCGTCTGATGGTACAGATTCTATTTTAGGAATTGTTCAGTATATTTACACTACTTTGTGCTATTACATCTACTGTTTGCATCAATGCATCTGTTATGGAATAGAAAGGTTTGGTTATTGATGTGGTCATGGGAGCTGAGTGTAATGTTTCCCCTTTTTAAAAAGCTTTCTTTTTAGTGTTATAGACATTATCTTTGCTTCTGACAAAGCAATATAACACAACTGAATAGGTACAATTCATTTTGGCCACACCCCTTTGGTATCTATCTATCTATCTATCTATCTATCTATCTATCTATCTATCTATCTATCTATCTATCTATCTATCTATCTATCTATCTATCTATCTATCTATCTATCTATCTATCTATCTATCTATCTATCTATCTATCTATCTATCTATCCTCTCCTCTCAGGCCTTGCAGTCAAACAGGTTTGTTTCTGTCTTTCACAGTCTAGTGTACTGAGTGTAGATACTCACATTGAACATCATTTCTCTCCATGCGGTGATGGGTGTCGATAGGCGCGCTGCTTCATTCGGTTGAAAGTGGGTGATTTTTCTTTTAAAGGAGGCAGACAGTGGCTGACAGGGAGTTTGACAGTGAGCTGTCGCTCTGCTCTTCACTCCTCAGGAGGTAGATGTCCTCAGAGTGGAAGTCAATAGGAGCATTTCACTGTTTTTTTCACCCAGTCAGAAACAGTTGTGTAATGACTTTGGGAGGATGAGCCCTATAAAAAGTAAGGCAATGGAGGGAGATGGGCCACTGCCTTGACACTGTTTAATTAAACCCTTAGAGACTACTGGCTGCATGGGAACAAGGGCCAAATGAGTTGCTGGGTCATGTGCATGCGTTCTGCCACATGAATAATACAAAACACTGCAGGCTGATTCAAAATAATCTGAGAACGCTGCTCTTTCCACGGCTCTGCTCGTGTGACAGGGAAATCCAGGGTGTTTTGTCCCTGCTTCTGTTCAGTGTGGTTATAGCAGAGTAGCTGGTAAAAAATACATACAGTATGGAGACACAACAACTCAGGTGATTTGGCAATGTAACAAAGACAGACTTATGTTGATTAAGAATGGGCTGTGTGTCTGTGTGTGTTGTTTACCTTATTGATGCTGTTGATGCTGTGGTTAGGGAGCAATTTGATAAAAGCTGGTCTGATCAATTTTTTTTTTTATAACAGTACAATGCAAATGACTTTGTTACTGTACATTACACTCGTAGTGACAAGAATTATTATTACAGTTCCCCTTTTTTTTCTCTATGAGAAATTTTGTTGGCTATTGGCCCAATTTACATATATATTTGGGTATCTCTTTTGGGTTACGGTTGCTAGACTAGTACTAGTACTAGTACTACTGACGATACAGTACAATACGATACGATTCGATATGATTCGTTACGATGTGATACAATACGATATAATACAATATGGTTCAAGTACTTCCATGAGAACATGTTGTTTCTTTAAGGATTTATTGGTAGGAGTCCATAAAAAATGAACATTTCTCAGACATTTCCACATTTCCTCTTACAATTATTATGAGTACAACCTGTCAAGGACAAATCAAATGAGGAACGCTGTCATTTAACTCAGCTAATCTTTTATGAAACACTTATGGAAAGTTAAAATGTTACTGAATCCATTCTGTACAAAGACTCTTACACAAAGAAAATAATGACAGCGAGAGGAGTTAAAAGCTATTTTTCACTCTGTGGGAGTAGCTGTAAAGAGTGGACAATGTTACTGCCAGATTGTTGATATTCATTTTTCCTATATGATGCAGGAGTGAGCAGAACATGTTAATCTCTTCCTGTAATGAAAGTCTCTCCTCAGTGTTTTATTCTTGAACTCCCTAGATAGCCCTCTCCCTCCTTGTCTCTATTGTCTCTATGAGAAAGGATTCACTGAATAGCTTGACCTTCACTTCTACTCTCATGCTGTACAGTATTAGTGCAGTAATTTTCATGCTTATCACAAACACTGTGACTGCTCCTGAAATCCTCCTTCCATTTGAACCCATTCACACACAGTAACACTCTCTCAAAACATGCTGTAAAACGTGGAGAAGTCCAATCATTGGAGATTAATTAGGGTACTGAATGCTCACTGAACATCCATAGGGCCCACCCACAATAAATACAGCAATAGCAAAAGCTTAACAACTAAAAATGTACCTTGGACAACACAAAACACTGAAGTGAGGTCTCTGTAGGCTATGAACGCATGCAGGAGTTAGACTCTGTACTGCAGCTGGGAGCTGAGAGCACAGCACAGTGGGGGATGCTGGGCCTCTGATAGGCTACATAGCAAAGATGAACTAATGCCACGTATGATTGATGGCATTTCTGCCAGCAAATATGTAGGTGTGTGTGTGTGCATGTCCAAGTGTTCGGCTGAGTGTTTAAAAAAAGGCACCGAGCCCACCAAATCGTGGGAAGAGTCGAGGAGCTCTTTTCTTTTTGGACTCTGCCTCCTTTAGCCAGTGTTTCTTCCTCTTTGTGTCCATGTGTCCTTATAAAACACAGAAAAAAACATTGTTATTAGAAATTAAAATCATATAGAGTTATAAGCTGTAATTAATGGATTTATCAATGTTATTAAACCACTTTGAATGTTTTATGCGACATGGAAAGAAAAACTTACGATCCACCAGGTTGTGAAAAATACTGTATCTCTGGCTAATAAGTCATATTGAAAAATACGCTTGTTTTCTGGCTGGCAGTATAAGGCCGAGATGACACTGCTTAAAAGTTTGTGTCATACCATAAATATGAAATTACAGCCACTAACCGATTAACTTAGCTTAGCACGATGACTGGTAGCTACTGGAGGTATGCAGTTCACTCTGTTTACCCCAAAGATAACAAAACTAACAAGTAGAAAACAGCACTAAGACTGAACAAAACAAATTGCCATGTTTAGGACTAGATTTTGCTACCTAGCTATGATAAACTAAGCTAACCAACTGCTGGCACTGCCTCCATAATTACATATACATTGTGGTATGAATTTTCTTATTTCTTGGTCCTAGGAAGTTAGCAAGTGTAGCAAGATAGCACATGTCTTTGCTAAGATAATTAACTTTTCCTTTTAAAGTGGATCAGGTCAACGGTTCAGTTATGTATCTATGACTACCAATATCTAATAAACCATTAGAAAAGCTTACTGAGTCATTTGTACAAATATTAAGCCTGTTGGTCTCAGTTTCAAGTGAGTTACCATGCCTTGTGTTATTGGGCACACAATCAGTTTTCAGTCATCAACCTGCTGTGAGCTCATTGCTGTCAGTTTCACCAAAGAGAGTCACTAGTGTAATTAATTATCTCATACTGACACTTTAAAATCCGTTTTTATAACTAGGCCAAAATTTTTCCAGACGTAGGTAGTGTTTTGTTTTGTCTCGTCTGTTTTATGTGATTGCACAAATTTGCACTCAAATAACACCACAAAACTTTCCAAGTTTGACATCAGTGTTCTGTCTCTTATCTCTGAGAAATTAAAACAAAAGACTTAATTAAAACTCTACTTTAAAAATATTTTTCAAGGTGAACCAACTTTCTCTCTCTCTCTCCCTCTTGATGGTTTGTAATCCGCCTTAAAACCAGAATGCAATTACTCACATCAAATATTTCTTCATTATGTTCAAACAGCCCTGCTGATTCTGAATTATTCTGACAAATGTTCTATACAGTACATCCATATTAATAAATTGTTAATTCATTAGCCTAGTTAATTGTGATCCAGATGACCTGCAGCCTTTTTCCAAAGGGTCAGAGGTCAAACCTTTGTAAGAGTTCTTCTTATAAAAGCGCTACAAAGTGTGATGCAACACATCAACTTGGCAACCACAAACTTGTTATAAATGATTTAAGAAATCTATAAAGCTTTAGTAAGTGATTCATTAACTATTAATAAAGGTTTGAGTTACAGTTTGTAACCCCTGTAGAAAGAGCTCCTTGTTACAAAATGGAGCTATTTTCTTCACATTCACAAAGCTTAGTTTCAGCCGGCAGCAGTACTTAAAACACACGCTCTCCGAGGACCCATATTTGAGCAGTTTATGTCATTATCTCAGAGAGAATTAGGGCCTTTGTTTGCATCCCAGCAGGAACCATGCACAGTGAAGTTAAAGGTTGCCTTCCTCGCTAACGAAGCTGCTTTTATAAAACATCGAGCGACTGTGTGTTGCATATATTGGCACAGCTTTTGTGTGCGACTTCCTGACCCCGTGAAGGAAAACAGAGGGTGACCTTTGACCTCTGGTCGTTACCGCGATGTAGAACAGAGCCGCCTAATGAACACCTCTGTCCTCTGTGTTTACATCTGCCAATCAGACACGCCACTCTTCGTCATCGGCCTTTGTGCAGCCATCAGGCACAAAAGCAGACAATTAGCTGCGCTTATTAAGACCCTGCTCTTTAAAAGGAGAGCTCTGTGTGCTGGTAATTAATCAGTGCTGCACAGTGGTGATTGGGCGGACCTCTCGTCAGTCCCAGGCTCTGTAAGCCGTGCTCCTCCTCTTCCTCTGAGGGGTTCTGGGCGGAGTTTCTCAGGTAGCGCTGGTGCAGGCCGAGGCCAGGAAGTGCATTCTGTCTGCGGCGACGAAAGTCTTCCTCTAAGGGGTCTTCGGCTGCGATGTCTGTGGGTGTGAGCAGAGCAGAGCAGAGTGGAAATGAATCACTATTAAACCCTGTCTTCCTGCTGTCTGGATGGATTGCCTGAGGTGTTAGAACCAACATTAAATCTTTTTTTTTTTTTTTCCTATGTAGCTTCTCAAAATTTCAGCCCTCTGACATGAGATGTGTGGCACAGAAAAACTACACTGAAAGGGAAACATTACCTTGCGATGCCCTTGGCAGTGTGAATACAATCAGACAGGGGGGGGGAGATACACACATCTATTATAGCAAGTTGAGCACAAGTGCAAAAAGGTATATTGATGTAACCAACATGAAACAACAACATGAAATAAAACAAGAAGTTCAAAGACTCCCTAAGGCACTA
This sequence comes from Trachurus japonicus, assembly GCF_045865225.1. Taxonomy (NCBI): domain Eukaryota; kingdom Metazoa; phylum Chordata; class Actinopteri; order Carangiformes; family Carangidae; genus Trachurus; species Trachurus japonicus. The sequence continues at coordinate 16,130,406 of NC_140926.1, read as the reverse complement.
CAGACCCCTCCTTCCTATCAAACACCAACCATATATTTCATTCATATTTCATCTGCCTGACTTTATTGTGATTAGTCATGTAAATAAAATGAGATTTGGTTATTCTTTTCTCTAGGTAATTTACATTTATATTGAATTAGTGGCAGGCAGGGTATGGGGGGGGGGACTTATTATGCTGCGAGATTACAGGCAGATCTCATCGCCATTGTGTTGTGTAATTAAGGCAGTGGAGAGGAGAAGAAAGGAGGCCAGATGCTCGCCGTGCTGAACCTGGTCCCATTTAGAGGAGGATCTGCACCAGCATTTCAAAATGCCCTGTACCGTGTGTAATAGCTTGGCCTTAAACACATCAGAAGTCATTACAGACAGGACAGCTTTGTTTGACACATTGGTGCACAGTTGCAATTGCCATCTAAACACATAGACATTGTTATTTTAATCATTAATGTAAACTGTGGCTACGCTGAAACACTAGCTGTGATATGTTTTACTTTATGTGTACATTTTAGATGTCTCTTTGGTTCTCTCAGGAAATAAAGGACGGCTGCATGTGCTCAGGCTTTAACCAAGACAGAGACATCACTGGATTTCAATTCTCTTTGAATAGGCATCTTATTACTGCAGGTCATCCATTTTGACCCAAGTCCAATTTCTTTGTCAGGAATGCTTTTCGAGTGTGTTGAGGTCAAAATTGGCTGAGTAATTTCCACAGAGCAGGGTTAGTTGTCTGGTCGAAGATACGCAACTTTCAGGTGATTTATGTTATTTTCGCCGGGGACTTGAATTTCTTTATTTCAAATTAGCTTTTCGAATCGAACACAGCTTTAAAACCCAGAGAGGTGACCCTGCAGAGAGAGAGAGACCAGGTCCCTGCGGACCAACAGAAACAGGACAATTGGTGGCTTTACTCTCATGGCTGCAGCTACTCGTTTTCAATCCAGCTTTTGGGGAGGGGGTGGGGGATAACAACTAATCCCAAGGTGCATGTGTCTGGTGATCCTATCAGGTGAAGTTAGACGGCTGGATTAAGCTCAACATGGATGTGACTTCAAGGTTGTATACTTTGTTCCTCAACTCCAGGGGACCAACAGTTTGCGTCTCTTGTGGGAGCGGTTACCTGGGTGATAAGAAGAATCCTATCAAGTTGCATAATCCATCATCAGTTAATTAATTTCAACAAAAACAATATCAAAGAGCAGTGATGATAATGAGATCTTTTAATGCTCATAAAGGCGGCCTTTTTATTTTCTGGATCAAGGACTTAATTTGAAAAGCAGAGTGAACACAGTCGAGTTGCTGGATGCGTTCATTTGCACCTATTGTCTTGATCTGTCATTTGTCTGCAGGCTAAACAATGCTGTGTGTGTCTGTGAAGGCGGCTTGATGCACACCGTCTAGACACAGGAACACAAGAACGTGTGCACAGCCACAAACACCCGGGTTAACACCATAAACACACACAGACACAAAATATCTCTGATGGAGAGAAAAAAAAAAGAGGCAGCCTCCTCACTGCAGCAGACTAGGTGTTTAGCAGACGATCGAGGAAGCCTAAAATAAATCACCGTTCAGGAGGAGGCTAACCCTACATGACAACTACAACCATGCAGCAGATTATTTTCAACAGTGCACCCTCCCCTGGTTCAAGGCGTCTGATGTGGTGCTGATGTGACTCTACTGCTGAGCACAGAGAGATACACTCTGTGTCCTTGTTCAGACATTGCCAAAGAAACTGGCAGCTTATCCTTGCTATCGTTCATAAAGTGTCCAGTGGGGGGGGGGATTAAAAACTAGATGATGCTTCCTGCCAACAGGAAGCTATAAATGATAAATGGCAAAACACAGAAACAGGAAGTCAGATTATTACGTGTCATGTTGGAAGGGATGGATACAGAGGAGGAGGCTGCATGCCTTTGTGTCTCATAATATTCTTGTGAGGCCACAGAGGAACAAAATTGGCCAATTTTGTTACATAACTTAAAAAACAGTGTTGATGCTTAAATATGAACATTGATCGGATTCTTTACAGTTAAATTTTAGTTGTCTCAGTTAAATCCGCCATACATTTCATCCATCACATGTTGCTTCATTTATTCTAGTGATGCTTCTGGTTTTGTGACTGCTGGACTGTCGTTTATACAAACAGTGACATCTAGTGGCCACATGAAGGTAAGAGGCAGCAATGCCTTTTCTGTTTCAGTGAAAATAATCATATTCTTTCTTCTTTATTTATTATTTTCCCCAACAACTTAATTTATGTTATTTTGTAGGCTGGTGTTTTATGAAGCAGTTGTTCGCAACCCAGGGGTTAGGCCTTGTGTGGGGCATGGACTTTAATATCACTGACCAGGTAAGAATTTAGAAAAACCATCAAATTGTTTTTACTCTGAGTGGATCTGAAGCCAGAATGTCTCTTCGTTTTGACTTCTCACTTACAGGTGTGATTTATGAGGGTTGACAGGAAGAGACAGCTTCATCTGTTCAAAGCTGTTAAAGTAACTTCCCCCTCTCCTGCAGGTTTTCCAACTGTGAGGTGAGAGTTGAAGTCAGAGGGGGGTGTGTTTGTGTTCTGAAAACAGCTGGTAAGTGCACTATAGTTTAGCCAGCATAGTTTTAGCAGCAAAGCCAGGAGAGGCCAGATACATAGAGGTTCAAGTTGGTCTTGGAACAAATAAAAATGAATAAATAAAAGATTCATGTGCCCCTATTTACAGACTTTTGTTGCCATATTCACTCCGACCAAGATGATGCATCAGTGTGAGTGGATAACTCCCAATGTCAGAGTCTTTTCAGACGCTTCCACTGAAGCTTCATGGATAAACAGTGAATTTGAAAACAAATAAGTTAAATTTTCTTTCTATAACTCTGGTAAATATCCTCCATCAATTACATTTAAAGGGCATCAGCATTTTTTATTGACGAGCATGAACAAGAGACGTGACAGAAAGAAAACATGTCCCTCTGTGTATAGAGTGACTTCTTAGATAGACTTTCAACTTGTAGTATTTTATTATTATTATTTTAGTCCCAACTCCCAATTATAAATCCTAAAAATTGCTCTGCTTATACCTGCAGAACTCGCCTGAGAATCATCACATTTTTATTTTTTTCGTAGGAATCAAAATAACATGGTAACAGTTCCCTGCACATCCTTGGATGCACACAGCGACGCCTACCAGCTACTCTGGCATTGATTTAGTGGTGTCCGTTTGCCAACATAAAAACAAAAAAGTGAGCAAAGAATATTATGAATCACAAATCCCACTGATATTATTATTCAAAGCCACCTCTCTTGAAAAAACACTGTGGTACAAAATGATGTGCTGATCCAGGAGAGGGAGCCATTGCACCATGAATTAAAATTCCTGCTCCTGCAACACTGTTTTGTTTTCTCAGATGTTTCATTTGATCTTAGGGGTCATGCTTTAGATATAGTTAGATATAGACTAAAAACATAGAGCATTTAACACATTAATGTAGATTTTAAAATGAGGATCATATCGTTTGTGATGAGACAGTGCATCTTAATTTTCAACACTGTTTGACGCAACATCTGAAATATCTATCCTTTAAGTACTGAGCACATTTAGGCATAAACACACACTTCCATGTACAGAGACACAGGGCGGGGGTTGAGTGTACAGGATGTGTAAGAAATAGAGAGTGGCACAAGGCTGCAGTGTCACCTAGCAACAGGACTGTGCAAGTAACCACCAATTCAATCAGCGATGGTGAAATAGAAATTGAAGGACAAAACAAATACTAATACTTGGAGACATGGCCTTCATGCCTGACTGACAGTGTCGACACGTGCACGCAGAAGCCGTAATTCTGCTTTTACACACGAGGTATTAAATGTTAAGCTTTAACATTTCAGCTGAAGGCCTCACCCTGCCCTTTTCTCTCTCTCTCTTCAGTTTCCCACTCCTTACTTGTCTCTCACAAAAATATGCAGTGGGTCTTGTGTAAATAAACTAGCCCCGAGCACATTCCTGAAGAAACACACACATACAGATACACGCTTCTCTCTGTGCACACAGTGACCTTTGAGACAACAGCAATCACTCCTACTACTCAATTTAACTTTGAATCACAGCCTATCGCATGTTTGAGACAAAGTGTTCGACAAACAGTTTTAATAATCCTCTCAAAGCCAGACATATTTGTGCAGCTTTGGATTTTTCCCCAACTTATTCAAGAGACTGAACTCCAGTATATAACTCTGAGTCATTTGCCTCAGTGTCTCTGACAGAGCTCATGTTCTGTTCAGGGCGTTTACTGAAGAGGAGCATTATCAGCACCTAAACAAGCCCATAAAATTGTCCATTTGGGTGGGGCTGAGAGAAAAAATTTTAAACAGGAGGGAGAGAAAATGAATCCCACAAACGGCTGTTTCATTCTCACCTGGTCCATAAAGGTAAAGGCATACCTACCGCACAGAGGAGGGGAAAAAAAAAAAAGACCTGAGGGTTCCAAGAAGATTGTTGAAAAGAGTGATTATATCCTTAGATAAATGATGAATGTGATTATTTTTAGTGTGGGAACACACAGCACATTACCAGTACATTGTCCGTGAGTCACCTACAATGAAACTGAGGCATTAGTGGGTTAAAATAATGCACACGGTGAGTTGTTTGATGAGTGAGTGTACAAAAGAAGCAGCCACTGTGGTTTCTTTTCTTGCGTTTTTGTGAAGCTTTTTTTTTTTTTAAATGTGTTCAGGCACAAGCACACACCGGATACTTCCAGAAAGAGTGAGACGATAAGAAGAAGCAGAACACCACACAGACATCAGGCGACTGCAGCAGCAGCATTTCCACAACGTCAAACTCAACTTTATTGACCAAAATCTGAACTCTTTATTTTGGTTTTCTTTTTCTTCGTACAAAGAATTAAAAGTCCCCTGTCTGTCTGTCCGATAACGGTGTTGGTGTGCTTCATGGTTTGCTGATACAGTTACAGTGAAACTACGAAGCAGCCCCCCTGGAATCAGCAATCATGCAAAAACAAACAAACTGTGGTATTCTCAAATATACATACAAATGTAAAAGTAAGAAAAATGCACATTCTTATAATTAAATTATTAATAATCTACGTCATTCATATTACACACGCATGAACATGGTAATAGCTAACAGGTTAGCGAGGTGAAGTTTGAGTTAAAAACATTAGGGCTCAGTGGTTAAGCTTTTTTATCATTCACTTGTTAAACAGGTCAAATGAAGAGAGCAAAAATGACATGCGGAAGTCCAAAGGAACAGCATCATGTTCTCCTGCTACAACAAGAAAGACAACATCCACCTCAAAAGGAAAAAAAAAAATATATCTATATATAGCACATACCCAACTTTGTGCATGTATCAGAAGGAGAAGTACAATTCAATTATTGTAGTAAACAAATCACAAAACCCAGCAAGATGGTCCCCCCAGAATAATGGAATAAATACAAATATACAAATACTGTGAACATCTCTCTCTCCTCCCTTTCAGCTAAGTTAAAATGAGAAAATTGTCCTTTGGGAATGAGAAGCAGGAGGACAGAGAGAGGAGAGACCAACCATCGCTAACAAACATTGTCACGTGGGCCAGTTTTTTGTTTTTTTTCCAGGTGTGAAAACTTTGTGTTGATCAAATCTTGTGCCAAGATAATTACTTGTTATCCAGTCTTAGGAGCTGCTCCTTACCATTAACTGTTAGAGATTTTAACTGACCATCCTCCTCCACTTCGACTCGCTCCTGGCCGTTCTCCACGATCCTAGAACAAAAAGAAACAAAAACCCCAAAAGGCGTTTAGAGAGCAGGAGTGGAGCTGATAGAAAGGGGAAAGCCAGTGATAAATCCAGGTACCGTTTTGTAGTAATTTTTCTGCCGTTGATGAACTTGGTAGAGGTCGACACCGATCTGAAATTACCCATTCCCCCTCCACCGCCGCCAAAAGACGAAGAAGAGAAAGACGTGATGCCTCCTACGCCCATGTCTCCAAATGAGCTAAAACCTAAGATCAACAAAAAACTTGTTCAGCATCAAAATGTCTTAATGAATCCAGCATGTGCTCATTTTAAAGATATTTGTCGAGATTTCGACGCACCTGATTCAAACCCTGAGAGACCAGGCCCAAACGCTGGGAAGCTTCCGAAACCAAAGAGCGAGCCGCCCATCCTGCTCCGGCCGGCCCCCCTCTGGCGACTGCGACTGTTTCCGAAGAAATCATCAAAAGGGTCGTCAGCTGTAAAGGGAAGCAGACGGCGTGATTTAGTGATTTCAGAAATTCCTGGTTATCCAAAAAAGATTAGAATTTTTCCCAAAAAATACTTTAAACCTGTGTTTGATTATTATTTTTGTCCACTTGACAGCAGCAAAAACACAGTTGGCTATTTACACATCCAGCAAATGCAAAGCAACATCAGCATAATGTGTCTGAGCACCTGATGAATTAGGTCTAAGATTTTTTTTTTGCTGTTTTTAGCCTCCGCCAAGTCCCTCGGGGGAATACCTGTCACTGTAGCTGCTACATGCTCCACTACCTCCACCAGCCAGACGCTAACTCTGCCTGCTGTTTGGTGCGGAGCATGTCGTGTGCAGTGGATAGATTTGAAAAGCTGCCTGCTGTGAGAGCGCTGGGAGTGAAACCAAACAGTGAACTTGAAGGTCAGAAAACCAAAACAATGAGCTGAAAGAGCCTTGGACAGTGGGAACTGCAGAACTGGGTGATAATTATCTGTGTCAGCAGAAGAGACCACTTTCACTTGAAGCGCTCATTTCCTCCATTGTTTAAAATAATACTTATTATAGCAGCTTTAAGGCGGAGTGCTGATTCCAGAAGATCTCAGTACCTGATAAAAAAAGAAAAGCTGTGGTGGATGTCGGAGCACCCGTTTGTAATTTCTGGAACATCCTTAACCCTAAACCGTCAAAGTGCCCAACCACTAATTCTCATAAAAGCCCTGTGGACATGCTACTAATTGTGCGCTGCCAATCTGGGTCACCCCAGCAGGATAAGGCTGGATCACTGGCACTGTTTGCTGAAAGAAGACTCTTCCTTCAACCTTGAACATACCCAGGCACCGACAAGAAAGCTTTGCTTGTTCCATCTGACAGAAAGCTTAAAATAAAAGTATCCCCTGCCCACTGTCGTAACTGCATTAGTGTCCATTTACCTAGAAGAACACATTAGAGGAGACAGCTGAGCGCTTACAAAGCTGTCAGGAGAACAGCAGACACAGGAAGAAAGAGCTTTGAGAAACGCTGTTTAAACAATTGAATTCTGCTTTTTATTCCAGTGGACATGATCAATTTACGCAAAAGATACAGCTCTGATGAAAAGTGAAGACATCCTTGGAACAAAAAAAAGAAAAGAAAAAGCAAAGCACTCTAAACTTTAAAAGACCCGTCAACCATAAAGAGATCAAATCAGTGAAGAATGTGCCACGCCTGTAAAGCGCTGCACAGGGCGTAATAGCACAGGATTCATTAAAATGACAGTGTGTATGGGTTGTTTTATAAAGTACATGACACAACATAAAGTGCAAAAAGCTGAGCCCAGGGAGACACTGTGATGTGACACATTTCTGCTCTACATCTACTACATCTCTAAAAGAGTGTAAAAGGATTCTGCTGGTATCTGCTTCCTGTCCACTTCTTCACATGTTCACTTCAGACCGAGCGTGCGCTGTTGTTGGCAGGCACCCAGGCCCTCGTCATCGTGTGATTCTGTATTTGTCTCAACAGCACACCCACCCCTCCACCCCCCTCCCCAGTCTGTTGGATGCTCTAGGTGGGTGAGTGACTGATCCACAGGACCAGCTGCTGCCGGACAGTCAGAACCGGAGGCTGGATGGGATTGTAACAACATATCTAAACTCTCTCTCACTCGCTCTCTCTCTCTGTGTAGCTGCCATCTTAAGGAAAGTCAAGGAAACCAAAATGGTTGTTTGAAGAAACACACTTAATATAGAAATGAAATGAACTTATGGGGGGGTGTGGGGGTGGAAACGGTCCTGTTGCCCACCAATCAAAACATGATAAAGCTTGGCCCCAGTCAAAATAGAACTTGAACTTTACTCTTCTGTGCGACAGTGCGGACAGCTTTATGGTCTGGCTTTTTTTAAACGGTCCATGTTTACTGAAAAGTGTAAACAGGAACAGCTGTGTTCCCACACTTCATCTTCTCAATGTAAATAATACACTTATACATGTCAGTGTCATAAAAGTAGATTATAAGAGCAGTCCGACCAAAAAGACGATGGCTGTGTTCTCAACAACAGGATCTCATTTGTAACAACACCTCATACTATTGGTAGCAGTTTTTCCAACCAGACTACGTAGCCCGGCCACGCTTGAGAGCTTGAAACGTATCATGTTTTACATGTGCTCTCACACACACACACACACACACTTGGCATTATTACATCTGCTTTTGTTTTAATACGGAAGCTATTTTTGAAAGCATTCCAGTTGAGTGATGTAGACGCTCAAATTCATCCTCTGCCTGCGTCTGAACTCCATATTTAGAGCTCCACGGGGTGAACTGCACATGCCTTCCAATCAGCCTTCTGCTGAACCCAGACGACTGAGGACAGGCGCTAAAACCTCCGTTACTACATTATACTTACTACAGCCACCGACACGTTCTGAGACAATCAGCTGTTTGGCATTACAAGGCAATACCATTACCACAAATAAGAAAGCAATAGTTTGATATAGTTGTACATTCGGCATCAGAGCTTCTATTACAACCTAAAAAGCTACTTCAATGTTGTACCTCTAAGAAAAGGACAGAGAGACACAGCGGTGACAACGTACGTTCAGTCTATTCAGAAAAAAGCACACATTTTGTTGTGAGAAAAATATGGATAAAACAGTTATACATGCAACTGAACTACAACTACCTGAGCTACACAGGGCTATTTTTATTGTCCTTTATTCTGTTATACTTTGTCTTTTTATATAACGCTCTGACACATCGAATGGAGCATCTTTCACAGACTGAAAAACCAACACTCTATAATTATCCAGCCGCTTTTGAATTGATTGTAGGGATTATAAAAATAAGAAAAACATTTTTAACAAGAGGGAATAAATTAAGAGTGTAAACCCTGGTTGGTGTATGAGGGATACATAATGATGCTGAGGTCGACAACCAGTGGAGATGCTCAGTGTCTTCCAACTAGTGACATTTAGTGGCAGTTGACCCCCTGAGGTGAACAGTGCTTAGTATACTGGAGATGCACATTACAGCACTGCAGGCGGATTAGCACCAGGCTTTGCAGAAGGTGTTCTGGGTACTAATGCTCCATCTTCCACATTTCTACACAGCAGGAGCTGCTAGCTTCTAGCTAACAGACAAACTAATTAGAAAGTTGACATACCAGCGTATTATTATAACACAGATAAAGCGGAGGTCTACAGGATGTACTCCTTCTCTCTCGGTCTCCCAGGAGTATTCCCAGGACATCCATGTATATTTTTGACCAGATAAAATTATCAAGTTAATAATAGCCATCGCATGTGCCCCATTCCTCTGACACTATTCAGTCCCTCTCTCTGCTTAGAAAAACAGGGAAATCCCATCAGTGTCTCACCGGAAAAGAATTGGACTTACCAAAAAAATCTCCAAAAGGATCTCTGCCGCCAAAGAATTCCCTGAAAACGTCCTCAGGATTACGGAATGTGAAGCCGCCGCCGCCAAAGTGATCGTAATGGCCTCCTGTAAATCATGAAGCAACAATAAACTATGGATTTAAGGCAAGATTACACACACACACACACACACACACACTGCTATCGTTACAGGTCATAAAAAGTGATAATACAATACCAGGCTGTTTATGGACAGTTTAGATAAATACATTCAGAATATTGTAGGAACCTGCCACTAAAAACAGCTACAGAGGTTCATAATCACAGCTTATTTTTAATTCTTGTCATATTTTGCCATCTCCTTATCACTGAAATATTATCAGCCTCTGGCAAAGATATTATTTTGAAAGTCATCTCCTTACCTCCTCCTCCTCCTCCCCCTCCTCCTCCTGAAAGGCCTTCTTTTCCATATCGGTCGTAAATATTCCTCTTGCTTTCTGTGGTGGAAAGAGTACAACTTCAGATAAGACTGAGAGACACATAAAACTAAACTGTTCCTCCCCTGTTGTGTTATAAAACTTGGATAGGGTCAACCTGCAAATAATGTGTTAACATCAACCTAACAGTACATTTTAATTCTTATTTAATTGAGGTACTGTAAGTAGCAGTAAATAGCGTAAAGAGACTGCAGTGTGTTACTAGAGGACTTGTTTCTAACCTGAAACCCAGCACATAATTATTTCTACTTTACATCCAACAGATACATGATTACATAATCTATATAATTTATTCCATTGATCAGCTTTACTGTGTGCTGTGCAAATTTCAAACTAGATAATGCTGATGTTCAGCATAAAAAAGGCATTAAACAATCAGCACCCAAACACATTTACAGACTAATCCGATAAGGGTCAAGGACATCAGGTGACAAACAGAAAGTAAAAGTGAAACCACTAGACACCAAGTTTGTACATTAACCAAATACAGATGCACATTCATGCATAAACAATCCTGACACTGTGGAGTCTTGATTACCCGGATCTTGTGACCACGTCGTCTAGGCACATAACTGTGTAATAAAATGCAAGAGGCTACTGCTGTGCATTGAAACCTGCCAGACACTCTGCTTTCACTTTTAAGCTGTCAAACTTTTTTTTTTTTTTTTTGTGACGCCTTGAAAAAGGTCTACGACCGAAACGTTGGCTAAATAAAAAAAGTTTCAAGTGAGAAGAAAGTGTGCAGGAATTTCTCTACCAGTTTGAAGCCGTGAAACATAAATATGAAGTCATGGTCATTCATTAGATCTAAGTTAAATTGAATTAAAAATAAATTTTCCAAATAATGAACAAAAACAAAATTTTGCTCCTTTCATCTTTCAAATGTGACAATAAGCAGCTTTTCGTTGGACTTCAGCCTGATGTTTGGGTCAAACAAACAATCTGACGTTGTGATTTTTGGCTCTAGGAACTAGTGACCTTTTATCAAACAAACCCATCAAGAAAATCAGGTGGTGAAGTTAATTTCTTAAAACCTCTGTCCCTATATGTAGTTAATGGAAGTGCAGTTCATGTCTCCTTGACAGCAGAGATGACAACAGACAAACATTAGCCTCCATATATACGGTGCACCTTATTTAAAATAGAGCACATAAGAGAAGGTGTCATGTTAATATACACAGTGCTCAACATAACTATATAACATAATCCCTCTCTTCTCCAAGCTCTGCAGTGAATCTTACCATCTGAGAGAACTTCATATGCCTCTGACAGCTCTTTGAACTTTTTCTCTGCTTCATCCTTGTTGTCTGGGTTCTTGTCTGGATGCCACTTCAATGCCAATTTTCTGTAACTGGAGCATAAAGTCAGTATAAATACAAGTTGACATAAAAATAGAGACAAGCACAAAATGTATACACACAGACAAAGGACAAACAGTTGGGTCTTAAAACAAAGTGTACGTATATGTATGTATGTTTGTATGTTTGACTGCACACAGCCACTGTTGTATACACAGACATACACACTGTTCTTCTCCCCACCCAAGCAGAAATAACAGAGACAGCCTGAACCCTATTGACGTGCAGTGTAGGCCTTGCACAGCGGCTTACGCTGCATCAGCTGTTTGTTTCTAAGCCCAGCAGCAGCACCGGCAGCAGACACACAGATTCTGTGGATGAGACTAGGGGCAGAGTCCGCCAGCAAAAAAAAAAGGCTTCACAATCCAGGGATTGCCTCTGTTTTGGATTTACGGTGAATAGTCTTTGTAGTCGCTGTCTTTGTTGTAATCTGTGACATTATCTGGCTGTCTAAAGCCGGGCCAATGCTCAACCAGCCAACATATATGTTTTTGAGGTCTTTGTAGTCTGAAGCGTGTGTTCAAGAGTGAAAGCAGGCAAAATTTGAAGTGACATGCTAACAACAGCATGCTAACAAGACTTTGGAGCCTAATACACGGTTGCCCATAAAGTTGGAATAATTTAGTTTTCAGACACATTCCTCTTTTTATTATAAAGGTTAATTGTGGTTTAATTTTCACAGTGATATGTTTGGAAGATATTGATCAATAGAGTTTTGAGATAAACTTTATCTATCAAGCATAAACCAAATTGTCACAATCATTTCATGAGAAATTTATGGGCAACTGTGTATTACAAATTTTCTCCATTGGTTTGGCTCATTTCTTGAAACAGAAATTACCTTTTCAAAACAGAAGATTTGATTTAGGCCACATGTAATTTTCCTCGTCTTTTGTTTATATGGTTATATTACAGTATATTGTGGTATATACATTTTCTTTTCACTCTGATGTATGGAAGTTACTATATGTGTGTGTGAATAAAAATGGTTACAATTTCCTTGGCAGTATGAGTGCTACTCTCACTGTAAAATCCTCTTTTTTTCAGTTGTATACACAATTGTATTCTGTTAGCTAGACAAAAAAAACCCAGTACAGTAACCATTGTCAATGAAGGACTGGGCTAAAACTGAGAGGTAGGTGGACATGAGGGATATTTCAATGGTCCTCTGCCATAGTGACAAAACATCTAAACATTTTGACTTGCTCACACAATGCCAAAGGGACGATGCATTTTGGGGGCACTGACTATTTATATGAGAAAGGAATTTAGTTTTGAAACATGAGTGAACTGCTTTGGGAGAGATATGAGCTTTTGCAAGTAAGCTATGGGGTTGTGCTGAACTGTAAGACTGTTTTGCCAAATGATCTTAGTTTTGAGTATTTGAGTATTTGAGTTTTGAGAATGTAATTTCTGTTTCAAGAAATGAGCCAAACCAATGGAGAAAAGCTGTAATGAAGATATTTGGATTTTAAAGGGACAATGAGGAGTTTTGGAAAGCAAAGTGTTTTCACACTACATTTCACATGAGCCTCCGTGCGCACGGTAACATTCTTGGACCGGCGCAAGACGGACAAAAGCGAAAAGAATGTTTTAGAGAAGAATAAAAGTCGAAGGTTCAAAGATGATCAGATACCATCGTAGTTCCGACCATAAACTGTGATTCTGCGGCGTTATTCCCATGACCCGCCGGGCAGCGTCCGCGAAACCGAAAGTAGGAAATGCTGGACGAGCCGACCACTAATAATAATAACAAAATAACGATAAAGACAAAACGATATACTTATCGAAAATGGACCCATTAACAAGTTTGGGTAACGTAGATTCATTCACATTAATATGAGACTTTTTTATAACCAAATACAAACTCCTCATTGTCCCTTTAAAAAATATAATAAATTTGAAAAACAAAAACATGGCAATCATTATTTCTTTACACAACCCATGACAAAGGACATTTTTAGTACATGTGAGGCTAATGGGAATGTAATTGGTTTTGCGGATATTTAGTCATAAATCTAAGTATTGCACAAATTCAAATTTTGAACTGATGACGGCATTAGATAAAAAGTTCAAGGATCACCAAAGTGGCTACAATTCATTTTGAGGAGAACATGAATCTTTCCACGTATTTCATTGCCAATGTCCATTGAGTACTTGCAAACATATTTCTTTTTGGACCAAAGCAACTGACACACAAACAGACATTACTGACCTTAGGGCTACACTGCTAACATAGCTGATAAATCAGAGACAGAGATCGGGAAGAGAGTGCTGGGGTGACAGGTCAGAGATAAGGCTTATTGATTGATGATAGTATAGATAACATTTGACTTTGGCAGCAAAGCAACTGAGGGCACCGAGATAGTAGATTCGTAGTATGTGCTGCCTTTCTTCTCCCTATCCTAGATCATTGGAAAATTGAATAACCTGACATTGGTTGATTGAATCAACAACAATAAGTAATAATCAATGGTTTTCACCTTCTCTCACATGCTTTTACTTCACAGTGATGTTCTGCATTCCCCAAAATAACTTTTAATGCTCTCAGGAGCCCAATTTCAATCAAATGTAGCTCTCCTTAACATTTAAATAGACGTTTCAGAAGCTGCTCTCTTGTCCAAAAAAGTGTTAATGAGAAACCTGTGAGGAAATGTAATTAACTAGAACTGGGCTCTTCGGTGGCTAAACTGTGAGTGGTGGTTGAGTGCAGGGGGAAGGTATTCGACAGCAGCAAGGTTACAGGAAGAGGAGTGGAAACTTTCTGCATTGCAGTCTCTCTGTTCTCTCTGTCTCTCTCTCCTTGTGTCAGTTGGTACAGCCAGAGGTGGATATAATTAACCTATTACACCAACGTTCAACAACAACACCAGGGGAAAATAGGGCAGAAAACGCTCAGGGGCACTTACGCCTTTTTGATGTCCTCTTGCGTTGCATTTTTCTGGACTCCTAATATCTGGTAGTATTCCACCATGGCTCTGTCTGTGTGTGTTTGTCGGTGCCGTCTTGTGTGTGAGGGTCCTCTAAGTTTGCTCCTGTGGAAAGAGAGTTAAGTTCTGTTAAGACATGTTTGTCAGGAGAGATAAAGACCAACAAACTTCGACTGAGCGTAACCATGCGCGACAGAGACGATATCTTTCCTCCACGCCAAAGGGCTAAATCTGTAAAGGGGAAGGAGAGGGCAATGGCATAAACGGGGTGGCAATACCCAACAATGTAATCAACTGAACTGAAATAGAGATGCGGGGGGGAGGACAGCTAAGCTAATACAAGCCAAGCAAAATTACATAATAAGTGGGTGATCATCCCTCACCCTGAGGCGGAAAGAGAGAAAATGTGAATCATGTTATGCTTTTGAATTTTCAATATAGCTTTGAAGACCATGAAAAATTCTGTTAAATGATCTAATGCTGAAGTTATGAAGCCCTGACTCTAGAAAACAAGACAGAACAAGTCTGATGAGAATGTCAGAAGATATTCAAGTAGTCTGGTAATAGCCCCAGATACCTCCACTACAACAAAACCCAGAGAATAACCTTCACCAACCAATAATCAAAGTACTCTGCTCAAACCTCCCCCGCATGCTGCACCTAAGTGCCTTATGGGATAATAAAAACGGCTGCTAACATACCGAGTGTTGATGTAGTGGCAGATACAAAAGCCAACCAAACAACTAAAAGCATTATTGGATTTAGAGATTTACAATGTCACAATATCCTGTTTATATTTAATATCTTTTTATATATCTCTTGTTTGAAAACCAGTCAGCTGGAAAAGTCTGCCAGAGGCAGCATTTTCAACCAGGCAAAACCAAACAACTCCTCATCAGATATGCCAGAGAGTGTTGACATTTGAACCAACAAATTGCACTGTTACCAGCTACAAGTGAGAAGCCAGCTTTTTGTTTACATCTATTTGAACTAGGGAACCACTGTTTTAAAAATAAGTAAGACATTTTGAGTTGTAAATCTGCCTATTTTATAACTGTAAACTGGATTTTGTGGAGGTCATATGACCTACTTTGTAATGTTACACTATGAGACTTATGAAGTGTGAACCTCTACGATCAAGCTTTTGCAGACAAACCCACACAGATTCTCTGTTTAGACCAAATCTGATAAATCATAGTTAAAGTTGGCACACTCAAGTTGCTTCTGGATTTCCTTCAACACATTGACCTTAAATAACCAAACATCTCTTTGCGTATTTGTCTTAGTTGGACAAAAATCATTCATCATATTGCACAAGGCCAAATAAAACAATGAAGAAAACGCCAATCCAACACAGAACGAAGCATTAATTATCAAGAGATATCTATAGCTATCATATGAAAAATGATAAACAAACCAGTGAGGACTACTTACACTGGGCGTCCACTGTGTCCTGTTTGTTTGCTATTTATAACCTGTGGCCTTTGCAGTTAGATTGTGTTTGTATGGGTTATGGGCATGTGGGGGTTGGGGGTGTTTGGCAGTGCCAGTGAATGACTCCTGGTTGGGACATGGCACAGATCCTTCTTTATCCACTCCCACTTTCTGTGTTCAAGTCCCCATTTTACTGATGTGAAGTCTTTCTTTTAGTCTTTTTGTAACCTGACTTTTAGAACTCCCTCCTCTTATATATCCCAATATAAACCACACTTTAAATAAATAAAGATTTGACCCATTTTCCTGAGGGTTTTTATATAAACCAGCCCAATATCCTGACTCATCATATTAAATGTATCGTCTTTATCCCCCTCACTTCAGCCATTGCTCATCCACTCACCCGTCACCAGCTCCCTGCAGCGGCTGAAATCTAATGGACACTGGTGCCCACCAGACATGTGGTTACTCTTGGTTCTGTGCAGTGTGTGTATGTGTGTGTGTGTATGTGTGTAGCCATGCATGTATGTGCAGATTTATGCCTTGAGGTGGCATTACGCGGCACAGCTAACCCAGATCTGATGGACTCCTGCTCAGCTCAGCGTGAACCATGCCACAGAGTGAGAAACAGAATGTGGGTCAGTCAATCACACAGTGCCACAGTGAACAGAAGATGACGACTAAACTTGTTGTCCGCTCACAAAAAGTTGCTATATTTTTTATTTCCCTCAATAAGAACAGGTAGAAGTCAAGTCAGGGTATTGTTAAGTAAAGTTAACAAAGACCTAGACAGCAAAATAAACGTTCAATGGATTTTTTCTGTGCAGCAACCCCTGACCGCTCTTTAACTAAATGACTTCATACATTTTTTAGTAAATTGACTGTGGGAATGTCTGTTCCCATAAACTCCTGGACATTTATTGGTTTTCCCAAGTCTATTTTTAAGAGGAGATTTGTACTAATTTTTGTTTTTATTACTGTCTTGGTTCGTTGTGACTAAAGAGCTGGTAATCAGAATGTTTTTATCTTTCTTTGCCTAAAATGATTGAAATTTCAATTAACCTTTCAAGTTTGACGTATAGTAATCTGAATGTCACCACTCCCTTTGGATATGTAATCAAAATAACAATAAAAAATTGCTGCTGTCCAAGTATAGGTATTTTCAGGAAGCGAGAAAATGAAACCAAAAGCCAGTCAAGAGCGGTATAAGAGCAGTATCAGTGGTGTTGAGGACAGAACTGATTCACACAGCAGTTCTCGTAATTTACTGGTTGATCTTGAGTCTGACCCTGACCCTGACATGGGGACACAAAATCACACCCCTATGAATGGGACTGCACATATTAAGCTGCAAAAATGAAACCTCTCCACAGGACAGATGGCCTTATTCTCCAGTAAGTGATGAGGTGAAGACCTCTGTGATGAGCTGCCTCTGCTGTGTTTTACAGGAGCAGAGCTGAGGTGGTTTGGATATTTGACAAGGATCTCAACCCCAACACCTAACCCTCTGACAGATGTACTGAGCATGACTAACTGCAAGGATACCTCAAGAAAACATCTCCAAGTTTGAAATTAGGGATTTCCCAGTAGCTACAGGATTCAACTCCAAAATTGATGGCTATGGAGGGATTATTAAAGAGGAACTATGTAAATCCGTTAGCTTTGCCGCTGTTTTGCTAACCCTCCTCCTGGCCATGTGCATTTGTTTACAATGAAGACGGCGAGAAAGCAATCCATGGAGCACTGGATAATGTTATATACGACGTTACAACTGTGGAGGCAAAAAACTTGGAATAAGCACTGGAATAAGAAACAACAGAGGCCTACCGAGGTTTTGAGAATTTATTACAGCCCTTCGTCCAACCAAAGGGAACAACCAGTAAATAATAATCTATGATCATCAAAATAAAGACTGTCTTAACATTTGGCCGAAAACTAAAACCCACTATCAGAATGACTGAGCCTTAAATACAAGATAGTTACAGGTAAACAAGTTCATAAATATACCACTGTCTAAAAAGACAGTCCAAAGTGACTGTCGACATCAGCTACAACTCGAGAGTAGCGGCTGACCCTTATTGATTAAACAATCATTACTCTGTTTCTAAAATGATTAAACAAACTAAAACCAAAATGTTCCCTTACAACGACATGTATATTTGTGTAGTTTAATCTGTCAAGAGATTACGGGTTACGGGGGCGACGAGAGCTGGAACACCGAGGCGACAGCCCCCGATCTTGCAAGGTTGCGACGTAATAAGTGACACGCACATAGAAGGCAGAGAGCCACCATTCTCCCTCGTAAAAAGTTAAGCCATTTATTAAACCATCACAATTAAAAGCTGTTTAATTAAGGTACAAATGTAGTTAAGATACAAATCCTGCATAGTTCCTCTATAAGTGATTTACAAAAGAAGGCTGCTACAGAGAGAAAGAGCGATCACAAGAGTTCAGGCCAGGGGACAGCGTTTACTATAGGTGCAACTACATGACAGAAGTCTGCAGAAGTCGACGGCAAAGGTCTGATTCTCATTGCTGAGATATTTCACAAAGAACTGTCTTGGATCTTCACAGGATTTTGGAGCGAACACTTCCAGACAAGTTGAGCAGTGGGAGATTACAACATCTGTTCCATGTGTCTACAGCTGTGCAGCCGTGCTGTGCCAAATGAGATTTCTCTTGAAGGGGCAATATTGTGTAACAGTAGATTAATTAGTGTAAAAGTCAAATTCTTGTGAAGATAATAGGCTATTTTCTGTGAGCTCTATTAATTTATTTGGACTGTCATTTGAAATGTTGTATGTCTTCTCTATACACATTATACATACAGTGATTAATTTGGCAAAATCTGAGTCAGTGTATGCATTATCAAACATCATTTGGGTAAATGCCATCATAGTGCATTACTACTTGTCCTGACTTCAAGTTCAAAAAACAAGTTATAACAAGTTTTCACTCACATTCAAATCACATTAGATCAAAAGATCGATCGTAACACAAAGACAAATCACATAGATAAGAGTACTGAGGCTGTATATTTTACAGTGTAACAATAAAGATTTCAGCAATAATTAACAAAGGTGTTCCAGTAAAATAGGATCGCCTCAATTGCATATATCACTAGAAATAAAAAAATGAACACACATTTGTATTGCAACAGATAATTTGGGATTAATCAGTGTTGAATAAACATCAGCATGCTGATATTTTCTTTACAGGTCTGGTCACTATAAAATAATTATCCAATTAAAGGAGAGATATGATACAGGTTAAGTGTTCATAATGTAGATTAAGTGTTCTTGTATTCAAAGAGAAAATAGTCAAATATACGATAAGATTTGAAATCGGGACAGACTTGGTTCCACTGTAACTCGGTGTAATCGGACACAGATCCAGACTGGAGGTCTACAGTGTGACTGGAATTTCCCGAACACTGACTGCTTGTTGAAGTTGCATACTAACCGAAACCAATGTTACGCTCATATCTTGGGCTCATAAAGATACTTGTGTCTTGTAAAAAGCCTTGATAATTCCCATATGCACACAACTTTCAAATTAATTACCAAGAGAGCAGCTCTAGGTTTTATCTGTTGATTAAAATCCCAGATAACACTTCAGTTTTTCTGTTTCTGTTCCTGTCTTTGACAATGAGATGCTCCTGAAAAACGAATGGTGATTGTCCAAGTGAGATCTCTTTTCGTTTTAGGCCCAGTTTTTCCCCACAGACTTCATATTTTTAGAATAATTACCTGCAAACCCAGGCTCATCCTGTTACAACCAGAACAGCGAGTACACAGTCGCCCCGCACTGTGACTGCAATCAAAAAATGTGGCTGCAGTAGGTCTGTCAGTGTCAAAGAACATTCAAACACAACCACACATTTGACATTAACAAGACAAGAGCTCTGGACAAAACATGCTCTGAGCAGCTACAAACCACCACCAACACAAATCACAGCTGACACAGCAGAAACACAAATGACAGCTAAACACTACACAATAATAAGCAGGCACCTTACCTGAAATGACTCACAGCAACAAATGAAGTGTTTCTGCTTTAAACACTACAGAGTGAACACATGAGTGGCAGCTCGTTTGAGTTTCCTCTTCACTTTCTACTAGTGAAAACATGTTAGAGGCCATCAACCCGAAAAGATCTCATTTACTGTAAAGAGAAATTACCATTTTTCCTCTTTCATTTCACAAAATCAGTTTAAAATCACTTTGTTAGAACTAAGCCATCTCCGTATGTTCAGGCTATAATAAAGAGATTTGATGACTTTGGTGCATCATAGCCAGAAGACCTGACATAGCATATGGAATATTCATTATCTATCTAAGAACATTAGCTGCATATAAAAGTACAAAATTTACTGGCATTCATCAGCCAACACATGGAAACAGGCTGCTGGTTCCACAGTGACAGATTGGTTTAAAGACCAATCACAGTGAATAAAGCAATTACTGTATGTCATTAACTTTTAATGGCATTGCTCTGATAAGTCCACAGTAGAGCTTGTAACTCCAAAAGTACTTTTACATTTTGAAACCCAATCTTAATTCATAAAGTTGTACAAACTTTGGTTTAAACATGAAATCTCTGAAAGTTCCAACTGAACAAAGTAACAAATGTGTCAAAACAGTCTAATACAGTGTTTTTCAACCTTGGGGTCGGGACCCCATGTGGGGTCACCTGAAATGTCCAGTAATTAATTTTAAAAAATTAATTAAAAATATGAATAAAAACACCACATATAATCTTTAACAACTGTATTCTATACTTTCACTTTCTCGAATTTAAATAGAGTTCAAATAAAATGCAGCATATAAAAATATCTGAACTTGTGCATCTTGATTGACGGGGTCGCCATATATTTTGTAATGTTAAAATGGGGTCACAGGCTAGAAAAGGTTGAGTGTTTGGCTCATTAGACCATCTTGCTTATATCATTTATCTTGTCTTATTTAGCCAGACTGCATGCAGACATAAGTATCACTAGTCAAAGCTGGGTAATTTATTTTTACAAGAGTGGCCAAACTGGTTTGTTTCAAATGTCAAGTCACTAAATGAACTCCATATTTCCTCTGGTGCTTAACAAGAGTTGGACAGGAAATACTGCCAAACTGAAATGTAAACTTAGACATGTTGTAACCAATTAACGGGGCGTTTATCAAGTAAAAAGTAGCTGACTTTGCCTGTTACAGTCACAGTTTCACTGCAACTAACTAACTTTTTTCAACATGCAATAACTTAATAAAATATCAGGATTAATACAAAAGTAGCAATGCCTTGGAGTACTCTCTCTCCTCCATGCCTCTGTAACCAATGACAATGACAACAGTTCATGAAAAACAAACTCTAGTAGAAAAAGGTGTTTTCTTATCATCTCTGCACCTCCATTCAGCTGACACCATCAACAGGCCGATCATACGTCACAAACTTTGCGGTAACCAAGGGAAACACAGCGGCCTGATCGGATCAATAGAAACTTAACACATCAACAGAAACTTCCAGAAAGTCTTACAGCTGAGCCGACTGAACATTTTTGAGATGTATTGACACACAGCCTGGAGATATTAATATAATAGCAATAGGGTTACATAACAAGTGAAAATACCTCTAAAAATAGTGATGTCGTAACTTTAATATTTATCCGGTGGTCTCGTGTTGCCAGACCTTTAAGCGTCTATGTTTGAACTGACAGTGACAGAAACATAGGAGGGTTGTAAATATTACCAACCGGAAGCTCACAAAATATAATGCCAACTGTCAGAAAAATGTTTGACAAGTACTGTTGCTAGCTGCAGCTAAGTTATTATTATTATTTAGGTTAGGGCAGTCACAGACGGGCAAACGCATAAGTTAGCCTATAATTTAAAAACGTTTTAGGCTAGCTTGACGTAATCTTCAACACTGACTCTCAGACAAATTTACATGTGTGGTAAAATACTGACAATGTTTCATGGATAATAAACAGGGAGATAGTGTAGGGGGAACATCAGGTAACGACACCACAGCAGCATCACCACAAGTAACGTTACTGGGGTCTATGCGACGGCAATAAACACGGTCAACGACACACTGTCAGCCGTATCGACACACAACACACAGCAATTACACACAAATATCCAGGTGGTAGTGCTCACCGGTTAGAAAGAGGGAAATGTCCGCTCCAAGCGCCTCTCTGCTGTTTCTGTCTCTCTGCTGTTCCCCACTTGTCTTTTCGCCTGAGCGCGGAAGCTGCACGTTAACTGCAGTTGATGGTGGCGGTGTGGCCGCTGATATCTACCAGAGCACACCGTACTACTGCTGCCTTCAGGGACCGTCAGACATCAGAGAGACCATGGTGTAACCTCCAAATACTGTGGGTTTTAGGCTATAGAACAAAAAATCAGTCGTAAAAGTTGTTTGACACACCTGCTGGTGATATTGTTTATTTTTCAGGCTCAACAAACCCCCACGAAAAGACTTCTGGTGATGTAATCCTGATCCACGTTTGTAAAGCTGTCCTTGACTTTACAGTATGTGGATAAATAGACTACATTAACAAAGCTCTGTGGGAATGAGTCTGCTCTTTATATTACTCACACATTGTAGGACATTTCAAACTAAGTCGTGCCTAAATCAGCAATACCCACAAAAACATCTGTCACGGACCACTCCATAAAGTCGCGCAGAGACTGAGGGAATATTATTTTAACGCGAGGTCCCTGAAGGCACCATGTCTTTGAGTGTCGACGGCAGCGCTGTTTCCCTGACCTGCTCACACATCCACGGTGACACAAAGCACACCCACTAACCTGCGGACAGATTACTACCCTTGTTGTTCACATTTGTACATAACTACAGAGGTGTGTCCCGCCTTTGAATTAATTTTTGCTATAGCCAAAAATCTGGCTAATTAAGGAGCTTGTCATTCAACATGCAGGTGCCAAATCTAGAAAAACGTCTCTGTGCGCCATCTGTCGTGTAGTGTAGGGAACAGGTGACAGTGGAGAGCTAAATAATGGTGAGGAATTAGGCTATAGAAATAAAATTATCCTAAATTGTTACAAAAAAAAAAGTCTTTCCATTAGTGACCTAAAAGGAATCTCGTCATTTGATTTCCAGAAATAAAACTAAGATAATAACATTTAATTGTCAGTCTGACTCTGAAGTCCATGTTGCTTTATAGGCTACTTTCAGTTGCTCTTGTTATTGTGCATGCTGGACCACGGTCACACTGTCATGGCTGACAGACACACCTGAAAGAAACTGAGCCATCGTTAATATTGTCATTTGCAGTGAGTGTCTGCTGTGAAATAGAAAAGCTTGATGTAAGTTCACCCCTATTTATTGAAAACAAATAAGTCAGGGAGAAATCAAACTGAGCATGGTCTCACTCCACAACATCATCATTCACAAAACACTATATCCTCCTTTTTTTGTTACCATAGAAACTTAGCCTGGAAATGGGCTGGCTTATCTTTTTGGTTCAAAAGAGCTGAAACTGTGTGAAACAGTCAAACTTGTAAGCAAAAGAAGCAGTTACAGCTATACATTCACATACATAACTTTAATTTTGTAGAAAAAGGGCAAATCACAGACATGCCACAAAACAATTTTCATTCAAAATGCCAACCTTCTGGCTTTAAGAAACACAAAAAAAGCAAGAAAGAAATTGTTGTAGTCAGTCACAATTTTTATTTTTAGATCAAGAGGAAAAAAGTATGGAATCACTCAATTCTGAGGAAAAAAACAGATTGAGTTTCAAGGGGAACTCACCAAACGAGCCCCCTTTAAGAAAAGGGACACTGTTTCTCTCAAATGGTAGAGATGTTAAAAGACACTTTTGCTTTTGGAGTAACCACAACCTTATCATATCATCATTCTTTCTAATTTCTATTACTATAATAATGTTGTAGACTACAGCTGACAATTTCTAAAGCAACAACAACAAAATGGTGTTTCTGAATCCTTTCATTTCTGTTGGATGTGTTTATTTTTATGATTTAGTGAAGACTTTTTTTCACCTGAATGATGGTGATGGATGTGTAAAAAACACCTTCTTCATCTGAGCCACCAATCATTTCAAAGACAAAGTGTCTTTTCTTCACCTTACATTCCAAGGCACTTGTAAAAGACTTTGACGCGACCGCCGTGCACCACAACACAATCTATAGAGCTATAATTGTCCTCGTCATAGCTGTGTTCCTGACTTAGTTTTTCCACGCAGGTTCCCAGGTGGTCATCGCCACCACGAATACCACTGTCTGCCTCCCAGACGTCGATCCTTAGCAGGTTACTGCTGGCACTTTTGAACTGGAACTCCTCCCACCAGACTGGGTTGGCGTCTTTACTAATGGTCCTGGTTGTGTTGATCTGATCTCCAATTGACACCTGTTGAATCAAATTAAAGAAATGTTATTGATGCCCTCATAAACACCATTGATCTCTGTGCAAGATTCACCATTTAATAATCTTATACAATTGTTTTACAAATAATAAAGAAAAGGAGAGGCGACAACTCACCTTAACATAGGGATCAGGGTGCTCCCATCCGTCTCCTGTGAGATCTTGGCCATTTGCCACCAACACTTCCACAGTTGTACCAGCACAACCTGCAGATACAGCCTGAGCTGTCAGAACCACCAGCAGGGAAGCAAACACAGCGAGCTTCATCTTTGGTCCTTTCTTCACCCCAAGAGAGACAAAATTCTCCTAGTTGAAATGTCAGACAGTGTTTTAATGTTTGCATGAGCCAAGGGCGTGGCTTTGGATTAAATATTGGTGCGGGGAGGCACAGATCTCTGCCCATTTAAGGATTTTTTTAAGCAAAACAAGTCTGCATGTGTCCTAGTGTGGGGGCTGAGTGCAAAAATCATTAACTGTGATAAAAGGGCAGCACTAATTTAAATGTCATTCTTTGAAGTCTGCTTGGCTTCCCCAAACCCTTTACAATTTGTGTTTACTACTAAAAAGTTGAGAAGTGTTCAAGCTGTTGATGTCTAAATTGGACATGCTCAAGAGAAGATAAATAGTCAATAGCTCTTGTAAAGTGAGTCAGTATTTTATCTTGTAGTTTTGATTAAATTTTAATCATTAGGACTATAATTTTGTATGAAATAAGCCAAGAAGTCCAAAGTGCAAATTTTTTATTTTAGTTTTTTCACCTCTGGCAACAATGGGCCTTCATAGTTTGAGGTTCCAGCTCAAAACCAGGCAGGACACATCACAATTTATGGGAAGGAGGGAAATCACTGGGCTGAACTCATCATAACCCAAAGAAAGAGAATAAAACAGTGCAGCTTATTGCAGTTTTGAACAGAATTGAGCCTGAAATTACAGACTTGCATTGATTTTAAATGGAAAATGAAGGTCGTTCTTGCAGTTAAAGCCGACTGCAGCTCTTGCCAGCTAAGGAACCAATGAAAATGACAGATGTCTATTAATTATAATAGACATTATGAGCGGTCAGTATCTAATTACACTCATTGAGTAAGAGGAATCACAGCTATAGATATCACACACAGGTCGATACATGTCATACAGTCAATAATTCCTTTCTTTGCTTCTTATGGCAGCACAATGCATTGTATTTGACAAGCTATAAAAGTGGAACGGCTACAAAAATGAGACAGTAATAACTCTTGGCAGTTAAATGTATGATAGGGCAAACAATGAAAACTGCTAACATGTACGTTTCTAAACCCCAGATACAAGGTGGGCCAATCCCTGTTCATGTTGAGACAAGCAGGAAGTACACTCCTAAGGCAGCACTGTCACACATAATGCTGTCTGAACGTGCTGCTCACCAAACCTGCGTTCTGACATTTCTACTTGGTTGTAGGTCCATAGACTATATGGAGGTCCAGCCAGTCCATCTTCATATCTACTGTATATATTTTGCTGGAACAAAGTGTACCCAAAGTGAAATAATTGTGCATCCTTTAAGTGTTTCCAGGGGTTCACCATTTAGATGTTTTCTTAAATAGAAAATGGCAATGGGAGAATAAACTGTATGTTTTTACATAAATTACATGACATGTCCTGAAGATGTACAGATTCAGACTTTAAATGCAGTACTAATAGTTACCCACTAGATGGCAGTCTATTATAGCAAAAGGGGAGCTGTGAGGGGCTCAAGATTTTCTCTTTCCAGCAGTCCCTTCATGTATGACTGTACTTCTGACTCAGTGTTTGTTGAACTACTCATTCAGGTATGCTTAACTTGTCAGATCTGCCTCCATGTTGGGCTCACACTCATCGGATTTAATGCATGAGCAGGCCTTCCTTGTTGACAGCACTTTCAAAGTAATATTGTGCAAAGTAGGCTATAATCCCCAATCACCCTCAAGTGATTTTTTGATGTTTCCTTGCTCTGCAGCAAGATAAACAAGGCTAAAAGCTTCAATTAGCCCTTAAAAGGCCTCTGAGCAAGCTAAAGTATATTACGCACTGAGGATGATTCATAATATCCTGCATTAACTTTGTCAGTTATAATCCATCATAAGGTAATAGTCTTAAATAAATCTCATAGTAATTGAGATGAATCCCTCATTTCAATGACAAGTCCGTTTTTTAAGACCCAATTACCACTTTGAGCTCCCTGGCCCAGCTGATGTGCAGAGTTCGGACTCTGAGTGGAGAAGAGGGGGCAGCAAGTTGGCCGTTTCAGCATGCAGGAGAGGATGGAGAGATGGACTCGGTCCAAAGAGGGATGGATATCTTCCTGGGCTGTACTGCATCAGAGGGCAGGTAGATTTATGACAAACGCACACAATCTTAATTTGTGCTCAGGCCGATAATGCATCTCAAGGCCAGAATAGTTCTGCTCAGTGTTTCTTAACTGGATGTTTCTTTAATTATATGTCAGAGGCCATAAAACTCAGGAGGAGATTTTCCCACAAAGCACTGTTTTATATCTCGGTCATTACTGTAAATTACGCGCAACAAGAAAAGAGACTTGTGGAAAGAGAATGCAAAAAGAAAAGTGGGTTTATTCATGTCCATACACTCTTATTTTTTTTCACCCTGTTGGTACACTGATCATTGTGAGCCTTATCAACACGACGTGGTAGTTGCTCCCTCAGAGCAAACTTTCAGGCGCTGACCAGGAAGGAGATTGTTCACCTTTAGCGAGCATGTGTGAAAACATGAGGCTTCCGTTCACCACACAAAGGAAAGAAAAACAAACCTGTACAAATACTGAATAAATGAATAATACAAGAGAAGTTGTAAACATGTACATATTCACAAATCCATAATCATATAACGCTTCCCCCCCAATTTTAGTCCAACAATATAAGTCATTTCCACACTTCAGATGGCATGTGCACACTTACGGTATGGTTATCGGACATTACAGTTATTACTAGTAATAATTATCATTTGATAAATCACAAAAACTGGAGTTTTGATGACTTCTATGTGAAAGTACATAATGGATATACACAAAAGCTCCTCCGCCTCCACAGCCCTTGGCTCACCACAAGGTGGCTTTAGAGTCCTACAGTCTGTCCCTCTGTTGTTATATTGCCTTTTTTAATATGATGCCACTTAATCTTTGGTGAAAAATAACTGTCCATTCATTTAATATTACACAAGAGAGCAACGGCTACTGCTCGTTTCTTGTTTTTTATATCAGCGCATAATATTTCTTGCAAAATTCAACTGCATCACTGTTCTTCTGAAGTGTTCTGACAGGTGATTAAACATTTAAATTACTTAAAAGCAACACAGATTTAAAAAAAAAAAAAAAAAGGCTTTCTACCCCCCACTTCATCCTTCCACCCCTGATCCTTTCAGTCTATGGGCGATCATCTCCTCACCCTTTAACTTGGCACACTCACACACACACATCCACGCAGAAACACAGTAAATCAGGCAGGTCAGTGCATCATTTTGTTTTCCCTCTTCTTTTTCTTT
The DNA here is from genome assembly GCF_045865225.1 of Trachurus japonicus. Classification (NCBI taxonomy): domain Eukaryota; kingdom Metazoa; phylum Chordata; class Actinopteri; order Carangiformes; family Carangidae; genus Trachurus; species Trachurus japonicus. The sequence goes on along the minus strand of NC_140926.1, from coordinate 16,102,701 downwards.
TTTTTTTTTCTTTCTTGTGTCTGTCTCAAACTTATTTTTCTCCCAAGCCATTTCTGTGGCGTCGAGTCCATGGATGCAGGGACAGAGAAGCCTTCGCCCTCCTCAGCTCAGCTCGAACCCGGCGGAGGACTCGATGGCGTACAGCAGCTTGTTCCTCATCAGGTGCTGGTCGCAGAACTCCGGGAGCTTGAGCAGGTTCATGCAGGTGCTGGCGGTGGGCAGGCGCTCCAGGTCGGTGCCCCCGTTGTGGATGCAGAAGGCCGGGTACAGCTCCTGTGTGCATACAGTACGGACGTTGTTAATACGCACATGAAAAAATGTGATTGAAACTCAAGAGAAATGTGGCCATCATGAGGCGTTTAAAGACAGAGGGGGAAAAAAAGACATAATATGAATCAATTTGTGTCAGTGATGATCACAATGTCCAAAGCAATCCCGATTAAAGCAATAAATGTCAAATTCCACAAGGGGATAAATGTTAAAAGAGAGACATTAAGCGTTAAGCTAATAGGGAGAAAATATTAATTTAGGAAATCAGCTTAGTGCTTGAAAGGTACTGAGTGGGGAACCGGCCCACGGTTTGACCCTTGGATGAGACGCTGAAGGAATGGTCATTTCATGTTGTCTATCTGGCATTTTTTTAAATCAAGCCTCCTTGTGATGAGGCCACCTCATCCACCAACTGTGACACCGACCGTTTCCATCACGAGGCCCGGGCAACGAATGAGCTCCTCCGCCCTGATTTCATCCTGCTATTTAAAGTTAGCGTGCGCTTCAGTGGCCATACTCGCCCGATTAAATGGCTCTTCGGGGGCTTAGCGGTAATGACCCCATTTTTCTGACAATTACCGTATTAAACTATCGTTGCTTATTGAGAAAGTGTCATTACCGCTGCTATCATTTTGGAAAAAAAAGAGAGTTTCCATCATCTTTTTTAAATGGCTTCTCCTGACAGAGCTATTTCTCCTCTAATGAATCCTGGGCCGTTTTCACGACAGCTAATTAAGGCTTAGCTGGCTCAGGCTGAGGGCCGGGTCAGGGGCCGCTCCCCCCACGAATTACCGCCCTTTCCAGCCCCCCTGGAGAAGAGATGAGGAGAGAGGAAGGGAGGGAGGGAGGGAGGGAGGGAGGGAGGGAGAGCATCCACACACCGGCCAAAGTCAAATTGATTAAATGAGGAGGGAAGGCAACTCTTAAACCTCAGGAGGAAGTGCTGCGAAAGATTTTAAGAAGAGTTTTGTTCCCTTGCTCTTCTGCAGAACACCATTTAGGTTTTTCTAACTAATGACTGCCATAAAGAGTACTAAAACCAATCATATGATGATTACAGCTTCTGGTTAGACGAAGTAAGACACATAAAAACTCTTTAATGGCCCTGTGCAACACTTTCTGCTTTTTTTCCCCTCTATCTCGGACTACTTAAGTGTCCCACAAATCATGTCGGCGAGAAAGCGAAATGGTTTCCAATTAAGAAATCATTTCAGAAATAGGAGGTTAGCTGTAATGATTCAGCACTGCTGAAACAATGTTTAGAAGAAGGTGGACATATCCACCTTGTCTGCTCATTTAACAGGAAATTGCCACTTTCTGCCATGTCACACAGAAGGCAAAAGTTCAAAGGTTCAACCTGCTACTCTGTTCTGAATGGCAATGTTTGTCCAGCCAAGATCTCCGACCCAGCCCACACACATGGAGCTGCAGAAGGAGTTCTTCAACAGAGGAAGGTCATGAACTATAAAACAACAGTGGACGTGGTGATAAGGCTTCGTCGCGCTGGCCCGCTCTTATCGCCGCCTAATTTGAAAATGATCATTTTGAGGGCTGTTATCAGTCTGGGCATTTTCATTACAAGCCCATTAAGACTGAACACTCCCTTTATGTTGGGAATTGGGAGAACATGGTGATAATGAAGGATACAGGCAGTGCACAGTCAGTAAGGGAAGAAAAAGATGGAGTTCAAGTTCAAGTTGTGGTAAACGCTCACCTTGAAGCCCAGTAGTGGAGGTCTGGAACAGCTAGTGACAAACTTCAGCAGCTTGCGCTTTTCGTCGTCTGTGAAGCCTTCGACCACCTCCCAGAAGGTCTTGATGACAGGGTGAGTGGCCGAGTACCCGCCTAGGGTAGACGATGACAGAAAATTTAATTATATTACAAATGATTATAATAAATTAAATTATACTGTAACATTATACTGTGATATAACAGCAGCTCGCACCTGAATAGTTTGTGAACTTTTTCAGGTCATCAAGACAAATTGGCACATGAGCCCCAGATACCAGCACCTATTAAAAACGAAGAAAAAAAACCACACACATTAAGTTTCTGTGACTTACGATTGTTCGCCGTGTTTAGTGCAGTTCATCTTGTCACGTGCAGATTACCTGGATTTCCTGCTGGTCGAACATACGCAGCCACTCCAGGTTGACCACGTTGGCTATGCCCTGTCTGAAGGCCAGGCAGTGAGGCCTGATCTGCTTGTTCAGTCTGTAGTCAGCTACCAAATGGATGTAGGCTATCCGGTTGGCTGTGGTCACAGGAATGTCCTTCCCTCCCAGCTTCAGCTCAACCACCTGGACAGAAAAGACACATTTTTAAATATTTGATTTTTTTTTTAAAATATGGGTACCGTATATATTTTGTGGTTGAGCAATATCACTACTTAATTATGCATATCATTGAGCCAATGACCAACAAACATTGTAAGTGCTTAAATTGTGCCAGGTATATTAAAGTAAATCACAGAAAGGTGATTAAATATTTTCAGCATTCTGATTAAAGCTAGGGATAGGTGTGTGTGTGCGTGTGTGTGAGCGAGGGGGAGGGGGAGGGTTTGAGTGCATTTCAGTGTTTCTAAATATAGGACACCCAATGTACATCTGGTCCAATACAATTTGGCCCCAGGTTCTCTTTTCATTAGCTTTAGAGCAGTTAGCACTTGATAAGATGTGCTCATCTCTGTTCATAAAGTCGAGTGTGTGATGACATCATAGCGGCGACAGTGGGACAAATTGTAACGGTCATCTGTTTCCTTTGCAATTTTCTTGCATTCGGTGTACGTGTTTTAAAAACTAACAATTTGATTTTACGACTTGGATGTACGTTTTTTTAATCAATATTTAATCAATATGTATTTGGAGCATCTTTCAAAGCAACATTATGCAGCTTACAGAGTAAAACGAAATGCTAGTGGCACTCATTGCAACATTACACAATGTGCCACAGTGAACAGTCTTGGTATCCACACACAGTGGAGATCACGTTTTTGGAGCATTAATCCAGGTTTTTCTCAGAAAGTCTCTCTAAAACTTGCCAAACGGGAACGTTGTTGCATCAGCAATGAGCCGCAGTGGTCACACGTAGGCTGTCACAAAAAGTGACTGATTGACACTTAACAGGATATTTGTTTAACGACAATACAAACTACAGCCAAAAATGACAAGAGACATGAATCAGCACCTCTCTGACGCAGTCTCAACAAAAAGTGATTGATAAGCTTCACAAAGGCATTTAGTGCAGTGATACTGAATTACATTGTGTTGCAATCTACAGTAAGGTTTTACTCTCTTACTTGTCCATCCCCTGACAGCAAATCATTTTCTGCCGTTTTTCTCCCCTCACAGCGGATTCTGATTATGTGCTAATGTAAGAGAATTACTGTCGTTATCTTGCTTACTTTGGCTATCTCACGAGGGCAAATGCAGGGCAGACTGCTCCCGGGTGTGTGCCTAATCTTTCACAAATTGTTTTCCCTATCGTGTTTGCGATGCCTTATTTGCGACCAGGAGGGCCACATTGTAACTCAACCATTTCAGGTGTTGTTTGAGAAGAGCTAATAAGACGCGTTAAGGCCCTGAGCAAACAGGGGCTCTGGGGAGAGTGCAGGTCTGGGACCCGAGTGACTCAGTGTGATGGTGGCGGCTTGTCTCCGCAGCCTTGAGCTTTGGAGGGGACGTGCTTAAGAGCGGCTAGTTGCTTCTGTCAGGCGTGTTCTGAGATTATTTCAGGGGGAAAGCCAGGTGGAACGGTCAACAGAGCCGCTGTGTTCCTTTGCGCTGTGGCAGGGCTTAGGGCGACAGTGGCGACGTGCTTTATCTCCCTCGGGGCTGAAAAGTGGCACATCGCGAAGGAAATGAATTATTAACGCCACAAAGACGAGCCAAACAGGAGGAAGTAAAGACCGGCTGAATGAGAGGCACTGACCAGGACAGAGAGATGGAAAAAAGGAGATGTGAATCAATTAACCAGCTTCATCCCACCCAGCCCCCCCTAAACCCCCTTGGTCACCTGAGCCTCTCCCAGATCGTTGTTGACCACGGTGAAGTTGAGGCCCAGCTCCTCCACGTCACCCTCGTAGCTCTTGAGGAAGAGAAGGTTGCGGTACATCTCTGGGTCCAGCGAGGCCAGGTGGTGGATGTCCACATCTGCACTGGTTCCCAGAAGTTTAGACAGGAAGAAACTGGCAAAGGGCAACTCCACCAACATGTTCTCATACAGCGCCTGTGGAGAAATGTGGACGTTAACTAAAGGACAACAGCAATATGGTAAATGTGGTCAATGTTCCCTGTGAATACCAGTCGCTCTGTATAAATGGGAAAGCCTCTAAGCACTAAAAGGCGATTGTTTATTGCTTGGGTGTCACTGAATTAAACATGATGATTAGATAACCAAGATTACTAAATGGACTGCGGCCTGCATCAAGTAGCAAGTACATATACTAAAACCTGATTACAACATACATTACACCAGCTTGCAACTGTCCAATACTCTTATATTAAAAAAACCCAGTGATAAGATGGTAAACCTGGTCACAACAGAGTGACTGAGAGCAAAAATACTGAACATAATCTATCTAAAACACACAGGCCTCTGTTTCACCCGCCTCAAACTTTATAAATGTCAATTCTCACCTTGACCTTAAATGCCATTAAAACCACAGCCGGGCAGGTGACTCATAAAACCCCAAAGCTAATGTACTGGAATAGTCCGAAAAAGAGCCTGTTGGAGGCATTAAAATATACAGGTCTTTATAAATGATAGCGCTAAAAACCCTGACCGCATCAGCTAAATGGATTATAAATCTAGAGGATTTCCATAATGCATGCATCTTAAACACACACACACACATAAATCACAGCTATTTTCTAAACACAGGTTAATTGCGCAACTTCAAACATTGTCTATTTTTTATGCAAAATAATCCACTTAGTATTTCTCTCGTGGCCTGAGCTCATTTCAGACCATATGCGCCGCGTGGCCCCTTGAAACCTATCAATAACACTTGTGCCGGGAAGAGGCAGCAATAAGTATATGGGAAAAACCTGTAGCCTTATTTTTTCAATGCCACTTACTTTATTTATGAGTGTTTATTGCCAGAAATTGTGCCAAAATGACTTGGGCTGGAAAGAATTAATTATTATGGCCCAGGCCTTTTAATATAAGTGAGTGCAGTGGCAACGCAATTAAAACAGATCGCGGCACCATCAGGTGGAATAAATGCCAGCAACATTGCAGGTGCATTCTGTTAGCTGCCAAATAAATTCCTTAATTTACAACATTAAGAATCAATAAAATTATAATGCCTTTCAAACGCATCTCTATCAATCAGCGGAGCCAACCTCACATACCTCTAAAGGGATCCATCAGTCTCTGAGGAGAGACTGAGCTGAGGCGTGGTGGTTAGGGAGGGAGGATGAAACTTTCTTCACCCTCATAGTTTACCGAGTGGAGAGGCCACTGCTGATGAGGTGGAAGGTTTTGTAATAATGCGAGATGAATGAGGCACAAAGAGAACCTCCCGCGGGTCATATTGCATAATGAGAAATTTGATTCTGACAAAAACGACATCAGCAACCACTCCCATCAACATTAAATTAAGTTTTGAGTCTTTAGGCTGGAGGGGGTTTGAACCGCAAAAGCAAAGTAACCTGTTTCCATGTTTCCCCATTTGTGGCTTAAATCTTTCAGCTTGCCAGCTGGGTGGACAAGTGAGGAAGAAGGATGATGACCGGCCTCTATTCTGATGTTCAATCCCATTTCAGTGAGTACCCTAGACAAGCCACTCCTGCCTGTAATACATCACCTCCACAACAATGGCACGCCTCGGACATTAATTAACAATATTAATCTCCTGTGTCCTTTGAGCCGCAACGTGCACTGTGCACATTGCGGCAGTGGTGATGATGCAATCCCAATCTATATAAACGGTTGCCTTTTATCCAGGCAATAACGGCACTAAACAAATATCAATACACCTCTCAAATGGCCACTCAAACGTCCATTTTTATGGAGAAAGAGGAACTTAAGGTAGGGTTAATTGAAAGTCAAATTCAAATTAATTTCCCCCCGCCTAATTGCCTGAACCATTAGCTATGGAGAGCACAATATTGAGGGAGTGGGGGGCGGAGAGCTTGTAGCTGCTGATTGATCATTTCTCACTTGCATGGAATACAGAGAAGAAGAAGAAGTGGAGGGAGAAGAAAAAGAGAAGGAGGAGGAGGAGGAGTTACGATGCCCTGATAAGTGGACCGGACCATCTTGGGCTGAGCAAGAGAGAAGAGACCTGGATGTTCCTGACTGTAAAACAGATCAAAATGCTATTACCACATGCTTTGAACGCTTATTTATGTCCTGTCTGTGTGGGCCTGCTGATTTAGTGCCAGCCAAATGCAATCACTACACAAACAAGAGGTAGGAATCATCGGCTAATGGAAGCCCTAATTGAGAGGCGACCGCTTGTCATGAGGTAATTCTTCTCTGGGTTGAGATGATCACCCCCCTACGGGGAAGGCATCTTGATAAACAATCACTACCACATGCATTAAGGATGATTTAGAAACATTAGGCTCTAATAAATAGCGCCATCAGAGGAAGGAAGGGACAGAAAAACAATGCCGTCAACAGATTACGCATAGGGCTAATTAACAAAAATAAAGCACGCAGGAGTGCCAGGGTCAAGTTCTAACCCCAACCCCCAAATCTTTGAAAGAAACAAATGACGGCAATTTCTCTAAACATCGTCAGTTTCCAGAGCAAATACTAAAACAACCTCTAAATTTGCATCAATGGCAAGGGCAGCCTTGACAGTGGCTGTGACTGATCATAATTGACGTATTGGTCATCGTGTCAAGGCTGTCTGGGACTCCATCTTAAGATTATCAATATGCTTTTTGTTGAAAGCTTTTTCATTTTCAGACAATCACTTATTCTGGGGTTTTGAGGTTCATGTAAGGTCATGAAAATATTTGACATCACCAACCTTTTGGATCATATTTTACTTTCTGCTCACCTTTCCGAGGATCCTGCCAAGGAAGTAGTAGTGTCTCGTGAAGGATTCTCCGACCAGCATCTCTGCAGCGGGACTGGCATACAGCAGGCCGTCGTTGGTCGTCTTGAAGAAACCCTGGTTTGGATTGAAGCCAGACTTGAGGAGTTCATTGAGGAACTCCCGAAAGATGCCACCTCCATCGATGCCCGCCTCATCTAGACCGTGTGCATTCAGCAGATGGACTCTAATCCTTTTCTTCAGGTCCGGTTCTAACATGAGGGGACAGAGCAAGACAAAAAGAAAATGATAAACCACACACAGTTCCCCTCTGATTTTTTTTTTCTTTTTTACCCATTCATTTTTTCACAGCAGGAAAATCAGGTCAGAGCGGTTGTGTTGTGGAGATAAACGCTTCTTAAAGCTCAAATTGAAAAGGTTTTGACATATTCTCAGGTTCTTATTAGATTATAATCATTACTTGAGCTATAAAGCTCCTCATTTAAAAAAAAAAAAAAGCTACATAATCTGAGCTGAAATTGTTATTATTAGTCAGAAACTACACATTTGTTAATGTCTTCTGTGCCATCAAACCAACACAGATCAGTTTTTGGTTTTGAGAGATTAAAAGTAACTGGAAACTCAAATTCTTTCATTCTGTCGGTCTACAGTTCAACCTTTTGGCTTGGTTTTGGCTTCCACTGTTTCTGCAGTAAATCCTCAACTAATCTTGAGATATTAAAAAAAAAAAATTGAAGTTTATTCTAAGTTTTCTTAGTTTTTTCCTCTGTGTTTTATCATGCTAAGGATTACATGATAACTAGAACCTCTACTCAATCTGTTTCTAAAGACTTGGAAGACGACAAATAAAACAGGCGAATAAGTGAAAAGAAATGGATTCTGAGTGCACTTGCTGCCTGAATGTTGACTATGGGATTTTCAATGTTCTAAAAAGTTTTAAGGTTCACAGACCGTACCTTCTTCTCTATTACAGCCTCCATTATAATTGAGAATTGACCCATTTTGTATTCACTGTGGTTAACTAAATTAACCACAAATGTAAAGATTTCCATGAGAAAACAACAATGACTTAATTTGTTCTTTTTTCAAAGAAAATAAATAAAATCTAAATCCTAATTCTTAAATATACTGTCTTACATTGTTTTCTCCCAACAAATGTGTTTTTGCAAGGAAGCTGTTTCTTGACCTCAGAATATTCAAATCAAATTCTATAAGAGGTCATCTTTCAGAATAATTAATGTACAGTGATAAATCAAGGCAGCTATAACTTATAGACACATAAATGATATAGATCATGTCTTCAGCCCAGGTCTCATACTACTCTTTTTAATCAGATTGCCCACACTGAAGTGCCCTTTCAAATTTAAACACAAAAGAGGTGACTTAAAATAATTGATTCTGCTTTTATGTGATCCATTATAATAATCGGAACCTCAATTATGCTTTACCGAAAATCCCGGGCTCTGCACACGGAGGGAAAGACAGCCTTCATCTTTAATGCTAACTGGAACCTTGATCCTCAGTATTAAGATTTTATAGACCATAACAAGAGTTTCAGTAACAGTGTCAACATTTACTGCACCGTGCTTCTTCTCCTCGTGTAATTGCCATCTTGAGAATAAAACACAGCCACCTCGGATGATAAAGAGTCTTATATATTTAACCCAAATGAATGCACATGTATAAACTGCTCTTTTATTGTAACTGTGGTGATGAGCGCCGTACCGTTTTCTGGAGAGAGTTTATCGTAGGCATCTTCGTAGATGTAGTTGCGTCTGATGGTGACATTGATACCATCAGGGAATGGCCCGTCCCCCTGCACGTCCCGTTTGTCAGCGTAGATTAACCTCTGGAAGATCTACAAGACAGATGTGAACCCGGTGGCAGGGTCAGTGACAAATCCTTTTGAGTTATAAAATGTTTAATTCTGAGGATAGGTTTTACTGCATTTCCTTTATGCTTTATGTTTGATCATCTTATATTTGTCTTTTAGCAGCTAAAGTGGCAGAGAGCTGAGAGGAAATCACAACAAACTTAAAAACAAGCAAACTGTATCTCAAATATATACAATACATAGCAGTATTAATATTACACACACTTTTTTGTGGTTGTTGGGACAGTGATACAGTACCTTGACCCGCTCCTCAAAGGGAACCACAAAGGGGAGCTCTGTGAGGATGGCCAGATGTCTCTCTTCGGACACAGACAGCTGTGGAGGCTCTGAGCCGACTATCGAAAAAACACAATAGACAACATATTAGATTCCCTTCATTCTGAGCCATCAGTCATTTTCCCATCTTCATATTTCAAACATATATGATGCGTTAGTGCCAAAATATAAATTCTGCTTATTTTTTTCCATATATTGTATTTTTTGCTAGATCCATCAGTAACTGATCTTTTACACCTCAAGGAACTATTTTGGACACATTAAAAATGTCTGACAAATCCTTCAAGTTCTGATTGTAGTTGGGTTTATGGGATATTTTAGATAAAGGTTATAATCTTTTTCTTTAACCTTTTATCTATCTGGATGCAAACAATTAAAATGCCTTTATACAACAGACATCCACATTGATTTGGAAACTTCTGCGCTGTAACACTGTAACTTCAATTACATTTTTTTTTTTTTAAACTATGCATCTGTTTATTTCTATGTTATTTTGAGTTCAAAGTTCGGAGACTGAATCTGGTGGAGATTCAGTTTTGCTTAAGGAAATGTGAGCTGGTGAAACATCACGTGTCCTTTGTGTATAACACTGACAGCATCATTACTATTCTCAGTGCATAGCTCTGTGGTTAAGACCCAGTGCGCTGCTTACATGCCTGCCATTAAAGACTTTTCCATCCTACACCCTTTTAATTACACCCTTTTAATTAACCCAACTGTGAGCTGCCCATCCACCTGCCGGGATGGATCCATTAAGTTGATGTTTGTTTTGTATTAAACTCAGGGTTTAGGCTGTTTAGCCCACAAAAAAAATGCCACAATGGCTAAACCGCTCTTCATCCTCCTCACTTTGCGTCCACTGCAGCTCAATTATTCTGCTCAATTAGTCAATCTGATCTGCATTTTCCCATCAGGTTTCCATCTTTGCGGAGAAATATGGCCTTAGAGTGGTCAATATGTTGCTCATTCATCAGCCATGGGCCTGTCCATTTAAGGAAATGAGAAAAGGCCAGACAAACACATGGACCAGATGTGGCTGAGTTCATCAGGTACTTTCACACTAATTGAATTTATCCCATGCAGCCTCTGAGTGGCATTAGGTAGATCATACACACATTGTTATCAGCTTGTTTTCACACCACACTTCACAGAAACTCAGAATGGCTTAAAGTGAGCCAGATGCCGCCCTGCCTGTAAAAGAGTGTTTTCCTCTAAGTGCCTGATTGAATGAAGAGAAAATGTGGTACTATTAAACCGCCAGGGTTTTGTGCTTCCCCTGTGAAGTGCTCTGAGAGTTGAAAGAAATCTTTACATTGAGAAACATTTGTTCCAATCTAAAAAATAAAAATAAAAATGAAATGAAAAGGATCCATCGGCAACAAGATTTTGCAGCCCCCCCCCCCCCCCAAAGGACAAATCAATGTCTTCTAGTTTTTCTTAGGGGAAATAATATCAATGTACAGCTCCATACAATATGAAAAGCAAACAGAGAGAAGGTGACTTTGGACAGCAATTAGGAAGATTTTCTGGGCAATGCATCAAGCTGACACAAGCATTATACGATTCTAAATTTCCATCCATTGCCAGTGGAGCAGCTCTGTGGTTACATTAAGTACAGCATTGGAGTCCAGTGTTGTCCAGGCTGATGACAAATAACATAATAGACTGTTCTGAGACAAAGAAAACTGTCCCTTAGCTTTTTAAAGGGCATGAAAACTGTAAAAGTCAGTTACCAGAACAATGCCAACGTTTTATTGACATACGCAGACACAGTAATATGTACAACTGCTCCGTCTACTAAACACGTTTCATTTTCGTATGATGAACGATATCATTATCGTGAGGGACTCAGTTCTTGCTTTGTTGTGATGTCATAAAAACATTAAAACACGTTACACTACCATCAAGTGTTGACTGAAGAGGCCCGATGCGGCCCATCCTCCTCGTTCTCCACACGTGTCTTGCAGAGGGGACGTACAGCTGAGTGACCTGAGGACGCAAAAGAAACTGTCAGTTGTGCTGCTCCTGCTCTTTAACACTGAACATTTCTCAGGGAAATCCAACCTCCGTAAACTAACTATTAAAAACATATTTAATGAGCTTCAGTTTCTCAGTCGGCTGCATCTTCACTCATATTGTTGTAAAATTATGTTGTTGTGATACTCTCTGAAATACTTTTGTAAAGCTTATTATAAAGATGAAATACTGTACTACTTGGGTATAGATTGTACTGTGTGGATATCCCTCTGCTTAAACACATAAGAGACCTCCTCTGTCTTCTGAACAGATTATCAATAGCAATAATTTGGTTAATTTCAAAGACTTTTACCTCTGTGAACATGATCAGGTGCTTTCATCAGAGGCATTTTGTTTCACTATAAGGACAAATCTGACAGAACATCTACATGCAACTGTGACCTTTGACACAAAATGTAACCAGCCGTGATGGTACCTTATCAGCACGGATGTTGACCTCCTCAGAGAGCCAGTGACCTGCTGGACAGAAAGGTCGTCTTATGTCGCGAGCCTTCACCATCTTCACCAAGTTAGTGATGACCTGGATAGTAATTCAAACACAGAGACACCCATACACACATCGCATTAACATCTCTAACTCTGTCAATTGTATCCCCACAAAAACCCACTTGCAGCAAAATGTACATTTCAAGTACATTTCAAAGTAAAGAACACCAGACAGATAAAGAGGTTTTTCTGTGTATAGGCTGTTCAACGGGATGAGGTACCTTCTCTCAGAGGGAGGGAAAAAAAAGCAATTTAAGAATCCAGCCATTAGTGCACCATTTATGGGGAGTATAAAAGAAAAACGACCTGCACCGTCCCTCAATGTCCAGCCCTGTTAATTACTGGCGAGGTCTGCTGACATCAGCCATCGGGCAAAGAATGCAAAAGACACAGCGGCAGCGGTTCACCGCACTGCTCGTATGAGCGAGGCCCTCGCCCGGCCTGCGGGCGGCTCGTGGTTACAATATTTCACTTTGATGTAATGTTGTCACTTTGTAACACACAGAGCCGTTTCAAGGGACCACCGGCACCGAGCATGTGAGAATCTGCTCTTTGCAGGCTATCAGTTTTATTTTGAACTTTTATTCCCTTGCATATGCTATGAAAATCTACGCAAAAATCAGACCTGTGATATCATGAATGAAAATTTGCTCTACATTTTGTTTATAATCAATGTGTAGCTAAATATCAGATCTTCACATTAATACCCAGGATTTGGACAAAATAAAACTTGTAGTGGCGAATTCACTTTTCAAACAGATAGATCTCAGCCTTATTTGGACTGTAGGTAACAGGCTCTACTGTTGCTATGTTGCTAGTGACTGTGACACTTAATTCATAACCTCATGCATGCCAATGCATGACAATTCATTAGGGGGGCTGTTATGTCTGCCATAACAGTTACAGCCACTCCATTTCCATATAATACCTCACCTAGATTATTTCAATCGAAATCTTCTTTTCTAAAGCACGCAATTTTCATAGCGAGACAATCAATCTTGGCCAATCACCAGGAGGCAACCAGAGTACGCAATAATGGCAAGTGCAAAATGCTGTAAAAGGCGCGTGGCGATGGGTTTGGAGGAGGCCTACCCCCTGACTCTGGGAATGAATAAGCATTCCTTAATTAGCCCATCGGGTTAAGTGCAAGCCTTAATGGGCCTTTCCCAAACTCCTGCGTGACATCGTTCTCCAAACATGGCCAAGAAGAAAGTTCCATTAGCAATATTAATACAAGCTTAGTTGATCATTTTCATTCAATTAACTTCTTTCAATTAAATAGATAGCTCGACAATGGAGGTGATAAAAGATGGGGAGGGACGGCTGATGACACGAACCAAACATTAGCGTGTTAGGGGTCAGCGGCGTTAAACCGACTGTAAATCCCAGCGTTCAATTTGGAAAATGCATTTCCCCTGCTTCCCACTTCTTTAATGGGTCGTTTTAGCTGACAAGAGGCCTTTGAGCAGATCTTTTATGAAAATTCCTGACGTGCTCTTCGCGTATTTGCCACCTTTCACAGAACACCAGTGTTCACTTTTAAATCCTTCTGTCAAAGACTAACAGCCAAGAACAAAGTTGCTTAATTACTGTTTCCTTGATAGAGAATGGACAAGGGGGAGAGAGGAGACATGATATGGGGCGGTGGGATGAGGAAAAGAGCCAAGGAGAATGAAGTCAATGCTGCTTTCTGCCTCATTTTCTCTGGGTAAATAACCAGTGCACGACCTCCACGGCAGTGCTCCATCTCGCCTTTGCCTGTTCATGCATACATGCTTGATTACCACTAGGTCACTATGCTTCAATGGACAGACAGGCTACACAACAATTAGGCCCTAATCTCAGCATGCCATATATTATGGTTTATACCATAATAACAGAAAAAGATGAGGAGAATTTGTTTTCATTTTCCCCTCATTCATGTATGAGTGCAATTTGTATTATTCATGTTTATTCCACGATGAAATCCAACCAAAGGTGATGTAGACACGGCAAATGTAAACCAAAACAACTAAAAGATAAGCCATGATTTGTTGTGTTAATACAGTCCTCAAATTCTGAATTATCTTTACACTACACAGGTTCAGGTGAGGGCCGATCAATACGAAAAAAACAAAGACATTTATAAGAAGTCATTCATGCCGAATGCAATTACAATATTAAATTCATGAACGCATTCCAGGACATTTTAGAGCTATGTACATCACCTTTTCTCTCTTTCTTTGTGTATTGAATGACATGTTATTTATTTAATGTGTGTTACCATGTGATTTTATGTGGTTTTATGTGGTGAAGCCAAAGACAAATTTCCACATTGTGGACAATAAAGGAAAGATTAAAGATTAAAGGAAAAGAAAGTCATATTGTGATTATCCTCATGGATAGTGCGATTGTGATATGAAACACAATGTCAGTTGGAATGATCATTTTTGCATTTTATTTTGATTGAAAAAAATATATAGATATGATAATGATTGTGACTTTTATTTTTGTACCAAACAAGCACTTTTCCTTGGGCTGGGGGCGGAAACATCTATTACCTGTTGGCCTTTCGTTTGGATAAACATATATTTGGACAATTCAACCTACTGTTCAAACAAATCTGAAGTAACCTAAGTTCAATGACATGGGATGGCAGCTGGCTGTTTGTTTAGTTACAAACAAGGTTGAGAAGATTATTTTTATCAGCTCAAATGGTTTGGTATTTGGGGAATCGTATGCAATTGAAAATAAGATTAATGAGGCAGGAGGATTTATCCACTGACATCTCACTATTGGACACTTCAAAAAATCAGGTTTTAAATCATCTAATACACACCGCCTGTGTGTGTGTGTGTGTGTGTGTGTGTGTTCGATGACAAAGTGTGTGAGGGATTCACTCTTAATTTCCCACGCTGTACTTAAAGACAATGGTGAGAGTGTGAGAGCAAAAAGAGTAAGACGACAAGAGACAAGTTTAGGCATCAACTTTAAACAAAGAATTGAGATTTGCTTATTATCAACTGAATGGTGCCAATTTTAAATTGCATGTTCAATATCTTGTTTTTACATATTGTCAATAAAACGACTGGACTGAGGAAGAAGACGTTTTTCAGTACCGGGGCAGCCATGATTAAGAGAGACAGGTTCCTTCATACGTCTTACCTTGAAGAGCTGCACCCAGCGTTTCTGCTCGGCCTGGATGCGCTGCTGAACCTCAGTGTTTGTCTTGACGCCCACGCTGCGGAAGGCGGCCATGTACTCCTCCCTGTGCTCAGTTTTGGTCTCGGGGTAGGCCAGCTTGATGATTCCCAGACACGCGTCCCTCAGACAGCGAGACAGCGTCACCAGCTCTAACAGTGTGAAGGGCATCATAGAGGACTGTGTCTGACCTGTTGACAGGAAAATAAGTATTCATAGTCTTTCACAGATATTGATTTTCACATTTACATGGCGGCACGACACAATGCGACCGATGAAAGCAACAGCCAGAGCTGCCAATATATTATGCGGTGAAGAACTCCAAATAAGGGAAATGGGAAATGATATATGGACGTTTGAGATACTCAGCCATCCCTAGACAATGTATCAATTTGCAAACAAAGCTCTGACAGCAAATATAAATAGCAACACTGATCAGGAACATTAGGGACACTTTTTTTTTTTTTTTATAAAACTTTCTCAAACAAACGAAAAGAAAGAAGATCATTACCTTCCAATTCATGCCCAAAAAACTCACTGTCATGGACAGAGATAAGTGAGTGACTGAAGAGAGAGCTGAAGAGATAGAAGAGAGGAATGATGCGGTTCGAGTCCTCATATGTCAAGGGGGAACCTCGCGAGATCAGCTGAAGCAGCCGCACCATGGAGCTGAGGGGCAGAAACAGACAGGGAGAGTTAAGTAAGAGTAAGTACAGAAGCAGAAATGTGCTGTACGCAAGCACAAATGTGTTTCTGCAATTGCTCACACAAAGATCAAAACACATTTTCCAATAATTAGGACGGCATTAGCTCACCCAGTGATCATTTTAGTTGTCATGGAGGTTATCAGGTGCCAGAGATGCCTTAGGAAACGTGCATTGAAAGCTAAACTGTACAAAAGCCTGCAGGGGACAAAAAAAAAACAAAACGGAGGTAAGGCATATTTAAAATCGAACATTTATTTGAGAAGAGAACGAGTTAAAGAGCAATTTCAATCAGATGACACAATCAGTGTGAAGAGCAGTAAAATTACTTTCCGCCAATCTGTCTGCTGTGTTAGGATTGTTAACTTTGCCCTCTTCACCAGAGGACACAAGTAAAAGGAGGGAGAGAAAAAATAAATGACACTGTTAACCAACATTTTCCTCATAGAATTTTCTTGGTCTGTCTCTCCCCTTTTGTACCTTGCGAGGGGCCGAAAAGAGATTAAATGAGCCATTAAGCTTTATTTAGGCGAGGCACCTTCCATTAGTAAACTAGTTGCTGGCGATGGTGCCCAGCTCGGGTCATAAACAGCCCTCTGGCTTCCTGCAGGAGGCCCATTTAACTTAATGGCCAGGGGAGCAAGACAATGGAGGATGGAGGAGGAGGGGAAGCCTGATCCTCGGAGTGACCCCGCAGCGCCGGCATGCTTCCACACTCACAGTGAATACATGATAACACCGCAGAGGGCCCACACATACCTCGCCGCAGCCGCTCTGCACTCAACGGGGCTATGGCACCAAGGTGTGAAGCTGCTCTTTGTTCGAGTGTGTGTGTTTGTGTATACTCCTAAATTGCATGGCTTTTCACACAGAGGGTAAGTACAGGTGACAACAATGTAGTAAGTAAGCTAAAAGGCGAAATAAAGTGCCCCTGCATATAATGGGTCCTTGTCTGAAGAGTGACAGCACAGACACTTATAAGGATGCTTCCTTTAAATAGGGCAGCGTCATGTATTCACAGAGGAGGACGAGAGTAAAGGTCAATGGTGGAAACAGAACTAAGAGACCCAAAAAGAAAAGAGGGCAGAGTGAGGAAAAAAAAAAAAAGAGTCCTTCATTCGCTGAACTTTCTCATCTCAATGTCAATGCTCAAATTCCCATCCCACCATTCAATCTACTATAACTCATTCAAAAATCCCAAAATGGAAATCAGCTTCGGGAGCAGGGTGTCACACAGCCCTCAGTATGGTTTGAAAAATGGTTTGAGTTGAGCACACACCATCTGTCAGTACTACAAGGCTCAGGAGAGAAGCGAGGGGTAGTGCTGTGGTCTCATAACAAGTGATGCGGGTGTTTGATTGAAATGGGAAACAAAGCACTAAATGCCAGCTGACACGCTGATTTACGGCCTGAGAGAACCCAAACCCCCATTTCAATCATGGAATGAACCACTAATAAACAAAGTCAAGACATCAAAAGGGGTTGTGTGTGTGTGTGTGTGTGTGTGTGTAGCAGCCTGATGAATCATGCCTGGATCATTTCATTTTGCTGTAATGAAAGAAGCTCCATTCAGCAGAAAAAAACAAAAATAACAACAGTCGTGCTCAGGTCAGATTTGATACCATAAAGACGGAGCGACCGACTTTCCACCCAAACGCAAATTTGTTTTCCTCTTGTATTACCATGATCAACATCATTATCTCATGACAACACAAAAGTCGCAGGCAGCCTTCAAAAGTAAATGAAGGGACCAAAGCTCATCCGCGCTCACTTTCATCACAGCGAGCCCCGTTAGCGACAGGGTGCTACAGTGGGTGAAACCAAACGATCAAAGTGAAATTACACCAAATATCCAACAGTGAACAATTAAAGTGAAATTACAGCAAACCCACTTGAACTAATCTGGGCCGAGGACCATTAGCAAATCAATCAAAAATCAATATGCGGTTCCGAATCATTGCACGGCTTTTAAGATGTCCTCTGGAAGGAAAAAAAAAAAAAAAGTAGAGCACAGTTTCATGAGACATTTTACATATTTATTAAAAAGGCAGTGTGCCGGGCCGGCTGGACGACTGGCCAGCCTCTCTCTCCCTCTCTCTCTCTCTTTTTTTTTTTGCTGTAAAGGCAGTAAATCAAGGCCGGAATGCAATTTGCTCCCCTTAGCCTCTTGTAAAGCTATCCCGTCCACTTCTGCAGTGATTAATCTTTCTCAGTGAGCTAATTATTTTGTACAGATATCCAATAATGATGGAAGACGAAGGGCAGGATTTATGGTAAAAGCGAAGGGAAGGAGGAAGCCATAAAAAATTAAGGCGGATAGAGAGGTGGGGTGGTACAAACTTGGGATCTTCTAAATTCTGGTGAGCAACAGCGTTAAGTTATCAGACTCTAGCTGCATGTGTCCAGTTTTTATTATCACAGATTGAAGCAGCTTTACTTATCTTTATATGCGTGGTTTGAGTAAGCCAAGGTGTCAAAAGTGGTAATAGGAGGACAGATGCATAATAAGACATGTGTTGCTAACATGATATGAATCTACATCTACATCCACATCCCCACCCACACGTACAAATCAACCGGCAGCAACTGGCTCCACTAATAATTAACTAGAGCAGGTTGACCATCCATAAAGCTCAGTCCGGATCACCTCCCGTCAGTCAATGCAATCCTCCCCACACACGCGCACCACTTCTGACATCCTGGCCCTAATGTAATCAGCCTGAGAAGGGGTAATTGCCCTCATCCAAAACTGACAGCTTCCCTGACATCCCTGCTTCCTCTGCCGGTTGTAAATGCCAGTGGGTGCGGACCGCAGATAACTGCCTGCCTGCCTGCCGCTCCTCACCGTTATTTACATTACTGCTTACAGCGCGGAAACACATAAAGAACACAGTTTTCCTCTCAATCAGGTGGGTGTGTAAACAAGCTCTCCGAATGCACGGCCGATCTTCAACGATGTGTAAAATGTTATGATATGGAATAAAAAATGAACGTTTTCTTAGTTTGTTTTCACATTATCTTTTGATTCAGTATGACGTGGGATTTGAAATTTGAAATTGAACAGGACATTTTTTTTTTTTTTTTTTTAAATCTGCACTTTTTAGTCAAGTGTTTAAGGTTATTCCTAAACAAATGAGTCTCATCAGGTTTGTGTGTATGTACCTGACTTTTGGCACCATGAGGCGATGCTGCACCATGAGTGTGTGACAGATAGATGCCATCATGGTGAAGACCTCCTCGCTGGCTGAATCCCTCCACACCAGGTTGAGCAGCGCGTTGGTCTGCTGCTTGGTGTCCAGCTTGCGGACGCACTCCTCCGTGATCAGCTGCACAGATATACGACTATCATCCTGAGAGAGAAGGAAACACATGTGGGTGTGATGAACTGGAATGATGACAGGATTTTTTACCAAGCTGCGCTAACACACCAGCAAGGATGTGTAATGGAGCAAAGACATCAGGAGGGATCACATTATAGTTCATCATAGTGATGTGGTTCACCAATATTTATTCCCTTCTTTCCTCAAATCATTCTAAACCATACATTTTACTTTGGGTTATTTATACTGTCTCTTTTATTGAAAGAGTGGTTTTGTCAAAGGTTAAACATGTCAAGTTACTCTCACACAGTAGTCATAACAAAACCCAAACAGAAATGATCAGAGCCTGTTTGGTTGTTGATGACTAAAATTGTACTGGAAACTGAGGACATTGCAAGACATTGACATGCAGTAGGGTTGTCACAATCATGTATTTTAGTTTAGTTGCAATTAACGATTTGATTGTCTTTTTCTGATCATTTTATGCCACAATTATAGTATAATAATACACATACACCTTATGAAGAAGAGCCATTTATTGGCATTTATTTGTAATTCATTCATGATGCTAATATCAATAAATGCTCATCGAAATGCGGTTTTATAAATTTAGAAGTTTAGAAATTAAGCGCCTTGAGATAAACAGTTTCAGACGCTCCATTCATGCGAAATTAAACCGTAGAAGAAGAAGAAGAAGGGGGTGTGACGTGAGGTTGTCATTAAAAGAGGACCAGTCAAACAGTGGAAAACGAGGAAATATGACATTTCTGTTTGTTTCATCCAGCTGTTTTTGTTTTGTTTTGTTTTGTTTTTTACAGATGAATGGAAACAATTTTAGTGATTATGTCACAGATTGCGGTCAGCTCAAATGATTCTCAAATGACTCAAGCAATTATGTAATAATTGTGACAGGTCTAGACATGCACTGATCAGATTATTTCTCTCTTGATACAGATTAAATTCAAGATATCTGCTGGTGCTGAATAAAAACCCCATGTGCATATTGAAATCAATAGAAAATCAACTTAATAACATGATCAATCACATCAGTGCTTCTGTAATGTCATATATTCACACAATCAAATATGGGCCCAACATAAACAAAAGAAATTGGTACAATCCCAGTACTACAAGTGCATGTACCCATGTGTCCAAGTCTTACCTGCATGGGTGGTGGATGGATGCCAGCATCATCCTCATCCTCTGAGTCGCTGTTCATCTCAGGCCTGCTGCTGCTCTCTGACACCGGCAGCAGAGGCAGCAGCGTCTGCAGAGCCCGAAGGTAAAGCAGGAGACCCTCTTCTGATAGCGCGCCTGCCAACACACAGCCATCTCCATTACTGTACTTAGGATCATATTCACATCTCTATAAATCAGTCTCCCTATGAGTTTATTTATGCTTCAAATGAGTCGCATTTATTTCATGAACACACACTGGGGGATGCAGTAGATCCAGAGGGAAGGTACAGTGCCATACCTAAGCAGTTCTCCCCTGCAGAGAGGACAAAGTAAAACAGCCACGGCGCCTGGCTGTGTGCTGCTGAGGAGGAGTTGATGGTGGCCTGGAGGGAGCTCAGGAAGGCCTCGAACGGGAATGAGAGACGGGGGTCCGACAGCGCCGGGATAAAGAAGTGAAAGATCTGCTCAGTGAACGGTGCTGAGATGAACTCCTCAGTAAAGGCTGCAAATACAAACTGCCTGAAAGACGACAAACAAGCAAAAATCAGACGTTAGACGTGTTAACACGCTAAACAAACATATATGGAAAAATGTTGTACGTTCAGACAGAAATGATCTAAGGGGGCGGTTTGTTCTACGAGCACCCCGCTCTTTCTACTTCACGAGTCCTCCAATGTTGTCTCTCCAAACAGAGCTGCTTTGTGTGGCTCAGTCACACACATCTGGCGGGTCGAGTCAGATAATTAGCTGTTGGAGTCAGTATGTACACAAGTTTCTCTCACTCCCGCCCTTGCTTTTCTTCAAAGAAGAAAAGGAGTCCTCTTGTCGTTTGTTATGAAGAATGTCTCGAACTGAGGGCAAACAGCCTGATATTCTGCACTCTGGCGAGCGAGCGAGTCCGGGGGCCTTTTATGGCTTGTTGTAAATTGATCTCTGAAGCAATTACTGCTTCACCACTGACTAAGAGGGGACAAAAAACTGCTGTGGTTTGTCTGATCAGTTTAATGGATGATTTCAAAAGAATTCACTAGGGACAAACAGTTTCCCTTCCTGCAGACGTAGCAGCAATTTGGGAGGTCCAGAGACATCAGTAACTTTAAACTAAGTGCTTCAGCACATCCTTATATATAACATCTATATATTGCCAATGGTGGACATACTCATTTGAGATTAATTATCAATATAAATACATTTGCCCTCTGCAGAGGACATGTCTAAGCTAACGGTGCAAGAAGTGACGCTAAAGTTGCTCATGGAAACTTCAGTAGAAGATGCAGCATCTGTCACACACTTTGCTGCCAGCTGTTTGAATTTCAGATACAGAGATATCAATTTATTATAATGCATAACCGTCATGTACTCTTCATGTTACTGTGACACCTTTTATAGTGTCAAAAAGCAGTGCAATATATTTTGGTGAAGAGCTCAATAAGCATGATCCATGGCTGAATATGGAGCAGGTTCTAAAACAAAACTATATTTTCTCTTAAGACTAACATACCTCGTCTCTGAGCTTAAGCAAAGGAAATCAAAGAAAAGTCATAAATCATAACGTGGCAAATCAAAATTCAGCAATGTCTAATCTAGATTAAACAATTAAATAATGACTTTGGCTAGCAGGTAAATGTTGGGAGTTCAATTCAGCTCCATACCAACTACTGATCTCAAATGGTCACGTTACTCTAGTAATATACCTGCCTGCCAGAAGCCATTAGAAAAGCTGACTCTGGTGAGGCTTTCAAGAAGCACCTTAAAACCCATTTTTATGTTTTCGCTTTTAATTAGAACTTAATCTGTTTTTAATATGCATTCGATAACCCTGGGATTTAATAATTTTTTTATCTCTTCTTTTGATTAATTGAAGTGTATGATGTTGTTGCATTGTATTGATGTTGGTTTGCCTATGTGACTTGTTGACTGTGAAGCACTTTGGTGCAAATGCTCTTTGCTTTTAAGGTGCTATATAAATAAATTAAACTTAAACTTCAACATACCTTGCGCCTGTTGTGCAGGAGGAGTAGGTAAAGTGCAGGGGTTTGAGGATGTGCTCCAACAGTGTGCTTGCCAGAGGGATAGAGGGTGCGTCGCTGTACTCCAGACTGGGGGGGAGCCTGTGATTTACAAGAATGTACAGCGACCGATAGTATCCTGGGAAGAGAATACAAATGAAATAATAATGTTAGGAATCCAGATGGCTTATAAGAAAGCTACCACATACATACAACAATAGTTACGTCGTGGATATTAAAAAGCGCTCCTGTTTGCAGGATTGGTTTTCTCAGTGTTGCACCAAATGTAACTCCCCTTTAAAAACAGTGTCGGCTAAAGGACATGCAAGGACATAAATTGCAGCATAGACTGAAAACAGTGCTCCCCCCCTAGGCTTTATATTTTTAGCTGTTAAAGTAGGGCTGGCCAGTTTGATATTCTTGGTTTATCTGGCTTCAATACATCTGCCTGCACTTGATGCAGAGCTAAAATTAAATAAGATGCTTTGTGTTGACGGGCATGACTCACTTTATATAGAGCAGGTGCAAATGAGTCACACTTGTGGGAAAATGTAAATACTAGGACATGTACTTGACCTGTGCACGGCACTATATATACTCAAGTGCCAGTCAGAGCAGGAACTGCCCGTGTGCAGGCAAAATTACTCAAACACTTCAGAGCAAATAATACTGACACATATTCAACATCTCTATACACCCTTTAAAACGGCCTTCAAAAGTATATTTGTCCCTGTCTGGCAGTGAAATAAGATGAACGATGGAAATAGTGGGATTTTGCAGCCTCAACAGGAATGACAGCAAACTAAGAAAAAATAAATGTACACATCCTTAGGCAGATTTATCAAAGCAACAGCAGGTATGTAATCAGCGCTAATACATGAAGAATAAAAAGACAGTGAATTTCCTTGGTCACATACCTTTCTGTACCATATAGTGCAAAATCTGCTCGAGTAACGAAGCTACATAGTTGACATCTGGAATAACGGGAAGATAGGTTCTCTCTGAAGAAAAAATTTCTAGCATCCGCATGGGAACCGCCACATTTAAATTGTCGTCCCTGCAGTTCTGCAGGAGTCTGAGACAAAAAGAGGCACAAGTGAGATAGTGGACATTTATTTAAAGGTCTTAGGTGGCTTTAGGCATCTACCAGCTAAAATATCAATCAATTGCTGTTTTTTGTTTGTTTTGGTACTGTACCTGCAGCAGAAGCCTAAGAGCCTCTTGATCTGGAACATACATGTCTGCTTCTGTGGGCCCACCAACAGCTTCACAAAGTGGCTGTTGTGTTTCACCAGATTCTGGCACAGCCATATCTTTATAAACACACAAACAGAAAGAATTTGATGAATGATAAACATGACATTTCGCACTCTTGCTATAATTGCATCTGTGAAACAATTGAAACATGCTGAATTCTCACCAATCTGTGTGCATCCACACTCTGTCTGTAAAAAAATATGAGTTGTCTTGACAAGAGGCAGAGACTAGGACCGTCCAAGACATACTGAGCCCCCCCGGCCTGCGTCTGGCTGACACACTCATCAAACCTCGCCCTCTGAATGGCATACTGGAAGAAAAGGTTCAAAGGTCAAATATTGCTGGCACTTGTTTGAATAATAGCAACAAAAAAAAACCTACAAATGTACAGTAAAATGAAATATGTTAACAACTGCAGGTAAGAAAACAGCACCATGTGTTAAGATGTGTTATAATCACACAGGAAAAATGTTTTACAAATACGCAGAAACATAAATAAGTTCAATCTGTGATCATGACACATGATAAATTCAGTCACTTATCAAGTCAGTTTTTCAGATGTGTTGCCATATATTGGTTTTGCTGATACCAGGTAAGAGTTAAAGTTGTGTCATGACTATGAGTATGTGTTTGTCCAATGGCAACATATGTGCTCCACTAAATGAACAAATGCTGTTAAAGCAAAACAAACTCTCTATTCATTCTATATTCAATTCCCATCATCACAATGCGGTTCTGACCTGTGAGCATCGTGGGTAGTTATTGCAACATTATTACACATGTGATCTCAGCTACACACCAATAAAGTTTTGTTACTGCATCTGGCACAAATTTCACACAATTGTGGTGATAAGATCGGTGGTAGTTCCTGGTGTCACAATTGGTGTCTCTCAAGCCACAGTTTGACAAATGCACACACACACACTCAGACTCACAAGGTGAAAACAATAGTCATACTGTTTCAGCTGGTTAGCAACCACACAGGAATTGATTTAATCATCAGACTTTCTGATTGGATGTCGAAGCTACCTGTCCCAAAATGTGCAGATATGCAATCAAACATACCTAAAAGTATTGTTTTTAGATTTTTTTGCAGCTACACACCCTGACCCACTAAGTCGCCCAAAGACAGCGTCTGCAAGACCATGCAACAGGCAGCACCACCCACAAGCCACCTGCATGGTACAATGTTTTATGTGGGAGTATTGACAAATGTCACAGGAAGTTATCAAATGCCACATCTCATCTAAGCTGTTGTGTTGCCTTTGGCTCACACAGTAAGGACAGTTGTGTATTTAAAACACTGACATCTCAGTATGAAAGTTGATAACACAAGAGGTCTGTATAGTGCTTGCAGACTCACCTGTCTTTTCAAGTCCTGGTAGCCACGTATGTAGGACTGAATGATGATAGCATTCTTCAGACGTCGTCTCTCATCCTAAGCAATAAAAGAAAACATCTCAAACCCAAAGAAACCACAGCACCCAAATATAATAAAGACTTTACTTTCTCCTCTTAACTTACCTCTCTTTTCCGTCTTTCTTCTTGGGTGCGGTGCAGCAGAGATGCTTTCTCCTCCTGTAAAAACAATGACAGGGAACCTTTGGTGACACACTTTGAACAATAACATGCTACATGATCTAGCACCCAGAGGTGAGAAATATAGATGGTTAGTCAGGCAGGTTTCACTAAAAAAACAAAAACAAATGACACTGACCTTCTTACTTGCTCCTCCAAGTGATACCTTGGGTCTTGTCTTGAAATCACCCTCAAAGCTAAACATTGTTAGATTTTTCCCATTGACTGATTCAGAGGTCGCCACTGATTTCTGAAAGAGAAAGTGAAACGACTGTCAACTAAAGAAAATCCCCTATCTATTATGAACTAAGGGGGTAAAAGGAAACATAAAACCAGTGACAACATTAACCTAAAATTACATGATGACTCGTGACTTGGCTCCTAACTTATAAAACCATTCACTTCGGCTAACACACACACACACACACACACACACACACACATACATACATACACAAACATTACATCACCTAGCAGCTACCTCTTCTCATTATAATTTACGCGACCAAAATAAAACAGATACGAAGCTCACTGTAGGACGACAGTAGGACAACAACACAGAGAAGGTTAACCCGGGCGACTTGTCCGGCTGACAGCTTCAGTTTGGCTGCAACAATAGTTAGCTCGCCGGTTAACTCGGCTAGCTAATGACTCAGCAGCTGTCAGGCCACCAAAACAACGCCGTTTTCGTAATTTGACAACAAGGAACAACGGAGACACCAAATAACAACAGCATTTATTGGTGACATGTCGCAGCATGATTCGCACATGTGTAAGTAGCATGATTTTTGTTGACGTTAGCGCTGCAGCTAGCTAGCACCAGCAGCTAAGCATTCAGACACAGGCTAACTTTACGGGGGGTTGTCTTTTCCTATCCGCATGTTTGTCCCTTTTTGACATCGCTCATATTACAGGACACGCGTCGGAGAACCGTAAACCAACAACCTGTGAATCGTTTACCTTTGACTTTTTTTGGATTAAGGAGTGAAACAGACACAGTAACTCTGAGAAGGCAGTTAGAGTTAGTCCAAGCGTCAAGTCTTCTTTTCCTCCTCTCTCTAGAAATCAACACACAACAGGGAACAGCGAGTTAACTGCTTCCGGTTCCTGCTATGCCAGGCTTCTGATTGGACGAACGGCCTGCCATTCAACGGCTTAGCCCCGCCTCCCAAGTGCAGCCACTGAAGAGCTTCTAGGACTGAGTTTTTACCACAGACTGTAGGCTGCTAGATTAAAAAAAAAAAAGGCTATATTATTTCGATGCTGTTTTGAATTATCATAAATGCAAATATGTAAAATATAGATTAAAAAAGTGTTTTGATCCCTTTATGTAAGATAGGTATTATATGAATATGGCTCTTGATCTTTGACCTATATTCACTACCAAACAATGTCTGTATCAATGAGCAGCATAAAGCATAGAGGGTAACTATTCTGTGTGTTGTAAAACCAGCTCCATGTTGTCAGTTGTAGGCCTAAGCTATATGGTCACTGCATTTTTGAGGGCATCGTTAACATTTTTTTAAAATTTGATTAAACAGGTGTCAATTGGAGATAGCACCAGCCACCCACATAACCACTGTCGCTCAATACAACCGCAACCCAGTCTGGTGGGAGACATTCACGTTTCAAAATGTCAGAAGTGACCTCCTAAAAGTTGATGCCTGGGATTGCGACACTGGTACTCGTGGTGAAGATGACCACCTGGGAACCTACAGAGTGTGTCGTGGTGGACGGCGGTCGTGTCAAAGTCTTTTACAAGTGCCTCTAAAAATGAAAGAGTTGTCTTTGAGAGTTGTCTTTGAAATGATTGATGGGAGAAGAACACAAATCCTCATGTGAAAAAGATTGTTTTCCATATCCATCATCACATTAACTTCACTAAAGGATAAACCTCAACCTCAAACCTCAAAGATTATTTTAGGCGAGCACCAGCCTCCATACCCAGGGTTTTATTATTTGCAAAGAATTGACTCTCATGAGTGCAATGCACTCTAGGCTACCTAGTGAACTTTATCTTTCTGAAATAGATAGGTCAGCAAGAGGCGTCCAAAACAAGATTCAGTAGCCTATTAAAACCGCCTGACATTTCAACCAGTTGTATCTT